>NC_134588.1:107915318-108271151 GCF_037038515.1 Microtus pennsylvanicus | reverse complement strand
TCTCTTTTCCCTATGGTTTTCTCCTAAAGATATACAAACAAAACATGAAGCCGCCATAATTATTAAAATAAAGGCTGAGAAAGAATATTTTAGAAGGAGATTTGAAACACAGGAAAGGCACAGACAGGCACAGTAACTTAATCAATGCTAACAACTGCTTCCAGGTCAGGGGAAGATGAACCACTTAGCAAGGAATATGAGGTAAATCTGCTCATGAGATGAAGATGATTTCTAGGCTTAGTGGCACATGGCTGGACTCAGAGCTCTGCTGCCTCAGACAAAAGGATTGAGTCTGTGGTTAGCTCAGGCTATACAATGGGATCCTCAAAGAACAAAAACAGTTAACCACAATAAGAAAATCAATTAAAAATGCAAAGTTAGATCCCTACTGCATGACATATGTAAAAATGAGTTCTTGATAAAATGGTTGAAAATGCGCCAACACACACACACACACACACACACACACACACACACACACACACACGTTGCAAGGGAGAGGGCTGCTTGTTTGTCCTGGTCACCTGACTAGCTTAGCCCCAAAATCACCACACAGAAACTGTATTCATTAAAACACTGCTTGGCCCATTAGCTCTCACTTCTAATTGGCTAACTCTTACATCTCAGTTTAACCCATTTCTATTAATCTGTGTATCACCATGTGGCAGTGGCTTACCGGGAAAGATTCGATACATCTGTCTCTGGCAGCTTCATGTTGTCTCTCTCCTCCTCCATCTTTCTTCCTCCCAGCATTCAGTTCTGTCTCCCCTGCCTACCTAAGTTCTGCCCTATCAACTAGGCCAAGGCAGTTTCTTTATTAACCAATGAAAGCAACACAAAGACAGAAGGACCTCCTATACCACACACTCACCTGGAAAACTTCAAACACAACAAGATCCAGAAGTCATAGACACTAGTAAATTGAAAGACAGTCACTGCCTCAGTTATTGCTTCATGACTGTGGCGAAAAGCAGCTGAAAGAAGAGGGGATTTGCTTTGGCTCCTGATATGATGATTCCACCCATCATCATGGGAAAGGGGTGACCCTAGGGGTAACCCTAGCTGTGGAGGTGGGGGTGTGAGGCAGCTGGTCACACTGCATCCACAATTCAGAAGCAGTCAGACGAATAGCAGTATGTCACTGATTTTCCCATCTTCGTTCAGTTCAGGACCCCCATACCAGGGACTGAGCCATGGACCTTCCCTCCTCAGCTCAGCCACCCTAGAAAAGTCCTCACAGAGATGCTGGGATGTGTGCCTCCCAGGTATTTCTAAATCTGGTCAAGCTGAGGATGAAGATGAGACATTGCAGTTACATAAAGCTGCATCTCAGCAATGACAGCAATGGAAGTGGGGCAGTCAGAGAGGAGGCAGGAAGAAGCACACTTCACATGAATACGGACCATTCATTCCCTCTGTCTTTTAACCACCCTGTGGTTGTACATAAAGCCATCTGAAAGTCAGTCAAAGTAGGACCACATGATGGTTAAATGAAGGGGTATGAATGGTCAAAGCAATGACCAAAGCACACTGGGAAGCATGCTTACCTTCACAATCAGAGAAGCACTGGCTGCAACACAATGTCACTTTTGGCCAATGAGATTAGAGAAGTAGAAAACATTGTTCTCCAGATTTGACCAGGGCATGGGGACATGCCCACTGTAGCTAGATTGTAGACAGTTCTTTCCTTTTTTTTTTTAATGGGAACAAATTGGCAGTGCCTAATTTTTATATATCACAATTATTTTATTTTTAAAAAAGAGAACAAAGTATCTTTTTCATTATACATACCAATCCAAGTTCTCCCTCCCTTCCTCAAATTCCCTCCACTTCCCCCCCACCTCCCATCCACTCCACAGAGAAAGTAAGACACATTGCTTTGGGGGAAGGTCCAAGGCCCTCGAAAATGGAGTAAGGGGGACACCCCTCCATTACTGGTAGGAATAGGAAGGGTGGAAGAGGAAGAGGAAGATGAAGGGAAAAGGGGAGGAGGGAGGAGAACTTAAGGGAACTGAATAGTCGAGATGGAGGAAGGACAGAGATGAGAGCAAGGAAAGAGACAATCCTGATTGAGGGAGCCATTGTGGGACTAGCAAGAAACCTGGCTCTTGTACAACCACTTTGGAAATCGGTATGGTGGTTTCTCAGAAAATTGGAAACCAATCCAGCAATACCACTCTTGGGCATATACCCCAAAGATGCTCAATCATACTACAAAAGCAATTGTTCAGCTTTGTTTATAGCAGCATTATTTGTAATAGCCAGAACCTGGAAACAATCTAGATGCCCCTCAACCAAAGAAAATATGGCATATTTACACATTAGAATACTACTCAGAGGTTAAAAACAAAAATGACATCTTGAAATTTGCATGCAAATGGATGGACCTAGAAAACACCATCTTGAGTGAGCTAACCCAGACCCAAAAAGATGAATATGGCATGTTCTTACTCATAAGTAGATACTAGCTATAAAGAAAGGATATTGAGCCTATAGTTCTAAGAGAAGCTAAGTAACAAGGTGAACCCTAAGGAAAACATTTATAGATCCACCTGGAAAGTCGAAATAGACAAGATTGCCTGACAAAATTGGGAGCACGGGGATGGGGGAAAAGGAAGGGTGGAAGAGGAAGGGGGAGGAGAGAAGCAGAGGGGGGAGGAGAACTTGAGGGAACTGGATAGTCGAGATGGAGGAAGGACAGAGATGAGAGCAAGGAAAGAGACATCCTGATTGAGGGAGCCATTATAGGACTAGCAAGAAACCTGGCTCTAAAGACACTCACAGGAATCCACACGATGACCCCAGCTAAGACCCTAAGCAGAAGAGGAGAGGGGGCCGCCCTGGCCTTGCCCTGTATTCAATGTAATTCTATATCTGCCACATGGAAGCATTCAGAAGACACAGACAATATCCAAGAAGCGCCATTCAAACATTGCTTTCAAATGCAGAAATTTGTCCATCAGCAGACAGACAATCAAACACATTATGCGAATTCCTTGTTTGGGAGATCAATGGATGGTGTCTGCAGTGAACTGTGCCCTTCTAATAGCAATGAAGAAAGATAGATAAAGCAAATTATTAACTGAAAAACTACCTGGGAGCAGAATAATGTGGTAAGGCATGTTGTTGGTCCCTGAATCCAATCTTCCCTGCGCCGACAGTTCTGGCACTCACATGTCATGAACAGCGTTTTGTGGGTCTGGGCACCGGTTTCTTCTTAGCAGAGCCCAGAACAATGGCATGCCTTGAAATCGATGCAGTTGAGGGATGAGACATGGCCATCGTGTGACCCCAATGTATTCATTCACACACTAAACAGACTAACTCACCGGGAACTTCTCTGAAGCCTCCCTGTGCCCTGGTGCAGGTGATGGCAGAGGAGAGGCGGAGGCTGAAGAGAAGAACTCTGCCCCTTCCTCCATAGGAGCCGCCTGGTCTGGCCATTCTAGGATTTGACTCACTCACTCATACCAAGGCTTATCTACCACATCCATGCAGGTCCCCAGCACTGTCCCTGAGATTAACGGAATGAAGCGTTTCCTGTCTACAGTGCAAGGTAGACCACCTCCACATCCCAACTAAGCCCGGGCGGAGACAGCAAGATGAAGAGACTTGCCATCTGGAGACTCAGATAGACAGAGCACCCAGTCTTGTAGGCTGAGGCATCACTCTCTGTGGGGAGGGGTGTCCCTCAGCAGGGCCACCTGTCTTTAGCATCCTCCCATACTGTTAAGAGGAGTCACTGAGAACAGAAACCCAATTGACTAGAGACCCAAAGCTTATCCTATCTTCCTAGATCCCAACTGGTCCTGAGGAGGAGAGGGTCCTTTCTGTCACCATCTATAACAGGGACTACCTATCTGGTTGCATCGTAACCAGAACATACTGGAACATCTGTACAAGAGTCAGGCAGCCCAGGAACATAGGTAGTAGAGGGTAGCAGATTAATGGCAGCTGAGTAGAACCATAGCAAGACATGCATTTGCGCATTGCGTATATACATACTTAGCTCATACCACGTGCTCAGGGTTCGACTGAGTCCAGGAAGAATCAGGACCTGCACCCAGGGTGCATGCACAGTCTACAAAACTGTAAATACCTCTCAAGGGATTTTGTCCATGGTGTGTGTGTATCTGTCTCTCAGGCGAAACTGTAATCTCCCTGTAGGCAGTGACCAGGCAAGTGTGACTCTCCTCACCCAGCGTAGAAGTGGTGCATCTCAGAGTCCGGAAGATGCGGTTTCACATGAACTGTGCACAGAAGCCTCAGCAGGATCCTGTGTACATTGCTGTCTAGAAATGAGTAACGCAACTTCTCAAACGGCAGCTGAACACTGTCTGAGGAGGGGATGAGGAGCCCCAGCCACAGTGAAACCGCACTCACTCTTGTACCATCCCTTCAGTCGGCTTTTGTTCTAACCTTGGAAACAGAGGAAACGCTTCTTGTCCTCACGAAGGCGCAACTCTTCAGGAGGAAATTGATTATTCATAAAACACTAATGATTTCACAGTCCAAGGCATCTGTCACTGGGAACAGAGCAGAGACTCGGGAAGGAATGAACAGAGGGAAAAGACACCCTGAGCAGGCAGGACCAGGCAAGCATCCCTGGGGAGATGACCAACACTGACTTCTAAAGAATGAATACGTGTCCAGCGGCCAGAAAGGGGGAAACAGATCTAGACCGATGTGTGGGGGTTCTGGGTCTGTGTGGAGGTTTAAGGGACTGAAGGAAAATTGTGCAGATGTGGAGCCCAAGGTATGTGGGGGGTTCTGGGAGAGGCTGGGGTGATTAGGAGGGAAAACAGCAGACATTTGTCTCGGCTGACAGAGGAAGGTGAGTTACATTCAAAGAGGAGAGAAGAGAGATCGACAAACCCCGCATCTGCAGAGCGCTTCATCCCCACAGTGACTTGTGTCACCATCCGTACATCCACAAGCCCTGCTCTTGTTTCACGGGTCCCATGACTCGTCAGTAGTACTCCCTGGCTTTTAATTGCTCTTCCTTCATCGCACCGATGCATCCTTTTCTCCACACTGGCTACTGTTCTCGTCCACCCCCTCTCACAGCTACAGAGGCGGCAAGCACACTACATCAGCTTTTCTATCTGCCTCTTCCTATCCCACCTCAATAAGGCTTCGTGCGATTTTCCTAAGGTTTTAATATGAAATGCCAATCCATTTATTTGCAGTTTGGTCGTTTACCATTGCTCCCGGGTAAAGTCCACAGGCTTAGGACAATCTGCTCTCCTCCTGTTCTAGGGGCTGCTCCTGCTGGCCTCTGAAACACCCACTGTGTGCTGCCGGAAGTAATTGATCATTCTGGACTATATCTTTCATCATGGTGCTGCCCAGATGAAGAAGACTATTCTGAGGGTCCCTGTCACTGTGGAAACACAGCTAAGTCTCTCGGATAATGGACCGGACCCCACTTTCCCTCAGCCTCGCTTCCGGTGCTCCCGCCCTCTGCGCTCATCTTTACCTTTGGGTAGGAATATACAGCACTGAGTTGGTTGGGATTCATCCATTGGTTGGATGCCTTGGGACATTTGCATAGACAACCCCTGCTCTTGGGTGCCTTTCTTTCCCAATTTGTTGCTATGGCTCTTGGTAACTCTTCAGAGGACCTAGAACACAACAACCCAACCTGTAAGTCCAACCCAGGAGCAATGTCTGCAATGGGTCACAGAGACTGTGCTCCTTCTGAAAAACTGACCTATGATGTAGCCCAACTGAACGAAAATGAAAACCATAAGACGTCAGAGGTGTGGAATAAGGAAGGAGAAAACGGAAGTTGTAAACAAGACAAGTCGGAAACTGTGTGGCTGGCTTGGAGCAAAACTGGGTCAAGTTAGGATAGGAACTTGAGGGTTCCAAGAAAGGAAAACAAAAGAGACTCACACATGGGCTCTGCAGAGTGAGTAAGAAGCTGGAAGAGATTGTTGAAATGGTAATACAATTATGTCATCTTTCTCATTATAAAAAAATAAATCAAATAGAAAGTCCAAGAGAATAAGAAATAAACCAAACAAAGAAAACCAAACAAAGACACTAAGAGTGAAAAAGACAGAACCTAAACTGTAACAAGGCTTTATAGAATTGAATTACATTATTAAATCATAAGAGAGCATGTGTGCATTTTAGAAAAACGTTTGCCTTGCAAACACTTTACCAAAAAAAGCTGGGGTCATGATTCTCCTGTTTGGGAAGGAGACTGGTGGTGGGAGTATTTACAGCAGTGGTTCCTAACCGTGTGTCACAACTGTGTTTGGGGCAGAATGACCCTTCCACAAGGGTCCTACATCAGATATCCTACATATCAGATATTTGCATTATGATTCATAACAGTAGCAAAATTATACTTCTGAAGTATTGATGAAATAATTTTATGGTTGGGGGGGGTCACCACAACATGTGGAGCTGTATTAAAGGGTCTCAACATCAGAAAGCCTGAGAACCACTAGTTTAAAGAATCGTGTTAGCCAGGTAGGGTAGAGCACACTATCATTCAAGCACTTGGAAAACTGAGGCAGAAGGGTTGTGAGTTTGAGGACAGTCAGCCACATAGAGTTCTGAGCCATCCTGGGCTACAGAATGAGAGTCTGTGTCAAAAGGAGAAAAAAAGTCCTTCAATATTAACAATTAAGTCATCTATCCTGGAAGTGGTACAGGGGCCGTGTGAGAAAATACACAGGCTAAAGGAAGACGACTTGTTCTGTACAATGCTGAGCCTGAAACAGCACATGAGCTATGACAGGTGGCCAACTGCTATTTAATGGATGACTTTGACCCAGAAGAGGCGGAACACACCTCCCGCCTACTGGCTTAGAAGCACCCAGAAGTCAGAATTATAACAGCCTAAGTTGTTTCCTGTTACCTCACCACTGGGAATCAACACAGGAGCCTTACAGAGAGGACACAAAGATGGTTCCAGGGAAGTGAATAGGCCATCATCATTAGCCATGATAGAGCAATGGGATGGCGGGCCAGCATCAGGAGATGGCCGCTGTCCTCACCCGAGCAGACAAGTCTCAGGCTGGGGGAGACAGAACAAAAGCAGAGATTCAATGGGGATATCTGGCGAAATTGGCAGTGGCATTGGAGACCAGTGGAAAGAGTCCGGGCACACAGGGCAGCCTGCAGTTCCCCTGCCCTGCACACAACCCCCTGGCACACTTATTCCAGACTACAGCTTGAAATCCTATCTATATGCTGACAGCTCCCCAGCATGCTGCTCCAGCTGGATGAACCCCCAGACTCTTACATCCAGCTGTCTAGTCAACATTTCCATGTGGATACCGACGACACATTTCACGTTTAACAATCCGCAACCTGAACTTCCAGTGTATCCAAGCCCACAGAACACTTCTCTCACTCAGTAAACTCATTTCTAGCCTTTCAGCTCCAGATGTCCAAACCTTTGAACAAAATCTTTGCTTTTGCTTTTTCTCTCACAGCCTATAACTGACTGGTTTGTTAATCTTCTGTGCACTAGCATTTAAAACACATTGAGAAACAAGAACTGTCTACATCGCCACAGAACCCCAGCCATGATTTTTCCACCTGAGCTTCCTACATCTCATCTTGTTCTTGCTCTCCATGTATGATTGGCTAGATTCAGCTGGATTGACCCTGCTCTGGATCGGTCTGCTATACCCTCCTAAAGCTTGCGTGTTGAAGAACTGCCTGTGATTGATGGTGGTGTTGGAAAGTGGAGTCTTGGAGGAGGGGTCTAGTGTCAGGAGGTGAGTGACTGGGGAGAGACTCTTACCCCTTCCTGTCTCTCTTCCCCCTTCCAGTTGTCATAGCATGACTAACTTACTCTACTGCACCCACCTTCCCAGGTACCCCTTCCTTACTGCAGACCCCAAGCAGCAGGGTCATATGACCTTTGAATCGTGGGTAAAAAATTAACCTTTTCTCTTTATAAATGACTCACCTCAAATGTTTTGTTAGAGCATCAGCAAGCTAACAAACACAGATTCACATAAAATGCAGAACAGGGCTGGCAAGATGGCTCAGCAGGTAAAGACACTTGCTGTCAAGTCTGACCACCTGAGTTCAATCCCCGGGGACCCACACAGTGGAAGGAAAGCAAGGACTTCTGTAAGTTGTCAGCTGACCTCCACATGAACACCATGGCATGTGACAAACCCACACGCACCTGAGTAAATAAATAAATAAAACATAAAACCATGCTATTTTCTCTGCTCAGAACTCTTCTTTCCTTCCACCATGTGAGTACTTGAGATGCTCAGTCACCAGGCTGGGTGGCGAGCATCTTGACCCCTTGAGCCGTCCGTCTCACCGGCCCTGTTTTCTCTCTTGGCTTAGCATCAGCATGAGTCTATTTGTTCATCAGTCATCTGTCTTCATGACAATAAAAGTTCTATGGTGGTAGAAGCATCGTCCTCTTGGTTACTGCTGCATCCCTAGAACTCTGAAGAATGCCTCATCTAACGAGGGGACTCAGGAGACATTTCTGAATCATACACCAAGCACAACAGTGAACTTGTCAAAAATATGGGACAGAGGAGATGTCTCAGTGGGCAAAGGGCTTGCTGTACAGGCATGAAGATATATTCAGATCCCCAGCACCTACAAGCATGTATGTGTAGGTGTAGAAGGACCATAGCAGCTCTCTACCAACTGATCCACTGCTTGGCCATTAGCTCTAGCTTCTTTATTGGCTAACTCATATATTAATTTAACCCATTTCTATTGATCTATTTATCGCCATGTGGCTGTGGCTTACCCGGTAAAGTTCCCAGCATCTGTCTCTGGCAGCTCCATGGCTTCTCTCTGACTCTGCCCTTCTTTCTCCCAGCATTCAGCCTAGCTTTCCCTACCTAGCTATGTTTCACCTTGCTATAGGTCCAAAGCACTTTCTGTATTCATTCATGGTAATCACAGCACACAGAGGGGACCCCCACACTACCCATGTACAGGTATGCACACACACTCATGAGCACAAACCCCCATTTGGAGGAGCACAGTGTGGAACCCAATTATATCTTTGAGTCCAGAGTCGAGTCTAAGCCTGGCAGCATATTCTCAAAAATCCTCTGGAAGCAAACAATTAAGAGCCCCTTAAACCCACCTACAACCTCTGGGTGAAACACTACATGACAGCATAAAGCCTTAGAGCCAGCAGCATCTAAAGCATATGCTGACAACATCTCTGCTTCCTTTATTGAAGAAACTGGAACTCACCCACTCACGTCCACTGCAAAGCTCCTCAAATCCTTGCATGCACACACATCCTTCTGCCCTCCCCAGCCTCTCACAGGCTGAGATAAAAAAAAAAACAGAAAGCATAGAATTTGACAAGGGCAGGCTCTGTCTTAGCGTCTCAGTATCTATCAACCCACTGCATCTTCACAGACCTGTAGGATGAAGGCTGCTGATGGAGCCACTCACAAGGACATGGGAGACAAAAGAAGCTACCTGCCTGAGGTCGTACCATTAGTAAGTGATGAAATGTCCACAACCCCAGGCTCGCTCCAGAACTCATGTTCCTAAGGGTTACCCTGCCTGTTCTGGGAGGTCCTTGGGTTTCTGTTCTGTTCTCTAACATTCGCCCATTGCCTAGATTATCCACATCCAAACAGAGCCCAAGAACTGCATCTAGATGCAAAAAGCACCCCATATTAGAACCCAGAGGAAGAAGGGAAGGTGTGAACATCTTCAGTAACCATTTTCCTGGAAAAGCAGTCATAACGATGTCCTGGCATGGATAAGAGACAGATCTGGAGGGCGACAATGTTACCACAGGCAGAGGGAAACCTTCCCTGGGTGAGATGTCCCTAACCACCTGTACACATTCTGCCTTCGAGGGCCAGTCTACAACAGCTGTCATCATCCACATGAAAGGTCCCTGAGGCATTGTTAAGAATGACACCAAAGGTCTGGAAGATGGCTCAGTTGGTGAGGTGTCACGCAAGCCTGAGGACCTGGGGACAATCCCTGGAAACATGAAGAAGGTGGGCACAGAGGCACACTTACAACCACAGCACTGGAGAAGCGGAGACAGGCTGGTCCCTGAGAATCATTGCAGTCAGTCTAGCCTATGTGGAGAACTCCTGGCCCCACTCAGAGCTCCTGTCTCAAAATACAAGATGGAGAGCTGCTAAGAAATGACACCAGTGTTGACCTCTGGTCTCCACATGTACCCACTCACACACACATACAGGCACACACACAAACATACCACACATGCATGCACACACACATGTGCACATATGCACGCACACACACACATATGCACATGTATGTGCACGCACACAAAGGAAGACACCAGGTTAAAATCGTGGGAACCTCTATGTGCAGAGACGGCTCCACTCCACTCAGCCTGGACAGTCTGCAGGCTCAAGTGGGTTCAGTGTTTCCATTTGCTGGTAGTCTTCTTACTTTAATGCCCTGACTATGCCACATTATACAGTAAAAGCAAAGATATTTGCAGACATAAAATTAGGACTTTAAGCAAGCTATGAGTTAACCAATATAGATACTATCTTGAGCATTCCTTGCCTGGTTGCACAAACAGGTGAGTGAGCCCCTTGTAGGTCTTGACAAGGCAACCCTGTTGGAAACTGTAAGGATACGGCCAGCAGGCTGCAACCGGGAAGCAACCTCTGAGCACTGAAACTGGTCCCTTGTTACCAGCCAACCAGAAGACAGCTCTGTTAGTTCTGCGGCCAGAAGGAACTGGGTTCTGCCAACAATTGGATAACTTGGACAGGGAGCCTGCAGCCCTGGCTGACACCTTTACCTCATCCGGTGAAACCTCGGGAACCAGACTCTGCTCCCATGAGAATGCTGCTGTGTTATGTCATTACACCCATGCTAGTTTGTTACAAAGACATAGAAAAGCAATAGGAGCTGCGGTATCCACCAAGGCATTGTGGGTGCCAAGCAGCTGCCCTGGTGAAGAATCCCTGAGCTAACAGGGCTCCAGCTCAGAGACCCTCATCCCAGGAGACAGGAAGGTGTCTGAACAGCAAAATTCTAACAAAGGATGAGGGAATGCTATGATTTGGGTATAAAATGTCCCCAAGGGTCATGGATTGACAGTGTGGTTCCCCAGCCAGTATCATAATCA
Source organism: Microtus pennsylvanicus (assembly GCF_037038515.1). Taxonomy (NCBI): domain Eukaryota; kingdom Metazoa; phylum Chordata; class Mammalia; order Rodentia; family Cricetidae; genus Microtus; species Microtus pennsylvanicus. The sequence continues at coordinate 108,260,053 of NC_134588.1, read as the reverse complement.
GATTACGAGAAAGCTAATTTTATCAGTGGATCAGCCCACTGATGAGTTCACAGCAGAATGGTTTATTAGGAGGCAGGGGCTGGAGGAAGTGGGTCATGCCAAGGTCTTTTCCTCCCTCCCTTGCTGCTTCCTGGCTGCCTTGGGTGAGCAGCTTCCTTCCACCGTGCCCTTCTGCCTTAATGCTGCAGCTTTGCCACAGGCTTAAACACATTGGAGCCAAAACGTCTGAAGCTGTGGGCCAAAGCAACTCTTTCCAACCTGAACTTTCTTGAGACCTGTGTCACATTGCCCTGGGGCTATAGCCAGGAGGCCAGTAGCAACCAAGGATTTGGATATGCCTTGGGCGAGAGCTACCCAAACCTTTGGGGGAAAGAGAGTGGGAAGGGAAAATTCAAGCACTGAGAAGGCCTGTGATCTGTCTGCACCATGGTGAGCTGTATGGAAGCCACACGGGATCAGAGAAGGAGAAACTGCCCTTGTGTGCAGCTGCTGTGGACTGTGGAAGAGGCCAGGTCTGGGTCCCAATCCACCCTTCCACCTCTTACTCTTAGATCCAGAACACAGTGCGTGCGGCTCAGGGGCAGAGATCCGTAAATAAAGCCTTTGTGTCCAGCTTGGAGAGAAATGCTTCAGCAAAGCCCTTGCTACACTGGGGTTAATCAGCAGAGGCTGAGCAATTGTTTGGAGACCGTTTAAACCTTGAAGAAATGTCTTGCTGGAGAGTCTGCACTTGGTGCTATGTGAGAGCTTGCCGCTGTACCGACCTTGGTCCTAAGACATTCCTGGCAGACCTGGGGTTCTTAAGCAAGCCACAATCAAAAGGGCCTGAGCTGTGTGTGGGTTGTCTGCTCTCATGGGCAGCGAGAGAGAGATGACTTTAATAGCTGGAACCTTTCCCAGCCCCCATTGACCTTGTGCATGTTTGAACAAAGTAACTGGAGGGAGCTAGAGGGGTGCTGGTCTTTTCCAAGAAGGCTGTACCCCTCTGCTCGTTTGGAAAATAAAGGTTTAGCATCTAGGTGAGCTTCTCTCTCTACTGTGGCACCTATGACCCAACATCATACCATACGCAGGTTCATTACAAATGACATAGGTTTCAAAATATCTCCAATAAGATTTTTAAAGAGGCACGCTGGTGGTTAAAACACAGATAATATGTAGTTGGGGTACCCAATGTCAGAGGATACATCTGCAACATAACCCTCTGCCTAAGGTTCAGGAAAATCACTGGAGAAACAGAGGAAAGATGGAAAGAAGCAGAGGCCCTGGATGCCTTCTGATAGACGTGTTCCCTAGACATGACAGGGACACGCACCCATAGACTCTCAACAATATGGTTGCCTGAACAAGACGAGCATAATAATGCCAGCTGACACGCCAGTGCAGACAGGAGAAATTCCACATAGTCTCACCGCCAGGATAAACAACTATCGGTGGTCAATGGCTGTTCAGAGAGGGAGAATCAGTCTCCTCCGTGGGGCGTTCCCACAAGGTTGGCCCAGCCCCTGTGGTCAGCCTTAGACACCTGTACAATGGGGAGCACGACACGGACTGAGCAGGCTGTACATAAATGCGTATGCACCTATGTATGTTTATTTAAACACTGAACAATGATAATTAAAGAGGAGATCATGAGATTGGTGGGGGGGCATGGGAGGAGTTGGGAATGGGAGGGAAGGGTAAGAGGATATAGATACAGCGCTCATGCATGAAGTTCTTAAAAAATAAAACAATTTTTTAAAAGAAAACAGAAAATGCTTTATCACCAGGTTGCTAAGGGAATATATCTTAATATAAAACCAGGTGTTTGACAAATATATAGTAAGTAGAAGTTATTACTATATGAGAGCAAAATAACATAGATTGATTTTCTATGTATATGTAACAATATGCCAAACTTGCAGTGGTTTAAAGAGTGTTTCTCTTGGGGCTGGAGAGATGGCTCCGCATTAATAGCATTGGTTGCTCTTCCAGAGGACCAGGGTTCAATTGCCAGCACCCACATGGAAGCTAGCAAAGCTCTGTAGCTCCAGTTCCGGGGATCTGACTCCACATGCACCGACCGCATGCACATGGGGCAGAGATATGCATGCAAGCAAAGCACCCATACATGGAAAGATTTAAAAACAAAATAAAATTAAAAGAATAGATTGTTTCTGAGAGCAGAGGGTATGCAGGAAGTGGAGGGAGGGAGCAAAAGCCTGAGTGGTCCTCATTAAAAGTGCACCAGAGAAAGGACCAGGTACAGATGACAGGGCCCCGAGTCACAGCCAAAGTCCTACCCACTTGCATCTCTGCACACGAACCTGTCTCGTTTCACACAGGTCTCTAATGGCCCCAGTTCCATAGTAGACAGACAGTGTTTCTGCCAACCACCAAGGCACAGCTAGTTATCATGCTTCTGGGTTAACATAGCCTCTTCTGGAGCCGCTTTCTTTACCCAGAGACATCTGGTGGCATCTGTGTACCTCCTCGGGTCTGGGATACTTCCACTTAAATGTTCTCCCTCCGGGATCAGAGGACAATATAGCAGCCTGGTCCTTCAACCTCCCACACTGCAGTGCTGAGCGCATGCTCCATAAATCCGGAGCAGTTGGTGGATTCATCGGCTAACGCCTGCCCCCCACCAGCCACGTGCACACCTGACCAAGGGTTCTAAGTTGCCCAAGCGTCACCTCACAGTCTACCATCCATCAGTCAAACCTGGGGTGCACATCACCTTCTCCAAGGCACACACATACACCTCTTTAGGGACAGGATTTAGGAGTCCTCCTGGGATGTACGGTTCCTTAGCCAACCCATTGTCCCCTCCAGCACTTTCTGTAGTGAGCTTGTGATCACCATCAGCTGCAGCCCTGTCATTGGACTCTGCCTGTGTCTTGAAGCTCACTAAACTGCTTCTCAAACCACAGGGGATACCTTTGTGCAGAAGACATTCAGGTGGGAGCTGATCAGAGACGTCTGGGCCCATGCCCCACACCGTGCAGGGGGCAGCTGCGTGAAAGAGAAGCTTGTCGTTAAGAGTCTAGCTTAACTGGGCTGCTGCTGCCACCCTCTTGAAACCCTTATTTAAGGGACTAATTTAAGGGACCAGGGGTGCAGCTCAGTTAGCACAGGGCTTGCCTAGCATACACAGTAACCCGAGTTCAATCCCCAGCACTGTATGAACCAGGTAGGTACTTGCCTGGAATCCCAGCACTTGAGAGGTGAGGGAGGAGGTTCAGGAGTTCAAGGTCAGCTCTGGCTACTAGTAAAGTTCAAGGCCAGTGTGGCTCAGTATGATTTTGTCAACAGGAGGGGCAGGGGAGAAAGGAAAAAAAGGGAAGGGAAGGATAGAAGGGAGGAAAAGAGAAAAAAACAGCGTTAATAATTTTTGAAGAGGGGCTTTGCATTCCTGTTTTGGATAGGGTCAAGCAAAAGATGTCACCAGTGCTCTCCATGAGAGACAAAGAAGCACATCCACCATCTGCGATGTGGCGGGAGAAGCACAGTCTACCTTTCCTTTATTTGTTTTTTCATCAGCTAAGCAGACCCCAGGGGTTTGCTCTCATTGACTAGCGTGTCAGTATCACCTTCAACAGAGCTAGGTCAATCTGTTAGCCTACAGACCGCCAGGGGTAACAAGAATGAAAGAGGTATTTTCAGGAGGTGGCCTGTCACCCCAGGGAGGCACCTAAAATGTCCTCTGTGCCCCAAACCTATCTCCAGACTGAACTCTACTCTCTCCAGACTTCTCCTTCCCCAGAAGAGCTCTGTGAAGGCCAGCACTCCCTGGGAGTTTCCTCCAATACATCTTGGCATGGCAGCCCCTTCCTCGTCTCCTACTGCTCATCTGTGTGTGTTAAATATTGCTTGGCACACTGCAAGCTCTTCAAAACAAGAGACTTGGATTGTGGGAGGCAGGGGGTGGGCTCGTGAGTTGTTCAGGAATGGGGCTGTGCTGGCACGGCTGTTGCCACCCGCTAGATCCCTGCCCACAGTGCCACCATGACACACTCAGCCACACAAATATGCCGAAAAAGGAAAGTGAGAACATTTCCCAAGGGCTTTGCAAACAAAGCATGATGGGTGGGCTGAAGAGGCAGCTCAGAAGCAAAGGACACTTGCTTCCCTTGACCTGAGTTGGGTTTCTGAACCCATGTCAGGAGGTTCACAGCTGCCTGTAACTCTAGCACCAGGGGATCCAATGCCCCCTTCTGGCCGTCACCTGTACTTGCACTTGTGTGTATACTTACAGATAGACACACACACACACACACACACACACTTGTGTGTATACTTACAGATAGACACACACACTTGTATGTACACTTACAGATAGCCACACACACACTTGTGTGTATACTTACAGATAGACACACACACGATTAAAAATAAATATTTTTTTAAAAATTAAAAAGAAACAAGCGTGGTGACCTACCTAGACTTCAGTGGGGGTTCTGAAGGAGCTGGACTGTCAGATCAATTTTTCATCTAATTTCTGAGTCTTGTCTCCTTTCTTCAACACACACCCATCAGCCAAGGTCTGGGAAACACCCTAACCTTTCCACTCCCGAGCCTCCAAAACACTGTGTAAAGAAACGAGATGATTGGCTGGAGGGCACAGTTCTTCTCACCCTTCAGTGAGCACGTATCCTGAGACCACAGCATCTCTCAGGGACTCTGGGCATGAAGGGAGATGGATTTCCAACTAAGAACCATCAAGGTATAGGGCAATTTCCTTCTTGGTGATGGTGGCATGCTTAGGAATAGCACTTCAGATCACTCAAGACATTTGCTAACCTGGGATCTCATGGGGTGCATATGAGCAGGGCTATTGTCACCCATTCTACAGCAGAGGCAGCTCAATCCAGCCGATGCTCAGGATGCAGCCTCCCATGGTAAAGCACATTTGGAGCCATGTCATAATCCTGGTCTCTATGAAAAAGGTCCACACCTCATGGGTGTCGCTCAGTGGTAGAGCACTGACTCAGGATACTCAAGGCTCTGGGTTTGGCTCCAGCACCAGAAGAAAATGGCAAAGCAAAGCCTGAGTTGTCACAGAAAAGCATTAAGGATAGGTCTTTTCCACACAGACTGTGAGGGCACTGCCGGCCGTAACCTCCCCTGGCCCAGGCCTGCCTCCAACCCGAATGGCGAGGGTGTAAAGGAAGTGGTGGCTGTTTGCTGAGCAAAGAGAGGCGTCTTTGAGATGGCAAGGACAAGGCTGGCCAGGGAGGTGGAGCCGGGAAGAGCAGAGAGAGGCCCTGATTAAAAGGGGAGTGCGGGATTATCCCAATTCTAGCACTGCTGCAAAATGGGAGAGTTACTGCCGCACAAAGGCCCCCTTGAACTGCCTGCCTTCCAAAAGCTCGCCTGCACTCTCCGCAGTTACTTGTGTATGGCAGAAGCAGCATCTTTGTATTATATGAACAGTCTGCTTCATAATCAAATACCATCTGTCGCTACAGCTGAACTTGTTTTCAACATCTGTGCGTTCTGGTCTTAACAAAGCTTTAAAAACTAATTCAAAAAGTTTCACAGATCACTGACTAAATATGTACATTGACCACCTTCCCAGGCTGGTGTGCCACGCCGCTCCTATAGGTGCCTCCCTCTGCCCCGGGAAGAGCGAGGATGTATACACTCGAAGGCTTTATTAAGCTTATTTCTTAATGGCCTCGGGTAGCCAAGTGCAAGAGAGGGCCACTTGCTCACGCACCGGGAGGACCCATCATATTCTTTCTTGGTGCCAATACAGTCCCTTTCTGCCAATGAGAAACCTGTAAGTTGATCAGTTACCATACCCCAATTACTCAAAATGACACTACAGACCAAACGAGAACCAAGGGGAGAATCAACTGGATGGCTCGTACGCAGCTAAAGTGTGTCTGAGCAAATGGCGAAGCAGAGCCCTGAGAGCTCTCCGGGGGATAAGGGCGCTATTACTTTGCACGTGCTTCAGAAATGCGAAGTGTGTCTTTACAGAACTTTTAGCCAACCCCCTGGCAGATGTTGCCCGCGTTTGCTTATGTATACATCAGTTGCAGAACACTAAAACAGAGATTGGAAATTTTAATTTAGTCAAGGCAGTTGGGCTAAAATGATGGCTTTTGTTGAAACCATTAAATAGAGCTGCCTAATGAAGTACAGTACAGGGCTGGCAAACAGAACCCTGGTGGGAGGCTGCGGCTTCCAAGCTGAAGAGAGGGAAGGCAGGGCCGTGGGCCTCGGAGTGTAGACAGCATGGCATTCTGGACAGGGCTGGTAGGGCAGGGCAGGGGAGAGGAGAGAGGAGCTAGGAAACGGGGAGAGGGGAAACAGTGCCCAACATCACTCGTGTGTGTGTGTGTGTGTGTGTGTGTGTGTGTGCGTGCGTGCGTGTGCACACACACACATGCGAGCAAGAGGAGTAGGTTTTAAAGCAAGCAAAGGTTTTATTTTAGAAACACCTCTTGAGTTTCAGCTGCACATTGGTAAGAACCGGCAGACTAACAGGGAAGGATGGGGTAACGGGAAGAGGCGCAGCCCTTGAAGGAGATGCAAGTTGAGAACATGTTTCAGGGACGGTGGTAGCCAGAGGTGAGCCGCTGCCATGCTAATGAACCTGGTGACCTATTTCATGATGCCATTTGCTGAGGAAAGACTCTGGACAGCTGCTTGAAAACACTCCGTCCTTAGGTACACCCAGGCTGTCTCTGTTTCCCCAGGGAAGCAGGATCAGCAGAGGTAAAACCAAGACAGCCACAGCATTGCTGGAAACTCATTTTAGCATGGTGGAACTGGCCGATCATAGTTTGGGGGCCTGACCATCGATTCCTGGCACAGTGTCGGATGTATGAAAAGCCACTGGGCTTTGTATCGTCCGCTGCTTTCCTGCTTCGGCGGTCATTTTTACCACGTGATGATTTAATGCTGCAGTAGTCATGCATGCTTACAGAGACACAAATGAGGCCGCTCTTTAGCGAGCGTGGCTGTTATTAAGCGTCAACCATTTGCAGTATGTGAGCAGGTGAAAATGTCTTTGGTAAACAGTTACTGACGAGTACGAAGGTGCACACGGCGAGGTCCAGCCTCTATTGTGTTGGAAGGAGGGAGGTGGAAGAGCAAGTGATTTGCATTAAATGACTGTTCAAGTTCCCCAAAGCCCACAGGTTCATGCCCCTAGAAGCAGACCTCCTAGCCCTCGTGACTTCGGGAGCCCCAGTCCCTTAGTGCTAGCTGGTCTGGCTGAGACTGACTCAACAGGATAAAAGAAGAGAATGCAGAGATCTGGAGTGGGGTTGAGGAAGCCCAGTGCAGGGCGTGTGTGTGTGTGTGTGTGTGTGTGTGTGTGTGTGTGTGTGTGTGTAAGCCAGAGAGAGGACAACGAAGTCTGCCCTTCTCAGATGCTGTCCACCTTGAACCTCTCTCTGGCCTGGAAATCTTCAAGTCAGCTAGGCTAGCTGGCCAGTGGCTTAGGTAGTGTTTCTATAGCTGTAATAGAGCATTATGAGCAAAAGCAACTTGGAAAAGAGGATCTATTCCATATTACAGCTTGTAAGTCCATCACTAAAGAAAGCCATGACAGGAACTCAAGGCAGGGACCTGGAAGCGGGAACTGAAACAAAGACCATCACTGAGGAGGTCTGCTTACTGGCTTGCTCAGTCTGCTTTCTTACAGCATCTACAGGCTTATGCAGGGGCCACTCAGGGAAGGGCATTTTCACACTGTGGTTCCCTCTGATGACTAGCTTGTCTTAAATTGACATAAAATCAGCTAGGGCAGCCAGCGAGCCCAGGGAATCTGCCTGTCTCCATCTCCCCAGGACTGGCACTGTGAAATCAACCACCACTCCCTGCTTTTTACATAGGTTGTTCACGGGATCCATCTTGAGTCTCCATGTTGGTGAGGTCAGCACAAGGGCAGCCCATCTGGGAGCTCTTACTTCACTCAAGTACTTGGGAATCATCCCACCCTGTGGTGGCCACAGACAGTGCCTCCCTGGACCCAGAACTCACCTTCCCTGATGTCCTGCCTTCGTTTCTTCCTTCCTAATGATGTCATGACTCATCTTGACCAGAAAGTCGAGCCTATGGTAGGCGGGCAAGTGTTCATCAAGGTGTCACTGGTTTCCTGGCCGTGTTGCTGTCGACAAAAATGATTTCACTTGGGAATCTTGAGTTGGAATGCTGTCTACTCGTGAGGCTCGTAGGAATTTTGTGATAAAATGGAGGTTCCCATGGTGGGGTGGGGGTTATCCTGATCATTTCAGTGTGCTGGCCTCTTTGGTGTGCCAACCTTGCTCAAGAAACCTGGTTTGACTTGAAGGAAATGTCTTCTGGTTCTGGGCAACCAGGACCCCGTTCCCATACTTCCGTCTACATCCCAAGTTCCAGTCAACTGGGTCACTCCATGTATCTTAAGTCATCCAGGATTTTGGAGCAGATTCCCTGTCCCAAACACACCAGCATTCCTGTTCAGACACTAGACTGTTAGTAAGAACAGCGACAGGCAGGTCTGAGCAAAATGCTGCTGCCTTGCCTGGCAGTGGTGGTGGTGGATGGAGGGCAAGGAGAAAATTTTCTTTGTTTTGAAGTATTTTGTTTAAAAGGGGGAGGGTGTAAGGAGAGAGAAAAAAGGAAGGGAGGGAGGGAAGGAGGGAGGGAGGGAGGGAGGGAGTTAGAGGAATTAGTTGCCTGAAATTCTTGTATGGGATGAAGCAGATTTTGGTGTTTCCTCCACCGTCTTGGTTTGCAGTGTAGGCATGCCCTTATTGTCCAGCCCATCCAGAACATAGGATTTTTCCTTAGCAGGGTGTGCTGCCTCTGCCAGGGACAGGCTCAGACTCCTAACTCATCATGGGAACTTGGCAGAAGCCCAGGGCTAAACCCTGAAAGTTGAGTGTCCTTAGAGACATTCCTACCTCTTCAAGGTGAGCATCCCTGTGACCCTGCCACTCTGTGACAACCGTTCTGCACACAGATGTTTTGTGGACACAGGGCGTCACTAGCTGCTTAAAATTCTTCTGTAAACTTGAAATGTTCTTCACCCCAAGCTAGTAACCATAGCTCAGGAGCTCAAAAATTCTACAAGTCACTTGTAACATTGATTAATCATAAATCTTTCATAATTACAGAAATGCATTCCTCTCTTGCAGTGAAGTAAGCAAAAGTCACTTTGGTTTGGATAAGAAATATTGATGTACTGCTCTGGTAAGTGTTGGAACACATAGAACTTCATAGAATATATTCAGTGGCAGTCATGGTAGGGAGGGCCAGGAAAGTTCTAGACGAGCAAGACAGAGCATGTCCCCTACCTGTGTGACCAAGTTCTGTCTATGTTTTCCTAGCAGGTCCTGTGAATATTCGTTTACACTGTGTGAACATGTCATTGTGATCGGTTTAATAAAGAAGCTGCCTGGCCTATAGTTAGGCCGGATAAGTTTAGGTGGGAGAACCAGATGAAGACGATGCTGGGGAGAGAAGAGGACCCAAGGAGTCGCCAAGAGATGCAGAGGAAGCAGGAGGTGAACTTGCCTTACTGAGAAAAGGTACTGAGCCACGTGGCAGAGCGTAGATAAGAAATATGGGCTAATTTAAATTTTAAGAGCTGGTTAGTGACAAGCTTAAGCTATGGTTGAGCATTTATAATTAATAATAAATCTCTATGTGGTTGAGAACTGGCTGGTGGGACAAATTAGTCCAGCTACAAGTGCCTGATAAATAATGACATTTGTCTCAACGGAGAGAGATGGGGAAGAAGGGTAAGATCATGTCTAGAACACTAATGTAGAGAAGGGAGAAACATTCCAGGTAGGGACAGTGTGACATTTGTGTCTCCAGAAGAGAAAACATTAGGCTCCGCTTCGGAACCCAAACCACTTGGAGGGTGGGGACACTGCCGATCGCCTTGCCGGGATGTGCGCAATGTCAGTCCCGCTGAGGTTTTCCTGTAGGAGTTCCAAACTGAAGTCGAATGGAGGGCATTTGGAATGCTGGCTTACCAGGAGTCTTGGGGAATGGGGAATATTGCCTTCCCCCACTACCATCACTGCCATTTTAATCTTTTTATCTATATTTCCTGTTAGCTTTAGAAAAGCCAAACTTGAACCGACTGCCAAAGCATCAAGGTGGATTTTCGCTTTAGGCTGTATGGTTGTGACGACACAGACGGGATGTAGATATGGCTTTTACAGATACATTTTTTATTGCTAGGTGCTGACAGCAGACTATGTTTACCATTTCCAGACATAAGTTTTTTTTTCTTTTTTTGGCTTTTCTTTCTGATTCATTCTTATTCCTGTGCTGTTTGGCTGTGGGGTCTCTGAGTAGCCTACATTTTATCTTGCATGGAGAAACTGGGCAGGATCACTTCTGTGCAGTCCATACCAGCCCATGCCCTGGCGTGTTACCTGCTCTGAGCACCATGGGCACAATCGCAGCTCTCCAGTACACGCCGAGTTTCCTTAGTTATTACTCAGGCAGATTTCCCAACTGAATTAAACAGATCAACTGATTACTGACTTTGTAGGTTTGAAGACCCTCAATTTCAGTGAAGTTGGGTCCTCCTGAACTAAACACGAAGAAGGCTCTAGAGTCACCAATAGATAAAGACTTGGAAAGAGGGGTATCTTTGAATAGGGCATGTGTGATGATATTTTGTTTGTTCTTTAATAAACAAAGCTTACCTGAAGACCAGAATGCGAAGCTAGCTACACTAATCAGCCATAGAGGCCAGGCAGAGATGGCACACACCTTTAATCTCAGAACTCTGGAGACAGAGGCAGATGGATCTCGTTGTGGGAATTCATTCTGCCAATAGATTTTCGGGTACCGGCCCTAGTGCGTGGCTTCTTGTCTACAGACATGAGCTCATATACAGGAAGAGGGAGGTGGTCACTTGCTCTTCTGCTCTCCTGCTGGCTGATATGGTAGGAACAGAGCAGGCAGCTTGCTGTTGCGCTCTTTCCCAAAACAATTGCGGCAGCAGGGAACCTGTCTGGCATCAGTGCTCACCCTGTGATACATCTAAATAAACTCTTTTGATCCTCTCCCAGACTCTCGGGGATTCTCACACAAGATCCCTGTGAGTTCAAGACCACCCTGGTTTATGCTAGACAAAATCAGTCTAAAAGAGAGACAGAGACAAGCTGTGGTGGCTCACACCTTTAATCCCAGCACTTAGCACTGGAGAGGTGGAGACAGGAAGTGATGTGGCTGGGCGGAGAGAGGAAGATAAGGTGGGAGGAGACAGGAGCTCAGGATTCAATCTGAGGTTTCATATGGCATTCAATCTGAGGACTTGTAGAGACAGGAGACCCCATTCGGTCTCAGGATTTTATAGAGGTAAGAACGTGTGGCTGGCTGTTCTGCTTCTCTGATCTTTCAGCTTTCACCCCCTAATATCGGACTCTAGGTTTCGGCTTTCACCCCCTAATATTCGACTCTAGGTTTTTATTATTAAGATCAATTGGAACTTGTGCTACAGTCCTGTTAGGAATGAAACACTTCTGCAAAGATATAACTCTGAATAAATTGTGATTTTTCCCCCCAAAGTAGGGCTAAAATCCCCCAGGAAAAGAGTGTGCACAGGGGGCACTTACCATGTGAACACAGGAGGCACTGACTGCCTGAACAATGAGTCCTGAAGACAGGACTCTACAATGAAGCAGTGCTCACTAAAGCAGTGGCTCGTCCCCTTCGAGGCTGTCACTTCCTCGGCAGTATAGTTTGCCTTGGGGATAATATTTCTTGTTTTTAAATTCATTGTTGTATTCACATGCTGGGGTGGGAGTAGGAGCATACATGTGTGCAGATGTTCATACCTGTGTGTGGACACACGTGTGGATGTCACGGGTCAACCTCAGCCATAATCCCTCATGAGATATCCACCCAGTGGGTTGCTTGGTTGATTTGAGATGCAACTCTGGCTGGCCACAAACTGATAGAGATCCACCCACTTCTGCCTCCTAAGTTCTGGGATTAAGGGCACGTGCTACCATGCCTGCCTGTATCCACCTTTTCTTTTATGACTTGCTGCTTGCCACTGATGCTAAGCTGGCCAACTATGAACCATAGGCCTCTTTCTACCTCCATCTTCTCAGAACTGGGGTTAGAGCTACACACCATCACACTGGCTAACACACTGGCAATTTATTCCTGAGTTCTGGGTACCGAACTCAGGTCTTCGTGTTTGTACAGCAGGCTCTTGACTAAATCAGTTCTCACCCTCTTCCCATGTTTAAATGCTCACAAGAAAGGAGCAGAGACCTACTGGGGTCCCTGGGAACTAAGTGGTCTGGCTTCATAGGGATATCCTTAAGGAGTTTACCCATCTGCTACTGTTGCTCAAGATTCTGCTTTATTCCTTCAACAGTAGACGGAAGAAAGGGAGAGAAAGAAGAACACACGCAAAAAGAGAGGGAGGGACAGAAGGAGTGAGGGAGATGGAGAGAAACTGGTAACTCATCCATATTCAGGGCCGTCCATCCTTTTTCTGGTTTCAAAGACAGCCCCTCCAATCACCTTGCTTTCCGCTATGCTGAGCTGAATGCCATTTGAAGAGAAGCAGAAGGAGGACGCTGGCCTTGCTGACAAGACACAATGCAGCATCTGGGGTGCTCCTGGGAGACCTGCGGGCAGGCTAACCTGGCCTCACTATGCTGAGCTTGCAAAGCCTAGAGGATGAGGTCACATTTGGCCATGACTATAAATAGACACCGGGTGGCAACGAGAACCAAGGGGGAGCTCTGCCTGCGGTGCACAGAATGACATCTGTGTGCAAAGCCGGCGTGTGCAGCATCACCCAGTGTCAAGGGAAACGCAGTGAAGTGGGAGGCAACGCTGGTGTCCTTCTCCTTTCTCCTCTTGAACACCTTTGATCTTAGGAAGACTTCCCTTGGATCCTAACCTCGGGATGAGAAAAGTCACTGCAGAATCCCCCTGGCCTGGGAGTCTCTACCCATTACAGAGAAAGGGTCCAACCCACACAATGACTTTTATGGGGGGGGGCAACTTTATATCAAACATAGTTAGGCATAGAGATTCAGTGTGGCAATTGATGCCTGCTCACCTCAGAGTTGCTGATGCGATACTGTACAAAAGTCTGAGGGCCTGCGTTTAGTTAACAACTTAGCAGAAATGAGTAGCAATGAAGCTGTCCCCCTACTCCCAGCATAGCCTGTAAAAACCAAGGTCTGACCATCAGTAGCCAGGACCTGCTGTCGCCAAGTCTCCAAGAAAGTCCACATAAGGGGGGGGGTGTCGGGTTCTTCCGATGCATAGCACGGAGACCCCACCAGAAGCCCAGCCTATGTATCCCTGAGTCTTTGAACCCGGCCCAACCTAAACTACGGAGTTCGCCCACACTGGCATGGAAACAGGAGTCCAAGGCCCGAGTGTTAACATTAATATCAGGCTCTGAGCAAATCCTGTCCAATCAGAAAATTCCAGAACAACTCTCAAAAGCTGCCATCTGGACCTGTGAGGGGTGTCATCCGCAGATTCTGCACAGTAGCCATGTTTGTCTTTGTACAGATTTCACACTCTGCCCCCTCCCCCTGCCACTTCACCCCTTCCCTCCGTCTGCCTTCTCTTCCTCCTCCCCACGGCTCTGTCATCTGAGAAGCCCCATCTTTCCTCCTCTTCATGTTTAATTTTTCATATCACTTGGGGACAGATCACATATTTGTTGTGACTTAACCTCCTCTGACTTGGAAGGAGCTGTCACCTTCCCCTCCTGCTCTGGCAGAATCTGCCAAGCCCAGAGTGTGCGGGGAGGGGCGGGGTGTTTTTTCATAATTCCTGAGCTCAGCCAGAAGAGACTGCCTCAGGATGCTACAGGTCCTGGAACTGCCTTGCACCCGTCACCTACCCACTGGAACTAGCTCTTGGGAGAAGGCAGGGTGAGCTGGACCGCATGACAGACCTCATAAACAATAGGAACTCCTCCATTTCTCCCTTACTCCCTAGGAGTTAGAATGTTTGGATCTGACAAAATATGTATGCCCATGTTTGAGTCTCCCCAACATGCTAGGGGTGTGCAGGTGCTAGAAAAGGGACCCCTCTGCTGCCACCCAAGCACGGTAGGAAATCCCACCTGTAACAGTGCTTGCCATGTCCCGTGTGGCTCATTTAGGAGAAGAAATGGGCTCCATCTTCAAAATAGCAGAGAAGAGAAAGAGTCCAAATTATTAATGAAGGCCAGTTCTCTGCTGAGACCTGTTTCAGCCAGAGGTGTGAAGGTATCCAAAGGGAGAACTGAAACCATGCCTAGCCTGTCAACAGGTATTTATGAACACAGCCATGGGTAGAGATTTGCTGGGAAAACCAAAAGTTTAAGCCGCTCTCTACCTGATTCTTAGAAACACTTGTATGGCACCTTGAACAAGTCAGCCCCACAGCCAAGGGGCCAGGACAAGCCATGTCATAGGTGTGACTGTGTTCCTGGAGCACTCAAAGGAAAATGTGTCACCAGGAATGGTTAGTCTCATCAGGCAAATCAGAGCATATGTGCTCTCTGTCTCTCTTTGCTCTCTGAAGGTGGGGCCATAGGGACAGCAATCAGGAATTCTCTACACCATTGTTCTTTCAGGATACTCTCAACTCCGGTTGGTAAATGGCGGGCACGCATTCTACCACAGCCTCCTTGCAGTGACCAAATACACAGATTATTGTCTTTGGGCTACAGTTGCTCCATCATATGGGAACACCAGGCAGCTGGGTACGCCGCAACATTTTCATTTGCTGTTTGCTTACGCATTTGACATACATGAATCCCCATCTCTCTTGATACCATGCTCCAGTTGGGTGCAGCTGGCATGGCTCAGTCATGTTCCTTTTTGACTCATTCAAGGCAGAAGTCTATTATTTTCAAGTTTCTTCCTCTCCTCACTGATTAGAGTTTCCCCACTTCCTTTATCCATGCATACATACATTAATAAGAGTCAACCTTACTGCTGACTGTAGGGATTTGAGCAAGGGTTCTTCACTCATGGCTCCATTCTTCCTTTCTCTAAAATGGGAGAACTATTACCTGCTTTTCTACTTATACCCTATGGTTTTGTAAAAGCCAAGAATATTGGTTAATTTTCTCATTTCTGTGATCAACTCTTGAGAAGACGCAACTTAACTTCAAGAATATGCACAGTCCACTATGCCGGGAAAGGCATGATCACAGGAAGAGGAGATGGTTGGTCACCTGCACCAGCACTCAGGAAGCAGAGAGAGATACAGGCATCAGCTTTGTGTGGTCCTGGATGGGGACCCATAGAGTGGTGTCACCCACATTCAGGGTGAGCTTTCCTTGCTCAGATAGGCCTTAGAAACGCCCTAATAGACATAGCCAGAGGTCTGTTTCCATGGTGATTCTAAAGCCTCTAAAGCCAGTCTAGTTGACAATCATGATTAACCACCATATCAAGTAATAAAAAATGCATGAACATGTAGTATACGTGTAGAGTACATGTTTTGTAAATAAGCATTTAATAAAAGTTTTATAAATGCAAGCTTAGCTCTCACTGGGGCTGCCCACGGGTGTTCTCTTTTTTTCTGTGATAATAAGAAGATCCTTTACCATTTGTGAGCCTTTGTACAGTTCACCTATCAAGGCAGAAATTTGCTTTGAGATCTTGAGCGAAAGATATTGTCATAGTACAAATTACCATGATCTAATTAGGCCTGCCTCCATAAACCTGTCACTTGAAAGCCGTTCAAGCCTGCTCGGCCCAGCCCTTGATTTAAACCGCTCCAGGAGTCTAGCCGAAGATATGTCCAGGATACAGTCCAACACAATATTCTCCTCTCCTCCCACTGCTCCCTGGAGGATGGGCTGCTCACCAATTTTGGCCACCATAACAGTAATGTAGAAGAGAGATTCATTATAGTTTGGGCATAGATCTTGCCCAGTGCCCACGCAACCTCATGACAACATTATTTAGCATTCAGACTGAATGTGAGCTCTTGTTGGGGAGAGACAGAAGATTAGCATGGCAAGGCTTTTGAAGAAAAGACAGGAAAGATGCATATTTTCTTCACTGGATGGACACGGGTAACCTGCATCCCTCAAAATGATGAATTCTCTACAATGACATAGAACACAGAACTCTGGCATTTAAAAAATGCTGGTGCTTGCCACATCAATAAGACCTACTCCTGAGTGTGATGGTTGAAGCTGAAAGAGTTTTACAAAAGCAAATGCAGTAGGTAAAACAAATTGCTTTCCTAGTGGGCGTGAGAATAGGGTGTTGGTGTGTGTGGAGCGGGGAAGTGTGTGTGTGTGTGTGTGTGTGTGTGTGTGTGTGTGTGTGTGTGCGTGTGTGGACCAGAGGTCAACCTCTGGTGTCTGTTGTTCCTGTGGTACCACTGACCTTGTCCTTGAGTCAGTGACTCACTAACCTGAAGCTCACAAATGAGGTTACGCTGGCGAGACAGAAAGCCAGGGCTGTCGTCCTTTCTGTCTCCCCAGTGCTGGGATTACAGGCATACTCTGCCATGCCAAAAGTTCATAGGTAGGGCCTGAAGGTAGAACTGAGGTCTTCATGTGTACACACTAAGTATTTTATCAGCTAAGCTCTCTACTCAGCCAGAGGACATGTCTTTCAGCTTCTCATTGTGGCATATGGCTCTGAGGTTCTGGGAACCTGTGACTAACAATGTTCCAATACCATGGTATCTTTCCAGGATTGAAGGAATAAGAACCTTTTCCCTATCCTGCTGTTCCTTTTGTTTTTAGTTTGTTTGTTTGTTTGGTTGGTTTGTTGGTCTGTTTTTTGAGACAGAGTTTCTCTGTGTAATAATCCTTTCTGTCCTGGAACTTGCTCTTGTAGACCAGGCTGGCCTTGAACTCACAGAGATCAGCCTGCCTCTGCCTCCCGAGTGCTGGGATTAAAGGCGTGCGCCACCATCACCAGGCCGTTCTTTTTTTAATACCCTCCCCATTTCTGTTATTTCTGCTTCCCTACCCTTGCCCCACTATCCCAAAACACACATCCACACCTCTACCTTCCTATCTTTCTGTACCTTGTCCCGGGCTGTTTGGGTTTCAAAGAAATGCCGTGTGTGTTAAGCAAACAGAAAGATAGACTATCAACAAAGTTTATTAAACAGCAAACAGGCTCACATTCTCATGAGCTGATTCTGGCCTGGGAGACTTCAACTCACCACCCAGAAGTTGACAAGACACCTCTTAGGGCTTTCCTCCGTGAGCAGAGCTGGGAAGAAGGTAGAATTATCTGTAACTCTAGAGGATGAGGGGGCAACCGAGATGCAAAAATCCCAGGAGACCATCAGGCCACTTTGTCAGGGTCTGAGAGTGATGCCAGCACCCCCCCTCGCCACCCCCCTGCAGCTGGAAATAGACAGGAGGGAAGAAAGCGAGGCCAGAGCCTCTGAAAACTCCTAGGGGGTCCCCTGGGCCTTGTCCCCACCATGTGTGAAGGTTTTGCAAGCTTAGTTCTTGCTTCTAAGCAGCTGACAATAGGAAGATCCGGCGGGCTCTCATGCTAAGGGGCAGAGGCGATTAGTGAGGGGGAGGGCAGGGAGAAACAAGATCAGAGGAAAGGAGAGGAGAATTCACCCAGAAAGGGCCACTTAGCTTTCCCTTCCACGAGATTCAGATTAATGGGGAGGCGAGCGCCCACCCACATCAAGGAGACCCAAGCTTTGCAAGCGCCTAGCAGGAAAGAGACTGGAAGCCTGGCAGAGGAAAGGAGTCAAGTGAGCATTTTCAAAATAAAAAGGCTAAGAGGAGAGCAGTGGAGGTGCTGGCCTTCGAGGTCGAACAGCACTCTCGTGGACCATGCCACAGAGATGCTGGGAGAGGAAGAGGAGAGGGGGAAGGCCTTTCAAGTTTTAAGGGTTTTTTTTCTCTTTCTTTCTAAAAAAGAAAGAAAAAGAAAAAGGAACCATTTGAGAGACAGAGCCCAGGACTATTGCCATCTATTTTGGGAGACGATGCTGGTGTTATTGGATTTCAACCAGCGTGGCGGTGAAGCGATGGCAGCCCAGGGCATCCTGGAATCTCTGTGGCCTTCTGAGCTGAGCCCAGGAGTTGGGCACAACTGGACAAGGATTGTATACCAGGTATCCTGCGGCCCTGCACCCTTGGCTAACTGTCCAAGATTGAGTTGGTGTTGCCATCTGGGGCTATTCCTTGGTGATTTCACCAATCTCAAGAGGAAAGGAGAAAAAGAAAAAAAAAGAAAACAAAAATTAAAAAAAAAAAGCTACCCTTCCCGAGGAACACCCTGGACTCAGTGCCAACCCGAGACAGCTGCTGATGTTGAACAACAATGTCAAGGACCTACTGTCCCTTCCTGCCCCTCCTCCTCCACCACAGAAGACTGTGAAAAAGCCAAGAGTTGGTGGGCAGCCAGCAAGAACTAAAGAACTTACAGCTGGCAAAACCACCTGTGCCTTGTCAAATTCCAGCCAAAACAATCCTTTCCCCAGAGGCTCTGGCTGAGGAGCAGGGAAGAGAATCTGATAATATGATGAGAGGCATGGGGGAGGAGAGAGAGAGAGAGAGAGAGAGAGAGAGAGAGAGAGAGAGAGAGAGAGAGAGAGAGAGAGAGAGATCCACTAACCATATCTAGCCAGCAAATGGAGAGACGGAGAGGATTTAGCAAGTTATACCAGGAGAGGTCCAAAACTCTAATGCAAAAGTCATTAGAAGGGAAGAGCGGCAACCCAGTCCCGTATCCCAAGCTCCAAATCCTTCTCCTCAGTGCCTGACAAGGGCAATGCTGATGTCTGAGCAGTGAAGCCTCTGACACAAGAAACGTGGCGTGGGTTCACATTTGGGGCATCTGTTGCAACGTTTCAATAGCAAAATGCAAGGCTCGTCAGTAGTTAAGCACATCCCATTTGCAGTATACTCTGTAAATGCACAGTCACCTTGGGGACAGTCGTTCAAGAAGACAAAGGCCCAGGACTAGACTTCATAAAATGTATGTAGACCACCATGATAAAGAAGACATCAGAGGACCGGGGAGAAATAAAGTCTTAACTGAGACGTATGCTGAAGTTCCGTCTCCACTGGGTTATACTCTTCAGACATCATGTCTCCGCCTTCTTTCTTCTCCACACTGGAAATGAACCTGCCCTAAGTTTAGTTGCTATTGGCCCAGCTTCAGTATTTAAGAGTTAATAAATGCTGTCTCTAAAATTAGAAAGTCCCCCTTGTCCTTCATAGAGCATCTAACACTGTTAGCATTGGCCAGGTGATGTTGGCATGAACCAGAGTTGAATGTTCACTGATATTCCCTGCTTGCCATACCAGAGTTGATTGCCTCTAGAGATCAGGAAGTTATTCCCATGCTCAGACTTCATTTTCAAAATATTTATTTATTTAGCTGATGACTAAATGAACAGAGAGAACATGTTGACTCCTAGGACGATGAGAATAATCAGGACCCACTGTGAGCGCCAGCAATAGCCTGCCATTCATCAGGGGAAAGAGTTAGCAGTTGCCAGGGACAATGGAGAGACAGGATGGTTTTGATGAGTATTAACAATTTAATTATAAATACATTTATTATAACAAGTATGGCTTGCTTATTAAAAGCACCGCTCTTCTACATTTTATGTTATCCTCACCAAAACTGAATAGTTTAGTGTCACTCTGGGAAGGCATGAGGACAACCCTGACGGGTGGATGCTCTGGAACATGGCTGGCCCGTGTGCATCAAAACATGTCGGTAGAGGGGCCGACCAGATGGCGCAGTAGGTAAAGGCACTTGCCTCAAAGCCTGACAGTCTTGAGTTTAATCCCTGGAATCCACGTGGGGGGAGAATTGACTGCTGCAAATTGTCCTGTGACCTACACACACACACACACACACACAAAGTAAAGTAATGAAAATGTTAAGATGAAGAAAGACACGGAAAGGCTGAGGCGCTGTTCCGGAATAAACGAGGCTAAGGAGCCACGGCAGGTAAACGAGAGCATGACCCTGGGGCTGCTCCTGGGCCAAGAGACGGAATCCCTGAGACGATGATGTCATTTGAATATACATTCTACAATAATTGGGCACTAGTGTTTAACTTCCTGATTTTAATATTTACTGTGGCTATGAAACGGACTGCTTATGTTCTTCAAAAGCAGCAAGCTTTTTACTGTTTAGCTTCAAGGATGTCTTTCCAAAAAGCAGCAAGCTTTTGCTGCAGAATTTGGATCTACTGTACATGGGGAGGAGAAACCAAGTCAGCTACAGAGAAATCATGTTTTTATTCTTATAGGTTTATTTTTTGTCTAAATTCCAATAAAATTGTGTAGTTAAACAAAAAGGAAAACAAGAGAAGAGAAACTGCCAGGGTTTATATCATTTTTGCTTGTTTTGTGGGTTTGTGTGTGTTGTCCAAAGACACTTTGTTTTGGGTGCTGGAGAGATGGCTGAGCAAATAAGAGCAGTTGGTATAAAGACATGGGGATCTGGGTTCATATTGCCAGCACCTGTGTAAAAAGCTGGGTGTGGCTGTTTGCACGCCTGTACCCCAAGTGGATGGAGGAGATAGGAAAGTCATTGTAGCTTGCTGGTCACCAGCCTAGGTCTAGGGAGTGTGGCTGTGTGCACACTCGCTTGTACCCAAGTGGATGGAGGAGATGATAGGAAAGTCACTGTAGCTTGCTGGTCACCAGCCTAGCTCTGGGTTCAGTGAGAGACTTTGTCTTAAGGGAACAAAATCGAGTAACAGAGCAGAACAACGAACATCCTCCTGCTTTCAGGAGCACATTTGCACGCCCATTTGCACAGATGCCACACTCATACACAATATGCACCACACAGACACTACATACTTCACATACATACCGTGTATACCACACACATACACCAATATAAACATCATATATATGTATATATATCACATACATTACACATGTATACTACACACATCACACATATATACCACATACACCACTCAGGTACAGCATACACACATACCACACAGGTGCAATATACAATACACATGTATACCACACACATATGACAAACATAAAACACATAGGTCCTACACACACACAAAGACACTATTATCAGTGAGATGTTCTCCAGCTTTCTTCTCTTCTATGGTCTTTTCTTGGGCAAGAGGGATCCATGCCCTGGACTCCCTTCCCTGTCAACATGTGCAAGTCTATCTCACTATTTCTAACTCCTGGAGCTGCTGAGCAGCACTTGCAATGTTCATTTTGCTGGAGCCCTGGCAAGCAGGTAACGGGACTTAACATTCAGCCTACATTCCATACACACAAATCCCACCGCTCTCCGTGTACTCTGCTGGCCAAGAGGAAAGGGTGCTGTTTTCTCCTTCCACAAAGGCAGTCTCGTGGCGGCCCTATTAACAGCTCCTCAACACTCCGGGGTATAATGCGGCGCCACTGACTTACAGAATCTCATCCTGGCATGGGCACAGCCTGCATTGCTATCACCAGCAATCTACAACTTGCATGGTCCTTCTGTGTAGATCTCTGTATTCCCCATCAACTCTTCTGTAGGGAAGATTCCCACACTGTCAGTTTCCTCGGAGCTGACAAATTAACCTTGCTACAGGTTTGTACCTGTTTATGCCCCTAGCATGTGTAGGAAGTGGCTTGTTTCCGTACCCTCTAACCAACGCCATAGGAGATCAATCTTCTAAATATTTGCCGATCTGATAAGTGAAAAATTTTATCTCACAGTTTGATAGATCATTTGTAGCAAACCAAATATTTTTTAACTTTCTGTTCTCCAAGTCAAGACAATTTCAAAGGAGTATGGAGTCTGTGTTCTTCCCAAATCCTCTAGCAATGCTGACTCGACCCCTGAGCGCCCAGGGACCAGCAGCATCTCCCCGAGCACTGCCCATCGGCTCAATCTTATCTCCTGTGGGAAATGTGAAGCAGAAGGAAACACGACGCCTGGCAAGTGCCCAGGGCCTAAGGTGTCAGCGCAGCTCTGCTGGCATCTGATTTTCTGATCACAAGTCACAGCTGAAATCTTACTGACTGTGTCAGCCCGCTGGGTCAGCCGCCTCGGCCCCTTTGCAAATAAGACCATTTTCATTCAATGATTTTGATGCTGGTCACATGATCGGGACCCCGTGCCAGAGAGAACACCAAGCCCCAAGGCCCATGGCACTCAGACTTTCCTCTTTCACTAGGTGTTTCTGCAAGTCCCACCCCTCCAAGAAGCAGAAGCCCAGATGAGATTGCAGGTGCAAGGATTTGATTGACACAAAGGCTCGTGGTGAGAGCAGTGAAGGAACCAGAAAAACCTGCTGGTGGTATGAAGCTCACCTCTGGGGTGGAGAGCTGGGGGGGCCAGATCTTTGCAGCTGCCGTGCAGTCCAGGTTCAATATGACCGAGGAACTCGCAGAGCCAGGCCAGCCATCAGCAGTGTCTGGTGCCTTCTAGGACCCTCAGGTCTTTCCACACTCAGTCACTGGCCAGGAGAGGCCTGTGGAAAGAGTAGCCTTGGTGAGTCTGCCAACCAGGGCTCAGCAGCTGGGGGCCTTCACTTCCAGTCCTTGAGGTTAGATAGAGGCCCGCTGAACTCACTGTCAAGATCCCTACCACATGGTGTCAAGGAGGAAATCTGAAGACAAGCTGAGCGAACTATCCATCCAGAAAACACAGGGTCTGTGTCACTTCGAGCTTCTTGCCTCTATAACTTCTGTGCAATGATTTACTTTAATATCAGACCATGAAAGACGGCCGATAAACGTATCACTCTGAAGTCTGAAGAGTACGTGATAAAGAAACCTAACACAGAAACGTATGGGCTCAGGGAGACTCAGTAGCAAAAGTGCTCGCTAGCCAAGCACAAGAGCCTGAGTTGGGTCCCTAGAACCCGTGTGAAAGTCAGGTTGTGATGACATGGCTACAGGGGAGGATGACAAACCCTCACGCTGGGGGGGAACACAGAGGCAGGCAGATCCCAGAAGCTCAATGCCAAGTGAGCCAAGCAGAAAAGGTGGGCTTCAGGTTCCATGGGACACTATCATATGGGACACTATCACATGGGACTCTATCACATGGGACTCTATCACATGGGACACTATCACATGGGACTCTATCACATGGGACTCTATCACATGGGACACTATCACATGGGACACTATCACATGGGTCACTCTAGCACATGGGACACTATCACATGGGACACTATCACATGGGACACTCTATCACATGGACACTTTATCACATGGGACACTCTATCACATGGGACACTAGCACATGGGACACTAGCACATGGGACACTATCACATGGGACACTATCACATGGGACTCTATCACATGGGACTCTATCACATGGGACACTATCACATGGGACACTATCACATGGGTCACTCTAGCACATGGGACACTATCACATGGGACACTATCACATGGGACACTCTATCACATGGACACTCTATCACATGGGACACTCTATCACATGGGACACTATCACATGGGACACTATCACATGGGTCACTCTAGCACATGGGACACTATCACATGGGACACTATCACATGGGACACTCTATCACATGGACACTTTATCACATGGGACACTCTATCACATGGGACACTAGCACATGGGACACTAGCACATGGGACACTATCACATGGGACACTATCACATGGGACACTCTATCACATGGGACACTATCACATGGGACACTCTATCACATGGGACACTATCACATGGGACACTATCACATGGGTCACTCTAGCACATGGGACACTCTATCACATGGGACACTATCACATGGGACTCTATCACATGGGACTCTATCACATGGGACACTATCACATGGGACACTCTATCACATGGGACACTATCACATGGGACACTATCACATGGGTCACTCTAGCACATGGGACACTATCACATGGGACACTATCACATGGGACACTCTATCACATGGACACTCTATCACATGGGACACTCTATCACATGGGACACTATCACATGGGACACTATCACATGGGTCACTCTAGCACATGGGACACTATCACATGGGACACTATCACATGGGACACTCTATCACATGGACACTTTATCACATGGGACACTCTATCACATGGGACACTAGCACATGGGACACTAGCACATGGGACACTATCACATGGGACACTATCACATGGGACACTCTAGCACATGGGACACTCTATCACATGGGACACTATCACATGGGACACTCTATCACATGGGACACTATCACATGGGACACTCTAGCACATGGGACACTATCACATGGGACACTATCACATGGGACACTATCACATGGGACACTCTATCACATGGGACACTATCACATGGGACACTCTAGCACATGGGACTCTATCACATGGGACACTATCACATGGGACACTGTCATATGGGACACTATCACATGGGACACTCTAGCACATGGGACACTATCACATGGGACACTATCACATGGGACACTAGCACATGGGACATCCAATCACAGACGAGATGCCGAGTGACAGAAGACACCTGACATCAACCTCCAGTCTCCACACGTACATGAACATGGACACACCACATGTGTGCCCGTGCAAACACCCACACGCATGTCCCCTCCTCCACACACAGAATATATAGTGACATATTAAAAAGTTTTTTAGAGAAGCCAGAATAAACAAGACTTAGGTCATGAAAATATACATTATTTGGGTCATAATAAAGAACGATGAGGAAAGAGGGGGAGAAAATAAACAGAAAGGGAAGAGGCAACTTGAAAGGAACTGGAACACCATGAGCCAGGCAGGGCCTCAGGAGACATTCCCACCGGGTGCAGGAAGACATGCAGGCCTAGGACCGTGCTATTTTCTGAAAAGCACCACAGTCAGACTCCACGGGATATGTACAAGTTGCCAGTTTCAGACTAGATTTGTAAGTGTTAGACTGGGTGTGGTCAGGGAGAAGCACTAAACACCAGGGCAGTTGTTCTCGACATTCCTAACGCTGTGACCCTTACATGGTTCCTCATGCTGTGGTCATCCCCCAATCATAAAATTATTTAGCTGCTACTTCATAACTGTAATGTTCCACTGTTATGAACCATGATGTAAATATCTGATATAAAAGAGTCATTCCACCCCACCAGGGGTCATGACCAACTGGCTGAGAACTTCTGCTGCCCTAAGCCTCTCTGAGCATATGACCGCCCTGTGATTGACATCTTCCTACTCCGTCTCCTGGGAACATCATGGTTTTGAACTCTAAGGAGAAAAGAGCCAGATTATCTTGTCGAATTCACATTTATTTTTCACCAACTTTTCATTTAAAAACCCACACGTGAGAACTAGGAATCACCTCATGCTTGGCAAATGCATAGCTGGCCTTACTGTTCAGTCTGCATTCCTGAGCACTGCCCTCCAGAGTGTAAGGACTTCCTACAGCCCTACCCTTCTCATAGCACAACCGTTATCTGATTGTGTTTACGAAGTCTATAAATATGTGTAAAAAAGGAAAATATTGGGGGCTAGAGCGCTGGCTCCATGATTCAGAGTGTTTACTGCTCTTTCAGGGGACCCACGTTTGGTTCCTAGGAACAATTCCAGAAGGCTCACAACGGCCTAGAACTCTAACTTCAGAGGGTCAGACAACCTCTGGCCTCCCTGGGCACAAGCATCCACATCCACATGTCTACATACAGACACGGAATATGCACATAAATAAAAACAAGTTCCAATTTTAAAACAGTGTAAACTATTTAACACACAAATCTGTCTCCTTTGATTTCACAAATCTATTTGCCCTTCGACATTCATCCTGTAGGGTTTCTTATAACAGTCTTCCCTTCCATCTTGGTCTTCGGCATGAACTTCCTGGCTCTTCTTGGCTCTCCCTATAGCGCGGTCACTTCTTTCTCCTTAGTTGTCTTTGCTTCCTATCATCTCTCAGTTTGCAGTCTCGTACGCTGATCTTTCTTGACGCTTCCATTCCATGGCTCCTGCTATCGCAGCTCACCTAACGATCCTATTTATAGCCTCAAGCTGCACTTAGCTTCTGGCCTCCCACTTCCTCTAGGATATCTGCCCTAAAACTCCTGCCATCCCTGCTAATTCCGTCTGGTCCCGCACATTCTCCCAGCATCACTATCACCTCCTAACCCATCAACAGCCTGCGCTGTCTCCCTTCACCCGAAGGAAGCGCTGGCATCTGAATTCCTGCTCATCCCTCTTCCCACGTAACTGCCCCGTGGGAAGAGTGCTTGCTGCAGAAGCATGAAGGCCTCAGTTTAGATCCTGTATTCATGGAAGACCAGGGCGTGGCTATGGGCAACTGGAACCCCACTCTCTATATTAGTTTTTGCTCATGTTGCCATGACCACAAACCTGAGAGAAAGCAACTTAAGATAGAAAGGATGGGTTTCCGTTATAGTTCAAGAGGAGACAGTTGCCGGGCGGTGGTGGCGCACGCCTTTAATCCCAGGACTCGGGAGACAGAGGCAGGCGGATCTCTGTGAGTTCGAGACCAGCCTGGTCTACAAGAGCTAGTTTCAGGACAGGCTCCAAAACCACAGAGAAACCCTGACTCGAAAAACCAAAAAAAAAAAGAAAAAGAAAAAAAGAGGAGACAGTCCATGACGGTGGGGGAAGGTATAGCAGCCAAACTTTGAGGGTGAAGTAGCTGGTTATACACCACCAGTAACTGGGAAGCAGGACTCACATAGGAAGTGGGCCAGGATCTCAAACCTGAGTGAACCACTTTCACTCCTAAGGGTTCTGCAGCATATGGAAGCATTGCCACCAGCTGGGGACCACATGTTCCCACGGGAGCCTGTGGGGGAAGGACAAACTGTGTCAAACTTTTGCAGATTATGTATTTGAAGACAGCTCAACATCTTCACACTGGATCTTTTCTTTCTTTCCTAGACAAGAATATCCTGTGCCTTGCACAGCACCTCAGTGCACTTGGGTTTATGACTTTTTCTAGTCTGTCCTCTTTTCAACACCCCGCTCTTCATTCATCTCACCCTTAAAACACAGCACCTAGGGCCAGCAGGATGGGTCTGCGGGCAGAGGCCTTGCTGCCTGGTGGCCTGAGTTTGATCCCTAAAACCCACGTGAGAGTATAAAGAGAGAATCGACTCCATGGAATTGTCTCCTGACTTCCGCACATCTGTATTCTACTCACATATACCCCCCACACACAAACACTAACAACAAATAAAATCTTAGACATATCAATAAGCACTGAGCAGTGTGTTAAAATGTTGAAACTTCCTAAGAACACATGACTGTCCGTGCTTCTAAAAGAATGCAACGTTTGTGGGTGTTGCACTTTTGATGTTGAGTACCACGTACATGAGACCTCTAGCTTCTTCTCACCTATGCTGTGTCTAAGTCCTATGCACTTGCTGTAAAATAAGAGCCCAATAAATGTCCTCTGCTGTTCTTAGATGTAAACAACAAACTGGTTAAGTGTGGCTTTCACCCCTCACCAAAGAGACTTCTTTTTGCTGCATTTAAGAGGCCCTCGTGGGATGTCACCACTAGAACAGTGAGCTAGGAGGAGAAATCTAGACTTCCAGAGGGGGCCCGCCTACCTTGCCCGGTGAGCAATCTTCAGCCCCTGTGCTTTGGTTTGGAAAGCTTCACCCAGCACTTGCTATTTTGCCCTTTTATTTACCCTCTGCCATTCAAGAGCACTGTGTCCCTTCCTGGAAGGTGGGGCAAGGCACCATCTTGGAAGCAGAGAAGAACTCTTACTAGACAGAGCGATCTCTTCTAACTTTGCTCTTGGACTTCCAACCTCAAGAACCATGAGACACTGTTCTCCACAGGTCATTCAATGCTAGATGTTTTCTTACAGTCACACACATGGACCAAAATGCTAATATTTCCTCCCATTTTTTCCCAGTTACACATTTAACATTTCTCCTGGTCTCAGACATGTTCTTCTAGGCTGGATCAAGAAAGCAATAGTGAATGTAGTCTTAACTGACCAATTCCTGTGACCAGATTGGTGCCTAGGCCAGTTGTCATCAATGCCACCCAGCAACTGATGGAAACAGATACGGACCCACAGCCTAACACCAGGCAGAGTGTGGGAAATCCTGCAGAAAAGGGGGGAAAAGGACTGAAAGGTTAAGAGGGGTCAACTCACAGAATCAACTAACCTGGACACATAGGGGCTCACAGAGATTGAACTGACAACCAGGGAGCCTGCATGGGACTGACCCAGGCACTCTGCATATATGTTACAGCTGTATAGCTTGGTCCTCTTGTGGGACTCCTAACGGTGGGATCAAGGGCTGTCTCAGATTCTTTTACTAGTTCTTGGGACCCTACACCTCATACTGCATTGCCTTGCCCAGACTTACACCATAAGGAGATGCTTAGTCTTAAATTGATATGCCATGTTTTGTTGATACCCATGGGAGACCTGCCCTTTCTTAAACAGAAATGGAGGAGGAGTGGATTGTGAGTGGAAATAGAGAGGTCGCAGGGGTGGGGGAGGATTGGAAAGAGAGGAGGGAGGGAGAACAGCAGCCAGGATATAAAATAAATAAATAGTAAATAAATAAAAATTTAAAAGAATTGGGTTAAATTTGTTCTTTCTCTGCAAACAGGAGGCTCTGCTTTCTGGTGAAGAACACAGCTGCTCTTGCTTCTTTTTCACATAAATTCCCTTCAGAGAAGCCTCTGTCTGCTGCTAGCATCAAGTAACTAGGAAAAGGCTGAATTAAACTTACCCATAACCTGTGGCATGCACACTTACACTCACACACTCAGAAACACACACTCTCACTCACACACACTCACCCACATTTTACCATACACTTACACACATTTACACATACACATGTGCACACGGACACACACATGCACGCACATGTACACATATTTTCACAATACCTTCACACACTCTCACAAAGAGCCACAACTCACATACACTCAAACACACACACACTTACACACTCTCTCACATCTGTGCACACACTCCCATGCACACAAATACACACATTCACACACACATACACCTACCCACGGTTACATACTCATAAGCACACACTCATACATACACATACACTCACTCACACACACCCCTATGACAAACCCTACCTATATTATCTCATTTCCATCCTTACAACATCCTTATTTAAAGGCAACTGTTAAATCTGTTTATGAATGAGGACATGAAACCCACAAGCTCATTGAACTTCCCAGTTCAGTTCAATGAGCCCCTGATGACCTAAGGTCCCATCTCTGCACCTCCTACCAAGTCATTGTCCTGCCCTCCTTCTGAGCTTCACATTTTCAAGTCTCAGATAATGAGCCTCCTTATCCAGGATGTCAGCAGCCACACCCATTTCAAAGACAGCCCTGGGATTGTTTCCAGGGCCTTCCTCTTTGTGAACACACCCGGCTCTTTCTTAGGAACTTCTTAAGAACAGCGCAGTATTGTCAAGCCTATGGCTCTACAGTTTCCCCAACCTAAACTTTTGTTGCTTTTCATGTTGGCAGAACACTTGCTCAGATGCGGTCTGCTGCCTCTTCTCATCTCTCCAGTTCCCCCAAGACCTCAGAGTACACGTGCCACAGGCATCAAACCCACGAGACTTTTGGAAGCTGGGGTTGAGGTTTGCTTAGCAGTCGGTTCTTTCTGTATTTACTCCTTAAAAGAATCTGTTGTTCCCACTTTCAGGCCGCAGAAATCAAATGCTTGCTATTCACGTACACGGAACAATGCTGGCTGAGGTGACAGGAGCCAGACACCACAGTCCTGGTCATAAGGACCCCAGAGACTAGAGTAAGGTCAGAGTCTCTCAACTGGGTGGTAATCAGTGCGCTAGAAACAGAAACAAAGTGGTGACCAGAGGAGGAGCTCCTGGGAGATATGGACGTTGATTACAACCGGGGACTCAGGAGGCTAAACGTCGCTAAAGCCTTGCGCTAAGTCTAGAAAGATGACGAGACATTCTCCAAGTAAACTATTAAATGGCTAAAAGTCAGAAAGATAACAGCTATTGCCACTTTAATTCAGACCATTTTCCTATGACTGCCCACAGCTTTATTGGATACATTACTGTCCCAGGTAGTGCCAACCCCTCAGCCTTGCCTTCAAGACTGGCTCACGGACTCGCTCACCCAGTGAGCTAGCCTTATCTAGCTAGGGTGCATTTTTCCTTAGGCACTAAAACAAATGCAGGAAAGAAAACCAGGAGGCGGTCACGTCACACTTCCTCAACCTGTGTCTCCGGGAAGCTAACCTGGGAGAACGGAAGGCTAGAAAACGGCGACATAAAGAATTACAACAGAGAGAAAATGAAATGTATGAAAAAAGTAAATTAGAGAAAACAGGTCACAAATGCCAGGCAAAAGTAGAGGGGTAGAGGAAGCGATCCTTGGGAAGAAACCGTTAAACAGAGATGGAGGTGGGGCAGCCAGGTGTCCGTGGGGAAGAGCCTGCCAGGCCTAGGAAGTCAGGGCCACCAGGATCTGCATTAGAACATCAGGCATTGGATTGAGCCGCAGCCAAATGTTGAGCTAGAGTGGTATGGCCCATCATGTTGGAGGTGAGGCACAGCCAGGGCGGGGTTAGGTTTTCTCTTTTTGAGACAGGAGTGAGGGGAGACGGGTGAGCAGAAGAGTGCCGTCACCCCAACTGTATCCCCAGAATAGTTTCATCTGCAAGTTATACACAGATGGAGAAGGCAGTGAGCCGCAAAAAGGGACACTTAGGAGGCCATGAGCTCTTCCAGCCAACAAAACACGGGATTTAGGCTCAGCTGGGGTGCCACCGTAGCACAAAATGCCATAGTGCTACATATACGGTGTTAACGTAAAAGTGGACATATTTGTTTATGAATTTAATATGGAATAAAAAAAAGGAGGGGTGGCATCCAAGGTAATGCCAAAGGCTTGACTTGGAGTCAGCACTGATGTCAGGAGCTTGGGGAGTGTCCTGGGCTAAAGATAGAAACATGGAAGTTGTTTCGTTGCTTGTGACACAGTAATAAAATGCTACAGCCTGTGTGACTTGCACAGAAACATATTGCCTGTACTTGGGGAAACAAGCCAACCAGGCTCTGATGTCAGCAGGTTTGGCTTCTCCTGGTGCTTGCAAGCGGCCACCTCTTCTCTGTGTCCTCAACGTGGTCATTTGTCTGGGCACACGTGTCCCTACTGTCTCTTTATAAAGGCCACCACTAAGACTGGATCATGGTCCCCCAACTACCTTGGTTTCACTTTATCTACAGGATGCACCTCCAAAAACAGTCTTCATAAAAGTTCTCATTTGAACATGAATTTTAGGGGAACGCAATTCAGCACAAGGACTTAAAGCCATGAACATAGAGAGGCTGCCTGAAAATGAAGATGTGGGGCTCTTTGGTGTCTACAGATCTGCGTGACTTTTCTTGGGTGGGATGAGAACATCCATTCATCCCAGACGGGACTCCAACAACTTGCCAGAGAGCTGACCCCACACAAGGCCAGCTCAATGAGACAACCGGGGCTCCTCGGTGGAGCACGGCTGACTCAGCGGCAGCTCTCTCACTGGAAAGCCCACCCCTGCGTGAGCAGACATTCACCAAGCCTCATCCCTGGGGCTCCTCACTTGACTTTCAGAAGACTTCCTGGAAGTCTCCTGTTCTCTGGCAATTGTTTGCTGCTCATTCATGCTGTCTCGGGTAATGGCATCGGGAGTCTTGGGACTTTCTCTGTCTTGGAAGTTTGTGAGCTTCCTGGGTGTGATAAGTCTCCCTCCTCCCTCCAGAAGGGAATATTTCAGTCTGGAGCAAACAGCTATGGAAGAGTGGAGCCCACAGAGAAACAGACACCAGCAATGGAGAATAAGGAGGACTGCGAGAAACATGGTCTCCTAAGAGTCCCTCAAAGGCAAGGCTTCAAAGAGGAGGCATTTCCTGCATGGCTGAATGACTCTGAGAGACAAAGAGTATGAAGACTGTGACCATGGCATTAGGGACACACATGCTCCTAGCAGCCTGGGTATATGCATTTCCCCAGGTTGGTGGTCAGGAAGCTGAGGGTTGAAGAGGAATTTGATGCTGAATTATTCCCGGTTCTTGAGTTCTGCAATAAAGAAGAGAAATCGAGAAGCCAAAGGGCACTAATGGCTCACAGAAAGCATTGTTCTAAGATGGAGGATGCTGTCTGCTAATAGGAATGACCCATGAGTAAGGGAAAAATGAATCCGGCTGGGAATGGCTAGAGCGGTAGCCTTGAGCAGCCGACTCAAGGCTGCTTGTAGTATTGAGTAGCAAAAGTGAAGGGTTTTTCTTATCTAGAAATCTGTCCATCAAAGGCAGAGCTCACAGTACAAGGAAGAGATGAGAGAGATGGGTTGCAAAGGTTGCAGAGTATCCCTCCTGGGTGTGTATGGGAGGGGCAATGATGATTCCCTAAGGAGAGAGATGTACAATGGACGTGAGGATGGTATGGGAGGCCGGTGGGCTCGGAAATCTGGGATGAGCAGCTGGTGCTGAGCAGAAACTCAAGGCTCACCGTTCGAATCGATCACATGGAGGCCTGTCTCTCACTGCAGCTGCATCATCTTCTCCAGCCTTGCTCAGTCAGGAGGGTGAGGGTGACACATGACAAACAGACCCGAAGTTAAATTTACCCAGCGCTGGGGATTTTCCAGATAAGTCCGACGAGGAGGGAGACTCTTACACAAGAAGGTTACTTTGAGGATGGACCTTGAAATCTTAAGTAGAAATGAAGGGAAACAAGGACACTCATCAAGTGACATAAACCAGCCCCAGAATTGCAGTACAAATGCCAGCTGAACTGAACCACTGGCGTCGGAAAGCAAAAGGGCAGAGGAGGCTGGGAAGGCAAGTCAGTGAATGTCTTTCTCCTAAGTGGCCATAATTGCCAAAGCGGGGCTACGGATTTTACCTGTTTGTCTATTCCCGGCAATTCCTGTTTTGAAAATTCATGTTAGCAGGCATCTCTTGGTGAGTGAGCCACTGTGTTTTCAATTTTGCCGTGGCTTTCAGGAGACCCGTGAATGTGTGTTATCAGAGAAACAGCCTCTGGGTTCACATTCAGACTCGCTCTTGCCTCTGGGTTTGTGGGCTCAATTCTTACCCACAGTGATGCCCATTTGGCTCATCTGTAGAATGAAGAAACTATTGTCTTGTGGTTATTGGGACAATCAAAGGCTGTAAGGTATGTGAATGTGCTTTGCACACTAAAAGGCCAATTAACAATAACCTGAAATGGCCCCAAGATCATGAATTACCCAGGCGAGGGAGGCATCAGCCACCAAGGACTCTGGAGGAGGGCCTTTAGTCTCTCCCAGCCTGTGACTAAGCCCAGAGTCATGCTTGTCCGACCCCAGGCTCTGTTTGCGGCTTTCTCATCTATCTCCTGCCTTTATCTTATGCTCAAAAGCCCTCTCCTGGGGGTGGAAAGGGGAGGGAGGAGGAAAGAGCCAGGCAGAGAAGAAAGGGGGAGGGGTCTCAGCGCTAGAAGCTCCCTCAAACATCCACTGTGCACCAAGCACTTTGAAGAACACACTGTCCTCTCTCCAATGAGACTCAGTATTGCCCTCCCAGTTTATAGCCGAGGAAGCCAGTCCCAAGGGCTCAGGTTTGTTTAACTTAACAATACAGCAAAAAGTGCTGGATGAGCCCACTTCTTCCCCCAAATCCAAAGCCCAGGGCTTTCCCACAGTGCACCAATTCATATCTATACCCAAGGAAAACAAAGCAAGAACTTTCAGGTTGATTTCCTAATCTTAAATCTTTGTTTTCTTTAATTCTTACTGTCTTAGAGGAATAAGACATTTTAAAATATCAAAATCATTCAGTTTCTTAGAGCAAGAAGTTCTCAGCCTGAAGTGGGAGACATTCACACCATGAAGAAGATTTGTCTTTAGCTTCCCTTAGTATCTCACTGGCTTAGAAAGTTCCACAGAGAGGTGTGTGACATTCTGAGCAAAAGAGAAAGACTATGGGGCATTCATCCAGCACTGCCATGTCAGGCACCTCATTGTTCATGGCCACAAGGTCCATTTGGGGTAAGCATCTACTGAAATTGTCATGGCTTAAAGCAGTAATCTGCTATTCTTTCTCCTGCTTTTGGGAGCTGATTGGACTCAGTCCTTTCTCCCTGAGCTCATGGTCTGGTGCTGTGGTCCAGGGCCAGCTATACCCAGCCAGGCTCCTCTCCTGACCACCATTGGATGCTGAGTGGGAACGGAGGTTTGACTAACGGTGTCAGTGGCATTGCCCACAGGGTTAGGGCTCCTGACAACATGGCAGCTGACAGAATACCAACTGTGAGTTTTCCAAGAAGTGGGAGACAGCGGTTGTGAGGTCAGTCACAGGCCATACCCAGAGCTGGCACAGTGTCACCTCTGCTGTGGTCTATTAGTCAAGGCAGACACGGATTCCACTTCGTCGTATGAGCCCAGGACATGCCCAGAGTCACAGTGGTCCTGTGACAGTGCAGCCATCACAGGCTTCCTGTCTGTGCCTCTCGCCATTCCCTTGTGCTACACAGCATGGCCTTCTCTCTATTCATCTGCACCTGTGCACTCCAGACACCTCTACAGGAGGTCCCTCCCCCGACTCTTCCCGTGGGCTTTCTCTCTTACCGCTCAGGTCCCCATTCAAGTATCACTTTTCATGGGACTTCCTGAGCATGGCTCCCGTCCATCCTTCACAGCCTTTGTCTGCTGGGTTCCTATCTCCCATCTCCGCCCCACCACTAGAACACAAACTCTGAGTGGGAATTTATAGTGTATCCCGTCCACCACTGCGGGGCACCTGCAGCCCTCTACACGTGGAGGTTACATCATGGTATTCAAGTTTTTGTTGAATAAAAAAATGAGCAAAAAGGTTGATAGCCTGCTAGCTAACAGCCGGTGGCTGCCTTACCTGCTCTTAGGGCCATGGGTTCCATAGGCTTCTCTGGTAAGTTATTCTATCTTTAGACACAGCATAGGCAACTGTTACACTATCGCAAAAAGCTACATAACTAGAGACCATGAAGATGGTTCAGCAGGTAAAGAGCTTGCAGAAGAAGCATGAGGATCCACAGTTCAGGCCTCCATCAAGAGGGGCTGGGCAAGCACTTTGAAGGCAGAGACAGGATCCCCAGTGCAAGCTATCTAGAAGAATCCCAGAACTCCCAGTTCAGGGGGATGAGAGTGATTGAGGAAGACGCCCAATGTGCACCAACCTCTGGGCTCTGCATGTCTGTACATACATGTCCATGATCATCTGCACACACATGTAATGACACATGTGTGAGCCAGCACACACAGATGCACACCACAAACACACACACACACACACACACACACACAAATTTACCTCCCTAGTCAAAACTTCTATCGGAGGTTTACTAATAATGAGCTTTCAAACTGTTCCTCCATGGGCTTTGAGTTCTGTGAGTCTAACCTGGAAGAACAGGAGGAAGGAAGCCAGGGGCCCATGGCTGTCCAAATCACAGCATCGGAGCCTCCCTGTGCTCCATCTACCGGGGATGGTTTGGGAAACAGTCCCCTGCTTTAGAAGGAACTAATTCAGGCATGTCCAGCCATTTGTCATTGTGACACACATTGCCGTCCACAAAGCCCACCTTGAGAACTGTCATCAAGTTAGCAAAACTTGTAAGAATAAAGTTTCCCAGTGTTTGGAGTACGTATCCAACTTTGTGTTGGACATATCCATAGCTTTCCTCAGTGGTGTGTGGCCCACGGTGGCAGGGTAGACAACACAGCCATTCTCGCTGGTCTCTTCAGTCCTGTTCTAGGCCTTCATGAAGCTTTCTCTCAGAGTGTGGCCTTCCATCAGCCAACACCCTGGACACAGCTGGGGAACTCATATGAACCGAGCTCCTGACCACATGGCCAGGGAACCTGTGTTCTAACTGCCTCCTTGGGGATTCTTAGCTAACCTTCAGATTTGAGAACCATGGCTCTGCAGCATGCAGACTGTCTGAGAGAATGTGGACACTGTCGTGCAAACAGAAGACTTGCTCTTGGGAAGACCCCTGCCGTAGCATTTTGCTGGCTGGCCTCAGCATGTCTGCAGTGCCTAATCACCTCCACCAATATTTCTCCTTAGCCAAGGAACTGACATGTGTATATATATATATATATATATATATACACATACATACATACACACACACATATATATGTGTATATATATATATATACACAGACATACACACAGACACACACACAGAGACACACATACACAGAGAGACATACATACACAGACACAGACAGACAGACACACATAGACCAAAGCACTCATACACAGAGACACACACAGACACGCACACACACAGACATATACATACACGCAGAAAAAAATCACACATATACACACACACACACATACACACACATTGCCGTGGCCAGTGTCACAGCCAACACACCTCCTCCCCCAGCTGAGTCCTGCCAATCAAGCACTTCTCAAGTGGGTCAGGGCAGAGCCCTTAAAATTCCAAACATAAAACAGCTAATCAGAGTGTCTCGTTCAACAAAGTAATAAAAAATAAAACAGGGACAGAAAAAGCTGCGAAGTTTTCTTTGTGATCATTGTTTAACACTGTATGTAATTAAATATTAATGAAAGTATGCTACTTTCATTTGGTGAGCAATTTAATTCAATTAAAAATAAATGGGCCTCCTTGGCTCAGTGGGCATCCTGATACACAGAACAGCACTGCCCTTAACTTAGTTTCCAGTGTGCTGAAACCCAGCAGAGAGCAGCAAGGCTGAAGACAACCCCAGGCCAAGGCACTCAGCTTATTAGGGACCAGAATAGACCTCAGTCCTACAATGGAGCATGGCTCTCTGTGGCATTCACGACACAATCTACCACAGAGATGTGCTATCCTGCGTAACCTTGTGGGAGGGAAGCAGGGTAGAAGCCAAGAAAAATGGAGGTAATTTCAAGGAGTCTACCTGGAGGTTGGTGGGTGACTCATGTAAAGTGTGCCATTGTACACATGCATGTAAGTATATGCACAAGCCAACAAGTATGCACACATACACATAAGTGTACACAGACATAAGATGCATACATATATACAAGTGTACATATAAGTATACATATATGGAGATGTATGTATAGATTCATATAAAGGCACACCTATATAAAAGTACACACAGAAACTTGTACATGTACACACACATGGGTATCCACAGATGTTTGTAACTGTATATGCGTGAGGGTTCATTGAACTGCACACTTCAGGTCAGTTACGCTGTGCCCTTGACTGCAGACATTTTCTACCAGTGAGGGAAAACAGACATTTTCCTGCCCCAAAGGACCACATGCTTCTGGCATTATTCAGCACCCCGAGAGGCGATTTGGGCATGCAAAGACCCCGCTTACCATCTAGCTGGATAAGACTCATTTAAAAAAATACTAAGGACATTTACTTCGTGTAAAAACATACACACATCTTCAAGTGCCTTGGGAAGACAGAACGAGCCTGGGGGGTGGTGTCTGCCGTCAGAGCTCTGGGTTCAGATTCCCTGGAGAACCTTGAAGATTGGGCAGGACTAAGGTGTGGGGGTCACCATCTCCAGCTGATGCTGAGTCCCCAGCCATGGGAGGGAGGTGGGGCTATACACCCGGCAGGTGTTCTGGTTAGGTACAGGTTCCAATAGTTTGAGAATGACTCTCAGAGACCTTGGAGGTCATGGACTCATGACCTCTGTGATACACGGGCTGGACCTCACGTCACCAGCAGAGCTGAGGCTGGGGAATGAGCTCTGGCATTCCATAGGCCGTGTCTAATAATAACAATGCTATCAACACCGGGAGGCTGAGCTGGCCTGAGTGTGTGGCCGGGTACCCAGAGGCCAATGCCCAACCCTGAAAGGAGAGCCAGGCCCAGTGAATGGAGAAGAACCGCCAGCCTGCGGACAAAAGCTTGCTGCTAAAACCAGAAGCCCTGCCAACATTTTACAACCTGCATGCATTAATGGGCTGGTTATCTGGCAGGAATAGGAAGCTGGGTTTGAAAACAATGAATTCTTTTTAGGTACAAGGTCAGTGCCTGGGGACCTTGAGGCTAAGCCACCCCACCCTCATCCTCATGGGAGAACAGACCCCCTGAGCTTTCTGCGTGAGGAAAGGCCACCCTGTCACTCACAACACAGGAGGCCTGTGTTGAGGTCACCACACCCAGGACCCAATAAGGTTTATGAGGGACTTTCCAGAGCTGAGACAGGATGGAATCTGGGAGAACCAAGACGTTCCTACTTTCAAGCCACTTCTCAGTGAGAAAGAAAGACAATGGTGCCAACGTTGCAAGAAATATCAAACCTCACATGAGTAGCTGGATGTGTGACCGGGAAACAGAACCTTCTACCACTTCGGTCTCCTCACCTACAGAAGGGGAAGGGGAGCCGTACCCATGTCCACCACAAGGGCCTCTGCAGGGTTAACTGAGGTCACACAAGGCCACACTTAGCACCACGTGAGAAGGTGGCCGGCACTAGGGCCTTTGCACAGCAGTGCCGCTAGCTAGAGCTAGCTAGAACTTTCCTGACGAAAGCGGTCCCGACCTTCTGCAAGGCCCCTTCCTTGCTTTGCTTTGCCCATTGTGCCTACCACCACCTAATGCCCTATGGCTGTAACTTTCTTAAAATCGTATATGTGATCTCACAGAGAGGAGAGACTGTTTCATCTTCTGCTCAGTCCCTGGAACCTAGGCTCGCGCCTTGTACTCTGGCGGCCCTATAGACACTGAGGCACGGAATGAAGACAGACTGGCTCAGTCTCTGGAACCTAGGCTCGCGCCTTGTACTGTGGCGGCCCTATAGACACTGAGACACGGAATGAAGACAGCGTGGCTACCCTAGTGCTTTTCCTGCTGACAGAGCATCCAAGGCTGGGTAATCCATAAATAACAGAAATTTGCTTGGCTCGTGGTTCGGGATGTAATCAAACCCAAGAGCAGTTAGGTATCGGGCAAGGGGCAGGGTCCTTCTTCGTTCCTTCATTCCATTGTGGAAGTCAGAAGGGCAAGAGAGGGTGAGGGCTCTGAGCAGAACAAATTAACTACCAAGTCTGTTCTCACAACAGCCACCCTGCTGGTGCTGTGAATGTATTCAAGGAAGCAGAACCACCAGGGCCTATTACCTCCCAACACAGACATGCTGGGCCACACATTTACTCAAACCACAGCGACGGCCACGATGAAGGTGATGGTCATGGGTGGAAAGTCCCAGTGAGCCTCTGGTTTTAACGTCTTCAAGTCAGCCATTGTGCAGTTAACTGCCTGAAACATTCCCCGATGGAGGGGAGGAGGAGGCTGAGAAAGCCACAAGCAGGTTAGGAGGCTCCTCATCAGGCCCCAGAGGAGATTACAGAGGCAAGAACTGGGGCCAAGGAGGTTCTCCTGGCTGAGCTGTGCAGGAACTCCAGCCACGACGCTTGGGTGAGTTGTCGCCCAAGCTGAAGTGAGATTCCCAGAAATGCACCTGCCTCCGACACCTGTGCTTTTGTAAGTAGCCCCAATAAGTTCACCCATCACCCAACTGAGCTTAAATGGAATCTTTGGTCTGTCCGGGCCCTCTCTGTCTTTGCTGGGTGGAAACAAACTCCCTGGGGAAAGTCGGGCAACACGAGCTCTCTCTACGGTACCATCAGTCTCTCAGGGGCAGAAGCTGAATCTTCCAGGACTGTATTTCCCATAGTTACTGCTGAGATCTAATAAATAAAACAGAGGGTGCCCTATAAAATTCAATTACAGATAAAGAAGGAAACTTTATTTTACTAAAACACACACCCACATTTTACAAAGCATATTGTGTGTGTGTGTGTGTGTGTGTGTGTGTGTGTGTGTGTGTGTAGACATGTCTGTATGGGGGTACACATGCACACATGTATTCATGCATGTGGAGGCACGAGATTAATGGCAAGTATCTTCCTCAATCACCCTCCACATTATTTTTTGAGGCAGGGTCTCTCAGTGAACCTGGGCCATGCTGTGTTAGCTAGACTAACTGGCCAGCGAGCCCATTCGCTGGTGTTGAGATGAAAAGCAAAAGCCACCACACTTGGTTGTGTGCTCAGGTCCTAGGGATCCCAACTCAGGACCTCGTGCTTAAACAGCAAGCATTACTGCTGAGCCACCTCTGTCGCCCACAGATGATGTACTTAATATTCTGACATTAGTTATTGTTTTTCTGATGTTAATTTTCATTGAACACCCTGCATTTCATCTGGCTGTATGACAGCCTATACGCAGAAGAGTTCCTATGGGAACAAATAACATGCTCAAGGAAGATCAGGCCCAGCGGAGCACTGGTGATATTTCATGACTGATATTTTGGATGGAGTAGACTTGATTTACCAATTCTTACAGGGTAAATCTGCCCATGGTGGCGTCTAGCTGCCCAGGAGACACACCAAAATAGAAGATGGAAGAGAGTTGAGCCAGGGTGAATCTGAGTCAACATACTCTGATCCAGAAGGCACGGGATTAGAGAAATAAACAACAAACAAATAAGAAAAATAAAATAGCCAGGG
This sequence comes from Microtus pennsylvanicus, assembly GCF_037038515.1. NCBI lineage: Eukaryota > Metazoa > Chordata > Mammalia > Rodentia > Cricetidae > Microtus > Microtus pennsylvanicus. The sequence continues at coordinate 108,219,630 of NC_134588.1, read as the reverse complement.
CTACACAGAGAAACCCTGTCTCCAAAAACAAGAAAAAGAAAATACAAACCTGTACGCTGCACCATGGAAAGGTCTTGGTGACAGCTTCCTCATGCATACTACCTCATCCTTAAACTCCTTGAGAAGGAGCGATTGTTTCCATTATGTGTTTGGTTTGTTTGCACCAATAGGGAAAGAAGGCAGAGAGAGTTCAAAAGTCCAGCTCAACAAAGAAGTCAGCCAGAGATCTTCCTCCATGCCATCCTGCCTCTGCAAGCTGGAGCAGGAGGCCCATGAGCCCCAGAGATAAGCATGACCTGTCCCACAATGATTGGTGCATATCTGTAATCCCAGCATCGGGGAGGCAGAGGCAGGTGAATTCCCGGGGATCCCTGGTAGCCAGCCAAGCGTACTTAGTGAGCTCAAGACCAATGAGAGACAGTCTTGAAAACAAAATGGTGGGTGGTGTCTGAGGGACACCTGACTTTGCCCTTTGCCCTCAGCATGCACACACACATGCGTGCAACCCACACACATGGGTGAGCGCGCGCGCACACACCCCCCAACAATCTATGTCCCTTTTTTCCTTCTGGTTACCTAGCTCCTCCCCCAACCTCCACCCCACCTTCTTCTGTACCAGAATATTTCTCTCTCTCTCTCTCTCTCTCTCTCTCTCTCTCTCTCTCTCTTCTTCCTACCCTTGCCATCATCCTACTCCTCAGAGTACTGGAGTAACAGTGCCAACCAATGAGAAAGAACCTCCCCATCCCGCCGCCCCGTAAAGCAGAGAAAGCAAGCAGGAAGGCCCAGGAGCGTGTGTGCTAAGACAGCCACTTCCAAGCCACTCCTCTATTCATCTGAGTTGGCCATGCCCTTATCTCCTGCCGAGAGAGCACTCTGTCGGCTCCACAAACAAAAGATTATGCAAATAATTATAAGTATAAAGAAAAATCTCATCTTAACTAAACATTCCCAAATGCAAGCCTCCCTGGATGGAAGATGAATGGAGAACTTGGGCAAGCCAAGGCCGTGTGCACCCTGAGAATGAGACTGGGCTGGCCTTTGCTCTCACCCCTCACAGTAGCATCCCAGAACCCCGAGAGGCAGATATGCCTTGAAGAGATGTCCCCATTTGCTGCAAACTCTGAAAGCAAACAAGAGCCCTCCAGGCTCATTAGAACTCTTTAGACAGTTCTTCATTGGGGAAAATTAAATCTTCCAAACAGATACCCACGGCCCTGTGACAAATGGATCACTAGTTACTTTTCAGCCGAGCTCCGTGCTGACAAATGCACTAAGTGAGGCTCCCGGGGCAAGGTAAGCAAGTTTGCTTATCTTGAATTCCCCTTGGTTGAGAGAAGTGGAACACGGGGCGCTGTGAGGGGGAAGGAGGATGGAGGAGAGGCCTAGGGAGAGAATTGGGAAAGACAAAGCTATAAGGCAGAGCACTCCAACTCTTGAAGGTCACCCTCTTAGGAGGAAGCCAAATCACAACCCATTCCCTGCCTGTCACACCCAGGCTTCCATGAACCTTGAGACCGTCTCAGGCCAGCCCTACCAATCACTGGCTATCCTGACCTCCACACAGGCTCCTGGAGGGTGACAACAGAGTGCCCTCCAAATGGCTCACTGTCTGTCCCTCTGCATTTCTCAACAGGTTCTGTCTTTTCTGGAAACCACTCCTTTTCTGGGAAGGACTGGCAGCATCAGGGACTGACCCTGGCAGGAAATGACCAGGCCAAAGTGAGGCCCTCCAAGGGGATGCTGATAAGACAGGAGAGAGGAGAGGTGGCTAGGCTGTCCCTGGCAGAATCTCCCTGCCTAGAGATTGTAGACTTGCTAGACCATCCACAGGTGACCACTGGGCACCGGAGAGGTGGCCAGCCCACACGGAGTTGTCTTACAACATAATGTACCCTTGGTGATGAAAGATAAATGTCAGAAGCAGAAGAAAAGAATAATGTAAGTCATCTCGTTGTTAACATTCGTGCTTTTACTCTATGATGACACTATCATTGAACATTATAAAGAAAAACTAAAAGTAACCAATGTTATAGGCATAACAGATGATCAATAAATGCTACAAATGAATATCTTTACATGGAGGAAATGTCAACATTATGGGGAATTATAAAGTCAGTTATGAAAATTAATTGCACCTGCTTTTCCCACTCCTTAAGTGTGCCAACTAAAATACTTCATTATGTTTTCCTCATTTTAATTTTTATTCTTTTTTAATTTTGGAGACAAGGTCTTATGTAGCCCAGGCTGGCCTCAGACTCTCTGTGTAGTTGAACTGCTGATCCTCTTGACCTCACCTCCTGAGTGCAGGGATTACAGGAATAATGGGCACGACACCATGCCCAGCTTATGCTATTGACCAAACCCAGCGTTTGCATATGCCAAGCAAACACCCTTTCAACTGAGCCTCAGCGGCAGCCTCCAACTAAAAAACCTTAAATCACATGGGCTTGTTCTCTTCCTGTTAGACAGCACGGAGCTTGCAGCTGCCATCCATACAACGGAACCCAAGTTCCCTCAAGAAGCCACATTTACACTTGGCCTCTTCTCAACACCCTTTGGTGCCAGAACCAAAGCAGAACTGATGGGTGGTTCCTTTTCTCCGGCATATGAGGAAGTCTAGAGTTAGACTCTGTCCAAGCTGTGCAAGGAATCCAGCCCCTGAAGCACCCCACTTCAGCAGCCTCACCTCTTTCATTCTATAGCAAAGGCACCCTTTGCTCTCACCTCTCCCACACATATCCCAGAGCTCTGCCTCTTACCTTTGGTTTAGAAAAAGCCAAATCTATAGACTAAGTGCAACTGGTGGGACCACCAGACCTTTCTAATTGTTCCATTTGACCCAACCCACATGATGCACAACAAGGTTGGTTTAATTCTTTGCTTAATACACTAACTTCCATTTGGTTTGGTGTGGTAATGCTTGCTCATTGTCAAACCCAAATCTTCTTCAATCCCAAACTCAGGCCAGGCACTGTGGGTGTTTGAGGACAGAGCCAGCAATGTTTTATTTTGTACTACAAAAAATGGCAATTATTACATTGATTGAGAACTTGTTATATCCAGGTACAACACTGAACACTATTAAACATATTTTCTTCATAAAAATTCCAAAGTAGGTTTATTGACTCTACCTTGAGGGGAAAAAAAAAAACCTAAGATTTTTGTGATATTAAATTTTGTTCCCAGTGACATATAGCCAGTAAGGCATGGGTCCCAATTAGTCATGAACATGGGACATTTAGCCTCTTTGATCCAGTTATGTGAGGAGCAATATACTCTTTCCGCCTCTGTTTACAAGAAAAAAATCTTTGGATGTTAGCCAGGCATAGTGGTGCACACCTTTAATCCCAGAACTGGGGAGGGGGAGGCAGAGGCAGGTGGATCTCTGGGAGTTTGAGACCAGTCTGGTCTACAAAGCAAGTTTCAGAACATTAAGGGCTATACTGTGAGACCTTGTTTCAAAAAAAAGAAAAAGAAAGAAAGAAAGAAAGAAAGAAAGAAAGAGAAAAAGAAAGAAGAGAAATTCCCTCTCTCTTATACACACACACACATCACACACACACTAGCATGCATGCACATGCATGCTAGTGTGTGTATGTGTATGTATGTGTGTATGTAGAGTGGTTGGAGAGGGACCACTGTGTGATTACGAGCATATGTTAACCATGGTACCTGAATGGAGAGATGGAGAGGACAGCTGTGGAGTGACAGTCCTTGCCTGCTCCCTTGATTGAGATAAGGTCTCTTCTTCACCGCTATGTTCACCAAGCCATGAGGCTCTGAGCTCCCAAGGATTCACCTGTCCTTGACCCTCCCCTGTTGGAGTTCTGGAATTAGAGGTGGACACTACTGTCCCGGGCTTTATGAGGACTCTGGGAATTCCAGGTTCTCGCAGTTGGATGGCAAGCGTGTGTTCCCACTGAGCAACCTCTCCAACCCTTGAGCTAGAGCTAGTCCTCATATAAGGCCCATCTAGCCCTCTGAACTCACAGTTTCCTTCCTGCACAGCCTATCTGACATCAACTGCCGTCTAGTGAGGCAATCACGTATCCAGCCACACTGATCTGGCCAGGTTCTCTAAGAAACAGGAACATGGCAGTGACTGCAGCTGATAGAGTTCTTTGGCTCTTGCAGTTTGTATTTCCATGTAGGGCAGTGGTTCCCAACCTTCCTAATGCTGGACCCTTTAGTACAGTTCCTCATTTGTGGTGACCCCAACCATAACATTATTTTCATTGCTGCTTCATAACTGCAATTTTGCTGCTTTTATGAATCAGAATGTAAGTATCTGTGTTTTCCAGTGGTCTTATGTCACCCTGTCAAAGGGTCATTTGGCCCCCAAAGGGTTTGCAACCCACAGGTTGAGATTTGCTGGTGTAAAAGGACAGACAGATAACAAGCAAATAAATGCAAACAATGTCACATCGTCGCTAACAGACCAATAGCTGGAACTGGAGGGAGACACAAACAATAGGAAGCAGGGTGATGGGAAGACTTGTTGGGGGGTTGTATTGCTACCCATTGTTATTTATAACCAAACATAGTAGGTGTAGGAAGGCAAAAGTGTTGACTAAGGTCACACGGGCCACACAGCGTCTTTGGAGCATACAAGTCCTGGCTTTAATTTTGAGTGACATAGAAAGCCAAAGACAGTTCAACCTAAAAAGTGTCACTCTGAGACAGTAATGCAGTGGGACTTAGGCTAAAACTGAATGACCAGTTGTACGGTCAGCAGTGGCCTAGAGGAGGAGTTGAGCAGGGAAGGGGCGGGCAGCATTCGGGCTCTAGCAACATAGTCTCAGTGAGATATGCTGATGTCCCAGATGTGGCAGAATAAAGGACAATCCTCAGCTTTGCAGTTTGGGGTAACTGAAAAGAGGGAATTGCTGTGAATCAAGATCGGGAAACTCCAGGATGAGCATAGAAATCAGAGCAGATTTGGGGGCATGTTAAGTAGGAATGTGTCTCCAGCACCAAAGTAGACATGTCACCAGAGTTGTTTGGGTGCAGACGATAGTCCACGCTGAGATATGAAGAGAAAAAGTTCTTGGGAGGCAGTTCACTTCTGAAACCTGACCCTGCTTACACCTATTTTGGGAGTCATTGCTTAGGGGGATGGGGTCTTAGCTAAGGGGTCAGTTGGTCCAGCCTTCCAGAGAGTAGCTCTTGAAGAGGGGGTGGGGGACCACAAAGGAGAGTGGGATAAACAGCAAGGAGGTGAAGAAAGGATCAGAGGAGGAGAGCTGGCACCTGTGCGTCAGGCTGCCCGAAGATGTTTGCGTGGATGGGCACAATTAGCCCTGCAAATGTTGCATGTGCTGGGAATTGGATACTGGGCTTGGAAGTTGGGGGATAACCTGAATGAACAAAGCAAGGGACCATTCTGAAGGGTGCTAGGTCAAGGAAAAGACAGGAGAGTCCCACCCTCTCACCCCATTTCATGGTCCTTAGGAGACTCAGAGAATCAATTACCTTCACTAAACAGACGTCCCTGCTCTCTTTAATTTGGCTTTCCTTGCAACAAGACACACTGTTATCACTTAGAAACACTGATGTTAAAATGAATATTACATGTGGTTTTTTTAAAATCTGCATTCCTGGTGATTGATGGAAGATTCTTTTTTTCATGTGAACCCTTGAAGACCAAACACACCTTCCAAAGCTTTGGTAAGGTAATAGTGATTGGTTTTGGATTTATGAAACTGCAAGATTCAAAATCATGCCTATATCCAAGAAAGTATTGTCTCTCTAGCAGAGTATCCTGCGTGTGGCTGATACAGTGGTAAGCCTCCAGAGTAAACAGAATACTTATAACTAGCATTAAACTGCCTGGACATCCTAACAGATCCAGCGAACTCAGAAACTAAATCAACCCTAATCGTCTTCAACCACAAGTGGTGATTTTTCTGTTGGCTTTTTTTGGTGGGAGGCGATGAAAGGTTATTGAGAATTGAATCAGGAACATGCCAGGCAAGTGCTCTGTCACTGAGCGGTTTCCTCAGTCCTCTATCGACCTGTTCCGTGAAAGCAGAACCAAAGACTTGTTCTTGACCATGGGCTCCCCAGCTTCACACTCAGACCCCACTTGTTACCCCCATTTGCTGCTTCCAGTTGATTCTGCACAAACCAGCTCAGATCTCAGAATGACTCTCTCTGCTCCCTTGGCCCATTCCTTAATAATTCACTGAGAAATCCTTCGGCATCCTGGGTTAATTAGGTCCAAGTCATTCCGAATGGAGCTGTGACTCACTCAGCAAGGCCACGCGGAATTCCCTCAGGCCTGGGGGTAACAGACGGCAGAAGGCTTTGACCCTAATGGTGATAGGACAAGTTCCAGATCCTGAAGGAATCACAGACATGTTTCCTCCCTTCAGGAACAGAGAGGAAGACAGTTGACTCTGGGAAGAACACAGACAGACAGAGCAGCTTCACTTTCATCTGGCTTTGTCTTCCCGAGGTCCCCAGAGGCTTCCAGAACAAAACCATGGATAGAACCCAGACTGTAAAATATCATCTTGAATCATGGCGCCTTTTTCTCTCCAAAGTGCTATGCATTGTTTCAGTGGGCTAAGCCGCTTTTCCACACTTCCGAAAGTATGCTAGAGTTCCCCAGGAGTCTTTGCCGCCACTGTTCTAGAGGGTTCCATTTTCACAAAGTGCAGGCCTTCTCAAAGGTCCATGCTGGTGTGTACTTAGGAGATTTCAAAGAGTCTGAGAACTGCCTTGGCCATGGCTGCTCCCAACCAACAAACTCCACAGTGATTTCTCAGAATGCAGGATCTGTTCATCCATCCAACGCTCATTGAGCAACCATGTTCTAGGCATCACTCAAGGTCCCAGCCAGAGCAAACATAAATAAGAAAGACGAAAGGTCATTTTCTCATGGGGCAGGTATTTTAGCAGACAACCTAAAACAAATGGACAAAATAAGCAGGTGGAATAATCTGTCAGTGGTGGTGGTAAGTGATGTGGAGAAAAGTCGATCCTGAAGGTATTCCGCCCAGTGCTCAGAGGGGCTGAGAAGGAGACTGTAGGTTTAAGTCCGGGGGTAAAGCAAGGACTCACAGGGACGGTATTGTCTGAACCAAGATCAAAAAGCAGGAACGGTGTGGGCTGGCGTGATCTCAAAGGGGAGGCCAGTAGAAGGAAGAGACGCTAAGAGCATACCACCTGGGTCTGGCTGAGCCTGGCCTGCTTGAGGGCAGTGTCACCTAGGCAAAGGATGAGGACAGTTAGCAGGAAACAGGCAGTAGGGATCCAAATCATGCAGGTCCCTGAAAAGATGTGAGATTTTCTCCAGAGACACGGGTCCCTTGGGCATCTTGAACAACAAAGGACATGTTCTAACTTGTTTCAGTGCAGTCCCTCAACTGTGACTTGGTTGGATACCAAAGGTTTTGGGTCCTTGAGGTATGCCCAAACCTATAAGTTTTGAGATTCAGTGCAAGGCACTTGGGACACTGAAGGTACTACCCACAGAAAAGATTAATGCTGGTCTCTTAGGGTAAGCTGGTTCTCATGAAACTGGGTTATTATATTATTTCTCATGAAGAAACTCCTTCTGTGTCTACTCAATTCCACTAAGTCTCCTCACCACGTTGTAACAAGAAGACAGAGAAGGAACTACTCAGCCTGAGACTTCCAGCTTCCTAAATGACGTGAAAAGCAAACACATGTTCGTTGTAAGCACTTGGCTTCTGTGTTTTTGTTAAACCAATGGAAGAAAACAGACTAGTACACTGCTGTGTGCAAAACAGGTGATATAGAAATAAGATGGGGAAACAGTTAAGAGACTAGTGCAATAATCCAAGCAGACCACACATCAAGACTACCTGGAGTGCCTCTCAAAACCACTGAGCCAGAATATGGGGTGTAGGAGATTCCCCAGGATTAGTACCCCCAGGTCTGACTCATACACAGTAAATTATAGTAATATTTTTCTATGGTGTACTCGCTTTGAACTTGTGGCCTCTCAGTTCAAAGTTCACCCTTCACAACCCACTCTTCAAATAGTGGATCTGGGGCCTTTAAATAGTTTTCCATCGCCAGTTGGTGCCATGTGAAGTAGACGGTATCAGAGACACAATGGAGTAGGAAGGACGTGCCTGGCTGGGTTCTGGTTCTGCAGTCCCTACCCACAGACCATCTTTAAGACAATTAGCACCTTGCACGGATGTACTTGATCCTGGACATGAAGGATCCGGCAGCATCAGGATTCGGAAGAATAGGTGGTTCTCTCATACCGGATCCAGCAGTACTTACGACACTTTGGATGTTTTCAGGGTTAGTGGTCTAGAGAGACAATTTCTCCTCAACAAATTCCCAGCATCCCACAGGGGTGATTTCCTGCACATTCCAGAAGACAGGTTTCTAATAAACTCAATCAACACAGCTACTCCACTCCCAGCAAGTGGGCTGTGGCCGTTCTTTCATCTGCATGGTCAGGGCCTCAGCTGAGGGGAAGAAGACAGGAGGGGAAATACCCCTCAGACAGCCATCTCAGCTCCGAGTGCAATGGCTGCTGCTGACCAATGCTATCCTTGTGTTCTCAGGGTTCTTTTTAGTTATCTTTAGCTCATCCCCCACTACTCTACAGCAAGCAATTCTTTGGCTTTCTTCCATTTTCTTCGTTTTCGATAGGGATTAGACCAGGACCTCAATAAAACACATTGAACTACATCCCAAACCAAGCCCCAAAAGTCTTTATATTAAAATCACTGTACGACTTTCTTTCCTGATTTTGGTATCAATGCCTAGCAGGGAATTTAAAAGTCTAATCTTTACATTGTCAACTCTGAACATTTAAACAGTTAGCTAATGAAGATGAGCTTTCCAGTTTTCGCCCTGCTGCTTGGTAGAGTTCTTTGCCCCTGCAATAATTATCTCTATCTGCATCACTGCTCACTGCCTTCCACTGAGGGACTCTCATAGTGTGCTTTTCCTGTGGAGACCTGAGCAAATGTCTGTTCACCCCACACAGGGCACGAGCGACAGACCAGAGAAAGCATTCTACATAACTCTAGCTTAGAGAACCATTGAGTTTATTAGGGTTGCTTATAGGAGTGTGGGTGTCATCTGCATGGGTGATTCATGGGATGGCTGCATCACTGAACAACCCACCCCAGCAAGGACAACAATTCTGAGGGCTCACCAAAACTGCATCTCTGGAGAAGCCACCTGCACAATTTGCAGATAGCTGGACTGGTTAGAGAATGTCCTCTTGCCCAGCAAATGTTCCTAAGTATTTAATATGGGGGCGGGGCCTTGTGAGTCCTGTGAGTTTCAGGAGCTTGCTAAACATTGTGAGTTTTGTTCCTAAGACTTAAGAGAATGCTTCTATTAGGACAGAGTGTCAAGGCAACACTTCTACCCTTCAGGGATTCAGAACCCATGTTTGTGAAGGTCAGAGATCATCAGGTGTCTTTATCAATCCTTCTCCTATTTCTTTAATCACTTTACTGTAATGAACTCACAAATAAAAACATCACATAGCTAGATTAAGGAAGCTACTCATACATACAGCCAGACTCAAACACCATCCATTCCAGCGACCACCTAAAACAAAGTAGCCCTTAGCCATCTGTTCCATCCCTTTGTCTTAAAAAAAAGACACAAACTGACAGAAAAGTTGTGAATAATCCTTTCTGAAACACCCCTTGTCACCTCTGTGTCACTGGGATAAAAACTCTGACTAGAGAGACTGTAGACAGAGACTGTGCTTTGTTTCCCTGCCAGACCCAAGTAATCACACAGAAACTGTATTAATCACAACACTGCTTGGTCAATGACTCAGGCATACTCCTAGCTAGCTCTTACATCTTAAATTAACTTATTTCTATTAATCTATGTATCACCACAAGGCTGTGACTTACCGATAATATTCTGGCATCTTTCTCCTTCAACGGCTATATGGTATCTCCTTCAACTCTGCCTACTCTCTCTCTATCTCTGTTCAAATTTCCCACCTAGCTTTACTCTGCTAAACCATTGGCCAAGATGGCTTTATTCATCAACCAATAAAAGCAACACACATACAGAAGGACATCCCACATCAAGAGTTGCAGACTATGCACCAGGGAAGGCATGATAACAGGAGCATGGGGCTGCAGTTCACTCTGCATCCAGTCAAGAAGCAAAGAGCAAATAAGATGGGGAGCCAGACTAGAAAGTATCAGAGCCTGCTACCAGTGACTCACTTCCTCCACCTCCAGAGGGTCCTACAACCTCCCCAGATAGCACTGCCAGCTGGGAACCAAGAGTTCAAACGCGTGAGCCTTTAGGGGACACCACAGATGCAGACCCAGACCAAGATCCAGACCAACCACCGTCTTGCCTGATTCAAAACCCATCTTCATCCACTAGGAGCTGTGTGACACAGGGCATTGCCCCTTACTTCCTTGAGCCCAACATTTTTTTCTAGAAAGGAAACAGCAGGCTCCAAAGAACCAGAGTGAGGACCCAAGATGGTGGCGGCATGGAGCACTTAGGTTAGAGCGAACAGAGCCATATATCATCACAAGTCATTATAACCAGTTCTTCATCTGCTTTTACACTGACCTCAGCCTATCCAGGCAGGGAGGAGAGGAGGGACAAGCTGGCATTGCATATTGGTGGCTGCATGTGACTTCAGTCCTACCAGCAGAAACAATGCTGGGACACCAGGCCACTTCTTAACTTAGCTCTTCCTCTATTTACAAGCAAGGATGCACACACCACACACACAAATGCCTTCGCCTTTCAAGGTTCTCTTCATAGGTTTCAACAACAAGATCAAAGTTACATGAAGACTTTCAGTGGCTGCCCCACCCACCCCCATCCCAGATCCCCAGTGATTCTAAGGTCCCCACTCACCTGGCTTCCCTATTGACCCTCCTTGTGCAGTCAGAGATTGCTCAAAGGGAGATAATGTCATTTGTTGACATTTCCCAGTGGCAACAAAGCCAGACCTTCTTTTAGGGAGCGAGTCTTTGCATATAATTAGCAGGTCACATTTCCCTCAGGGGACTGAGGGCTGGCATTCCTCCTTGCCAAAAGGAGCCACAGCCTTCAGGAACAGCTGAAGCTGGGAAATGACTTTGCTCCAGGACCTCAAAAAAGCAGTAAATGAGGAAGGAGCTGGGGACTCAGACCTTGTTTCTCCTTTATCTCAGATTTTCACCCCCAGAGAGGTCTCCTCTGGACATTAGAGGCTTAGACGAAATTAATTGATGGAATATTTCTGTCAACTAATATTTCTGGGCGTGCATGTATATGTATGCATGTATGTGCATACATACCTGTATGTTTGTGTGCATATACCTGTATGCGTATCTGTGTGTACCCATGTGCATGTGTGTATATGCCTGTATGTGCATACTCATGTGTGCCTCTGTGTGTATGTGTGTGTATATAGTATATATATATATATGTATGTATATATATATATATATATATATATATATATATATATTATAGAGAGAGAGAGAGAGAGAGAGAGAGAGGTCCAGAATGTGCTCCTGAGCTCACCAGTTAGGCAAAGCTAGGCCAGCTGGTCAGTGAACCCCACCAGCTTCATCTGCTTCCACCTCCACAGAGCCAGAATCACAGGCATGGCCATCACACACTTCTTTTTTTTTTTTAATTTTCGAGACAGGGTTTCTCCGTAGCCTTTTTGGATCCTGTCCTGAAACTAGCTCTTGTAGACCAGGCTGGCCTCGAACTCACAGAGATCCGCCTGCCTCTGCCTCCCGAGTGGGATTAAAGGCGTGCGCCACCACCGCCCGGCCCATCACACACTTCTTACATGAGCCCTAAGGATCCAGTTCAACCCATGTCCATAGGCAAGCACTTTACTGATGAAGTCATCCCCTAGCCCCTATTTCTGCTTTCACTTAACAAGTGCCTGTCATCAAGCATCACACTACTGGTAAAACTAGTCTAAAAATTACCCAAATTTCAAGAAGTTTGCCCTTCTATATTGAAAAAAAAATGTCGAAGGAACAGATTTACATCATAGAAATGGCAATATAAGATAATGTATCTAACATATATTAGTTATTGTTATATGGTTATATCTATGTAATTATTCACGTAATTATTAAAGAAAAGATGGCTGATTAAAAGAATGAAAGATGTGGTGCACTGGGCACTTGAGGAATTAAGAGGCGTAAAATAACGCTAAGCTGCAGTAACAGGTGAGGCACCAGACAGGGGCTGGGGTTTGAAACGTCAGCTGAATTTAAATGAATGAAAGACAGTTCCAAGGGACAGTGAGGAAAGCAGTCCGGAGGACAGACCTGGGAAGAAAGACAAAGTGTTGGAAGTGATGACAAGAAACATAGGAGGGTGACGTCAGGAGTTCACAAAAGATGGAGGGGACCAATGAGGGAGGCGGGCTGTGCCCTGGTTTTGCAGTAGGCAGTCCGCATACCGTTTGCTAAGCCTTATGTAAGCCTTGGAGATGGAGCTGTTGTCAAAGTCCATGAGCCTGGGAGGTGACTCCCAATCAGCCTCAAAGCCAGCCTTTGGGGACTGGGTCCTACGTTTAACTCTAACTAGATTTCCACCGACAGACTTGCATCGCTTGACCTTCCTCTGCAAGTCCACAGCTTGTCCACAATGGCATGGACCATGTAGATTTGACCTCAGAGCACAGACTCCATAATAACAAAGCCGGAACAATAAACATGCAAAGCAGAAAAAGAAAACACTAGAGGTTGACGGGGAAGAGAATGGGTGAGGATTGGGTCAATGGCCTGGTCACTAAGTCTAGCAAGCACAAGGACCCAAGTTCAATTCCCAGAACCCAGTTGAAGCCCCAGACACGGCAATGTGTGCCTGTTGTCTCAGTGCTGAGGAGACAAAGACAGGAGGATCCTGGGGCTTGCCGGAGGGTGAGGCTCCTGGATTGGTGGAGAACAAGCTCAGTGAAAAAAGTCTAAAATGGGTGAAGAACAATTGAAAAAGATGCTGGACTTCACACACACACATAGACACACACACTCACACACACGCTATGAATGGGACACCACTGTATGGGGAGCAATTAATAAATGTGGTCTTATTGTCTTTGTACCTGACCCTGGGCTTCTGAGGAACACAAGCTAATAGGTCTGTGAGCCATGAGTTCACATGAGCAAGAAGCCCTCCTCCATAGACCAAAGGCATGTTAGCCTGTTGATGTGTAATTCGCCAGTGGTATTTGGTCTCACATTTATTAGATCGAGGGATTACTCTGGCTTTGTCAAATAATAATCAATCACAGAGACTGGTCTCAATTGCTTTCTGTCCTTTGCACGTCAATTTTTGGGTGTCCTGTTTGAAATTTTGTTTGTTATTTTCAGACCGTTCCTTCCTAAGCATTCTTTCTCAAGTGTCTAGTGAGATTCTCTTAAAAGCACAGATTATTGTTTTAAAGTGGCAGCGGGGGTGTGTGAATCATACTTGAAAGCAGATTTAGTTGACTTTAGCTTTTGAAATTTTCCCAACAAAGCTTGTCTAATTCTCTGACAAATTCTGGTATCAGTACCGACCAAAAACAACAACAAAAGTCCTGTTCAAGTGTGAAGAGCAAGAATCCATTCTGAGAATGGATGGATCTGTGTGTCCAATCTGAAGAACACCATCCCCTTCGCCTTTGGTGCTTGGTCTAAGAGTAGACCGATTCCTTAGCCCACACTTGAGACTTTCAAACAGCTGGCCTCTGCCCCAGGCATCCTCCTTGGTGGGCTCTGTCCCTTGCCTGCCGGGGACCAAAAGCAGATGAAGTGCTGACATCTGCTGGCTGCTCAGCAGAGCGTCGGCTCTTAGGACTTTCTGCGGGTTCCAGAGAGCTCTACTTGATTCTTGGAGGATTCCCCAGCTAACCCGGAGGGAATACAAGAATGCAAACCAAGAAACCTTGGGACACCTTCCCGTGGCTCTGAGAAGGTAAGTGTGGGCCAAGGGAAAGAGAAGCAACCTTCCGGGAAGGCTCACTACACTCCCAGAAGTCAGATGGATCAGATCTGATCTTAACCATGGTGGGGAATCCTGAAACCCTAGGCCTTCTGGTTTGAAGGTGAGGCTTTCTTTGCAGCTGAAACACTCCACCCTCTTCGCTTCTCCTTTACCTCACAAGCGGTTTTCACAACCATTCATCTCCGTTTGTTGGGGCTCCTGATAAATTGGTGAGTGCTTTGCCAAGCCCTACAGAGACTTTTTTTTTCTCTTGCCACATGGTGTCCGCCCAGGAGTCAGTGTGAACCCCTGAGACTTAAACCTTTGCTCATGGAACTTCTTAAAGTCTACCTTTAGAGGAAGATGTGGGCTCCCTGCTGCAGATGGGACAAAGGCACCCCTGAGAAGCCTCTTAGCCTGAAGGCAGGCAGCTGCCGCTGGAGAATTAGAGACACTTCCTAAAGTTTGCAAACCCAGTGGAAATTGGTCATTACTGCAAAACGCTGTTTGATTTCTTTCTAGCACTCAGCACCCAACAATGCAATTGGTTGCTTGTTTGTTCTCTTGGGTCTTGCCAATTTACTGCTCCTTGTAATGTATACCTTCCTTCTGAATAGAGAACAAAGACCTTGCCAGCCTGTGTGCCAAGCTGTTCCCAGCAGTTACAACTCTGCTACACAGTAAAGGGCTGCAGAAGTTGACAGAGTACCATTGTCTTCTCCTACAGCCCACGGGGCCATCTTTACAAGTGCTTTTCCAGGAGACCCCTGGAAAGTAAACTGGAATGTCCTGTCCCCCGACCCGTGGAAGCTCAAGGGTGGCTTTACCTGGATAGCCTCAAGGGTGACATGCAGAGCCGGTCGCTACCTCCAGTAGTTCCTGGAGGTCAGCTGGTGGGAACAGGGATGAAAGTCTTTCAACTGTCCCCAAGCTGAGTGTGTGGTTTTGGTGCCTGATGGCTGCCTAGATATGTGTGAATCTCTGGGGACTCCTGAAATATGTTGGGGATTTTTCCCTCTGTCTCTACCTAAATGGTTTCCTGAGGAAATGAGGGATGGGGGTGGGGTGAGTGGAAAGGAATGAAAAAATTCCAGTAAGGAAAAAAAAAAAAAACCTTTTGTCTTTGGAACTTTGGAACAGGGGTTGTTGTCATCAGATCTGAAACACCACAATCACCAAGGGTTAGAAACACAAAACACTTATTTTAAAAAAAATCAAAAAAGAAATAAAAGAAAAAGAAAAAAACCTATGGGCTCTGATATTGAAGCATGAATGCTTAAAAGGTGATGTTTAAAATGTTTAGAATGTTCAAGCCACCCAAAAGTTTTAAAGGGGAGGTTTGGGGGCACCCGGTCCAGAGGGTTCGGAACCTGAGGTGCCCGCGTCTGGACGCAGCCCAGGAGGGTTGTTGCTTTCTGCCATCCATTAATGTAGTTTATGGTTAAATTGCTGGACCCCGTGTGGACTGAATGGGCCTCTTTATCTTTGAACAAACAGAGGAGGAAGGAGGATCTTCCCCCACTTCTGGCCCTGTGTGTATTTGTAGACCACACCGTGGGTTTCTCCATTCCAGCTGTCAATCTTCCCTTGTTGTGGTCAGGAAAGAAAGACAAGTTCATGAGCAGAAGGAGTGAGCTGGGGAGTGAGTGCAGAGTCAACTCCATGCTCCTGTCAAAAACCTTCAGATAAGTGCAGCGTGGGGGGGGGGGGAGCTCAGGGATTCTGCATCCCTACCCTTACCCACCGTAAGATGTACCCCCAACTTCATCCGACTTCCTATAGTAGGGCATGGGCTTGTGCTCACGTGTTGTCCCCTCACCCAGAGCCCTAGGGGACACATCTGAGTTTCCAGCCTCAAATGCCATCAGCAGTGGCAGGCACAGCTGGAGCAGAAAGCCTTCATGAAATGCCTTCTACACACAGCAGCACAGCCGATCAATGACATTGATTGGTTTGATTTTGAAGGTGCCTCTGTGCCCTTAAAGGAAGACTAGATCTTTAAACACTAACGCAAAACCAAACAGACTGCGCAAGCGACACAGAGGCTTGCATTTTATGGAAAATAAACTTTTTACAATCTGGTTAGAGCTACAAAAGAATCCTTTCAAGAAATTGCCTGAAAATGTCACAGCCACAACTCTGTTGCGTTGACCGTTAGAAGAGCTCCCATATAGCCTTCTCAGGCGGCCTGGATCGTGTCTAGGACGAGGGTATTTCTTGCTTTGCGGTTTTTGTTTTGTTTTGCTCAGGGTGTCTTGTGATGAAAAGCAAAAGCTTTTGTGCCAGGCAGCACTGAGTTAGAGTTCGTGTCCATTACCCTTTAATTTGTGACCTTGAGCAGATAGTGAACTTTCTCCATGCCTCCCTCACTTTTCTCATCTATGGCCTGGGGACAAAAAAAAAATAGGTAGTACATAGAGTTTCTATGAAGACAAAATTAAGCTAACAGAGTGCCGACCGTACAGCCATTTCTCTTGAGTGGCTGCGGTTGCTATCAAGGACAGAAAAGCAATGGCGTCTCCTGGGGCAGCTATAGGCAATGTACAGCTCTAAGCTCTTTGCTTCTATTAAACCTTCTGCTGCCTAAGAATCCCATGCGGTAGGACTGGAAGGTAGGTCAGTAGGTAAAATGCTTATCTTGCAAGCCATCAGGACCTGCATTCAGATTCCCAAGACCTAGATAAAAAGCCAAGTACAGTGGTGTGAACCTGCCATGCCAGTATCAGCAGGTGGAAACAGGGACCCCTGAGGCTTAGGCCAGCCAGTACAGCCAGTACAGTACAGTGGCCTCCGGTTTCAGTGAGAAACCCTGTCTCAAGATAGAGTCTCATAGAGCAAAACCCAGCATCAGCCTCTGGTCTATACACATGCACACACATGCATGCTGGAACACTTATACACAAAACTACCATACACACAGAGGGAGTTTAAGAAGAGCCCCATGTGGTGAGTGCTACTTCTACCTCATTCTAGACTTAAGGAAACTGAGGCACATTGACCGGTCACATAGTCAACAGTGAACCCTGACCACCTGGTTCAGAGGTCCTCGAGTGACAAAGTCCAGTTATTGCTCTTCATACTGTAGCTTCCATTGTTGCCTAGAAAACCTATGGGGAAGATTTCATCACTGGCCCCTTGTCTGTTGACGCTGAAGGGCAACATCCAACATCAACTGGACTCTGCCTCCTTGGAAAGGCTCCAGGCCCAGCCTGGATAGTGGCCCTCTATGGAAGCTAACCTTTGACCTCACCTCCCAACCGAAAACAAAACAGGGATGGTTACATAAACCAGTGCTGGCTGGTTCTTGACACCCTAAGGTGCTTCTGGAGCCACAGGGCAAACACCAACATTGACTGAAAGAGAGGATAGATGAATACCCAGCTGCTCTCGTCCCTCAAGGCCCTGTCATCGTTAGGCCAGTTTGGCTCAGCATCCCGGATATCGATTGGTGTGGCTATACCACCCATATGCCCTCAAGGGCAGACCAGCAACTCGAACATTAACCCAAAGTGAAATAAAACAAACTATGTAAGGGAGACTTCATGGTTAGAATTATAGACGAATCCTTTAGAGAACCGACTTAATATTCAAACACTAAGTACTACCAATTAAGAGGTCAACTGCCCCTTTTTCCTGGAGGATATAGTCCAAGCGCTCCAGGGGTGCCTTCTGTGTTAACTCTATCCTCATCACTCACTGGGGTCATAACTTTTCAGCCACAGGTGTGTCAGAAAAAATCACATTCATTTTCAATGATTTCCCACTGGGAAGATTCACCCATGGTGTGGTTCTCAGTAACCTCCACACATGGGATTACTCTTTCCTTCTTAAAAGTCAGAAATTGACAGCTTTAGAAGCATTCTGCAGCTTCCCCTCGACATGTGTGAACCGCCAGCAGCCCTGCTCCTGTGCTCAGGGCAACCCGAAAGGGACACGCACCACGACAGCCAATCTAAGTACAACAGTGCTACCGAGCATTTAATAGGAGGGTAGGCTATACAGCGAGGAAACTGGACAGAGGCTGAGTCAGGTCTCGGTGGTGAACAGGGAGCAACAAGAGACTTCATCTTGTGACTCAGAGCAATGCTGTATTTAAAACACAAAATCGTCTGCCTCTGAACTCTCCATTCAGTGGTTTTGGATTGCTTTTGACCACGTGTACTGGAAATTAGAGAAAACAAAACCACAGATAAGGGGAGACTCTTCTCTTGCCAAGTGGGGTTCCTGACATGGTGGGCTTGTTAGTAAGAAGCCATAGTCTACAGCTGTTCTGGTTATTATTTATAAAGTTTATTGCTTTAATAAGCACTTCCTCACACTCTTTCAAAGTAAACATACACCTCTGATTTTTAAAACACCTAAATTATCCAAACCCGTAAATAGAAACTTTGTGGTTATATTTACTATGATTTTGGTGTGTGTGTGTGTGTGTGTGTGTGTGTGTGTGTGTGTGTGTGTGTGTTTAAAGAAGGCCAAAATGGCCACTAGCTGAATCTCCTCTGGAATCATTAACATCGGACAATTAGAAGTAATGGCTAGGATACAGTCGTCAGTGCTGAACTAAGCTCCTAGAGTTTGTGGCCCAGCACTGGGGACATGGATTAGCTGGTCCAGCACTTGTCCAGCACGCATGAAGCTCTAGGCTCCGTGCCCACTGACACATGAACTGGGCGTATACTTATTCAAGGTTATCCTTGGCTACTTTGTAAGTTTAAGGCCAGCCTAGGCCACATGAGACTCTGTTGTTTTTTAATTAAGGCTCCTATTTTACAATTGTCACTAAATTGCTAATTTGTAGTTCACTATGAACACAAACCCCAAGTAAATACAGAGCTATCACTAAACTGCAGCTCCTCTTCAACACATGTAAACTTCCAACCATGATCAACCCATCTTCACAGATTTCTCAGAGATGATAAAGGTGGGGGTAGGGTGGTGATGGTGGTGATGGTGGTGACAGTGGTGGTGGTTGTGGTAGTGGTGGTGATGGTGGTGGTGATGGTGGTGGTGATGGTGATGATGATGGTGGTGGTTGTGGTGGTAGTGATGGTGGTGATGTTTGGTGGTGATGGTGATGATGGTGGTGATGATGGTGGTGGTTGTGGTAGTGGTGGTGATGGTGATGATGGTGGTGGTTGTGGTGGTGATGGTGGTGATGGTGGTGGTGATGGTGGTGGTGGTGGTGGTGATGGTAGTGGTGGTGATGGTGATGATGGTGATGATGGTGGTGGTTGTGGTGGTGGTGATGGTGGTGATGGTGATGATGGTGATGATGGTGGTGGTTGTGGTGGTGGTGATGGTGGTGATGGTTGGTGGTGATGGTGATGATGGTGGTGGTTGTGGTGGTGATGGTGATGATGGTGATGATGGTGGTGATGGTGATGATGGTGGTGGTGATAGTGATGATGGTGGTGCTCCCCTCCTCTCAAACATTGCAGCATTAACTGTCTTATGCCTAGCTCTCTCTGAGACTCAATATGCCCACCGCGTGGCTATCTCTCAGTCCTGAAGACCTACACACTAGTATCAGGATTCAACTCCAAGGCAACAGGCACATTTACCAGTTCACCTGGCCTCTTCATAGGCTCAGGATAATCAAATGGGCAATTGCTAACTGTGGTCCCCATAAAGGCGGTCGTGGCCTGAGCACAGGGTCTGGGGAAAGGTCCTCCTTATCTTTATATGAATGCATTACTGCTCTTGGGCTTGTCTTGCGCATTCCTCAGACATGGAGGTGTTCTTGAAGACACGGTCAACCTGATACCTTCCTATAGGGGCAGAAGATGAAGCAAGAGAGCACGTGGACTTCTCGCATCCTTCCCCACCCCCACCCACCCCAGGCTCAGGAAGCAGAGTGAGGGACATGGCTGTGTCTCCAGTGTCTCTTGGCTCTCCCTTGAACCTTCCTGTTTTTAACAGAGCGTGTACTTCCTGCTGCCTTCTCCAGTCACCCTCCACCATCAATCAAGCTAGAAAGCCCTTCCCGGAGCTAATGTGCCTCCTTGTCTGTGTTGCCGGTTATTGGAAGGCGAGGAGGGAAGAGCCCTGGGGATTGACTTGCACCTGTACTCTGTTACCAGCCCTCTCCAGGAGGTTCATGTGTGTAGAGTTTCCATCCTTGGCTCTTCCGAGTTGTGCATTGCAGAGTCCCAAAGAGACAGGCAAACTGGCTGATTGTGCCAGAAATTACCACACTGGGAGAGGAAAAGAATTAAAATCAGGACTGGGACTGTGTTTAACTGTTCCGCTATACACTGCTGTTCACACATATTCTAATATGCAGAGACATTAAGGTGATGAAAAGATGAGAAACTTGCAAAGTAGAAAAACAACAACAAAAATGATTCAGAGAGAAATGGAAATAGATTTGTGGGCGAGGGCAAGGCCAGAGGCAGAAGACCAGAGTCTCCGACACAAGCTGTCACTCAACAGCCCAGAGAACACAGGGAAATGATAGCCCTGGCCTATTCTTTTGCTGGAAGAACACAACAAAACCCAATTCTGAAACTTGGCTCAGTGTCCCCTTCCTGTCACCACTCCCATCATGACCAGACAGCCTCCTAAGGCAAATGACAAATGGAGTTGTATACTCATAACCAGTTAGGGTAGGCAAGCGGCAATGAGCGGTACCCGGGTGAGCAGTGTAGAGAAGCTCCCCTGTATTATATTAAGCTTGTGCCACTCAGAGCAACTCAGGGTTAAAACAGTTGAAATGAAGAGAGAAGGGCCACATTAATGAAATGATGTTGGTGGGAGAATCTGCTTCCAGTCAGCAAAAGGATGCCTATGTTATGTACATAGGCATGTCCATGTTTCACGTGGACACACATGACTGCCAAGCACCTCAGAAACTACCAGTTATGGTATTATAAAATACATGTGACTAGGAAACACTGGACGAGAAGACATGAAGATGGCGGCTTTTTTACTCTTGAAACTTAGGCACTGTAAGGCCACCAGGGTGTACACCCCTTGATAGAAACCAAAGCAACCTACCTCATTGAAACAAGCACTTGAAAGTTCTAGAATAATGGATGGTGGCCCTCTACGCTGACTCTAGACTATTATAGCTGCATTTTAAACTGCTTTCCCCATATTCGGTATTTTACTTCTTGTAAAACTGAGGTTTGGACCTAAGACCTTGTGCACAATAAGCAAGCATGCTACCTCTAACCTCTTTAGCCACCCTTCTCTTACTTTTTACTTTGAAACAGGGTCTCCCTAGGTTGCCTTGAACTGTTCTGGGGTCCAACCAAAGTCTACACACATACTTCCCATTTCCCTTTTCCCCCTTTGACACTACAGATGGCCTTTGGGCTATAAAATCACCGCCTCAAGTTCTCTAACACTGTCCCACTCAAATGACGGCCCTCCAGCCAGCCTGCAGCTGCCAGCCACACAAGCATCACACCCACCGCATCCACCCCAGCCACACAAGCATCACACCCACCGCATCCACCCCAGCCACACAAGCATCACACCCACCGCATCCACCCCAGCCACACAAGCATCACACCCACCGCATCCACCCCAGCCACAGAAGCATCACACCCACCGCATCCACCCCAGCCACACAAGCATCACACCCACCGCATCCACCCCAGCCACACAAGCATCACACCCACCGCATCCACCCCAGCCACACAAGCATCACACCCACCGCATCCACCCCAGCCACACAAGCATCACACCCACCGCATCCACCCCAGCCACACAAGCATCACACCCACCGCATCCACCCCAGCCACACAAGCATCACACCCACCGCATCCACCCCAGCCACACAAGCATCACACCCACCGCATCCACCCCAGCCACACAAGCATCACACCCACTGCATCCATCCTGCCAAAAGATCCCAGTGTGCTCTGTTCACTCTCAGATTTGGGCAACAGAACTTTCAGATGCATCTCTGTATACACATGCTCACGGGAAATACTTTCTGCTAACTCCACGATCAAACTCAATCGCTGTGAGCTGATCATCCATTTATCCCATTGCTCATGCCACGTGATTTTCTCTTTCGTGGCCTGACTGTCCTGTGTTTAATTGGGGTAGCTCACACTTCAGCGTTTCAATCCATTGCCATCATAGCGGGGCAGGTGGGCATGCAGGCAGATGTGGCACTAAAGAAAGAGACAAGAGTTCTACATCCTGACCCACAGGCAACAGGAAGTGAACTATGTCTACACTGAGCATAGTCTGGGCATAGGAGACCTCAAAGCCCACCCCACAATGACACCTTTTCCCCAACAAAGCCACACCTCCTAATAGTGCTGCTCCCCATGAGCTTATGGCACCAATTATATTCAAACTAGCACATTCCACTGCCTGGCCCCATAAACTTATAACAATATCAAACTACAAGATGCATTTAGTACAACTTCAAAAGTCCTCATAGTCTATCACAGTCTCAACAATGTTTTAAAGTCCAAAGTTCAAAGTCTCTTCTGAGATTCATGCAATCTCTTAACTTAATCTCCCCCATAAAATTAAAAACAAACAACAAACAGATCACATACTTCCAACATATAATGGCACAGGATATAGATTACCATTCCAAAACATAGGGAAGGGAGCATAGTGAGGAAATACTGGACCAAAGTGAGACAAAAATCAGGTGGGCAAACTCCAAACTCTGCATCTCTATATCTGATGTCAAAATGTTCTTCAGATCTCCAACTCCTTTCAGCGAGAGCAACATTTTCTCTCTCTCTCTCTCTCTCTCTCTCTCTCTCTCTCTCTCTCTCTCTCTCTCTCTCCCCCCCCCCCTCAGGCTGGTTCTACTCCCTATTAGCAGCTTTCCTTCACAGGCATCCCATGGCTCTGGCATCTCCAACATTTTGGGGTCTCCAAGGCAATCCAGGGTTCACCTTCCCAGCTTCATGCAATCACTTGGTCTTCATTCAGGGACAGCCCTGACACATGCCTGACCTCAGTAGCTTTCCTTGGCTGCAGAGGAAGATTCCATAATCCCTTTTTTCTATCCTTGACTCTAAAGCTATAACCACGTAGCTGGAGCTGTCAAGTTCTATTCTTTGCTTGGGCTAGAGAATGAACCTCTTGTTCAATTATGTCTTTACCAGCTTTCTGCTCAAGCTCTGTAGACCAGACGGCCTCAAACTCAAAGATCCCCAGCCTCTGTCTTCTAAGCACTGGAATTAAAGGTGTGCACCATACCCAGCTCTAAACTTTTCCTTAATTTCTTTTCACAAATTGGAAACTTAGCTGGATGGGATCTTGACCTGAGGTCACCACTTCCTTTATTCCATTTCTTAATCAGTTTATCTTCTTGAACACAGGATTTAGCTCCATTCCACTTCCTGACACTCATTTTCTCCTCAATTGTACATTTTGTGCTTTTACTTCCCAACTTGTTTCTTTTCATTATAGATCTTCATTAGAATTAACATTGATAACCATACAACAGAATATATACTAGGCTGTTTTGAAATTTTATCTGCTAATGGAATTAATCCAAATTTCCTCAGGTAGACTCTTTGGAAAAAGGCAAAAAGTAGCCATATTATTTACCAAAATATCACAAGAATGATCTCTAGTCAACATACTAAAAGTCTTCTCCTCTGAAACCTGTTGAGCCAGGCCCCCACAGTTGAAATCACTCTCAGCATGACTGTCTTCCATGTTCCTACTAGTATGGCCCATTAAGCAGTGTTTAATGCATTCCATTGCTTCCTAATACAAACTCAAAGGCCATGTTCCTCCAAACAAAAGCATGACCAGGCTTATCACAGTAATATCCCACTCCTGGTACCAACTTCTGTCTTAGTTTAGGTTTCTACTGGAGAGACACCATGACCATGGCAACTCTTATAAAGGAAAACATTTAACTGGGGTAGCTTACAGTTTCAGAGGTTTAGTCCATTAGCATCATGCTGGGGCAGGTAGGCATGCAGGCAGGCATGGTGCTGGAGAAAGAGACAAGAGCTCTACGTCTTGATCCACAGGCAACAGGAAGTGAACTATGTCTACACTGAAAATAGCTTGGACATAGGAGACCTCAAAGCCCACCCCCTCAATGACACACTTCCTCCAACAAGGCCATACCTACTCCAACAAAGCCACATCTTCTAATAGTGCCACTTCCTATGGGCTCATGGGGCCAGTTACATTCAAACTACCATAACCAGCCATGACATGCTCCTGCCATCATGCCTTTCCTGCTGTGATGACTCTGTCCCCTCAAACTGTGAGCCATAATGAAACCTTCCACCCTTACACTGCTGCTGCCATGGGGTTTGTCACAGAACTGACACACTGGGCTAACTGGTTCAGGGGTATTGGAAGGAGAGCTAAGACTGGGACTGCTAATGTTCTCAAGGAAAATATAGAGAGAACCTATTTCCCAAGTTACGACCTCCCAACTCACACCCCATTGAACTGATCTCTGTCTCCTATATGAAGATAATGAGTAGCCAAAGTCAACCTATTTCTTCTCTTCACAACCACCGTCCTGTCTTGTGCACCACAGCTGTGTAAGCCAACACAGTTGAATAGCCATGTATGGGAGAGTGTATTTCGTGCTTATTTAACATCTGGCTGGATCCAGTTTGTCAAAAGGCAACCACCATAACTGACAGCTTGGAAATTTTCTTGCTTCTTGTTTTCCTGGGTAGATATCATGCAGTGTACATAAGAAATATTTAATGCCATACCTGGCATGCTGCAAGCCCTCAGTTTTGTTGTTTGTCATTGATAATAGCCACATGGTGTGTCTATCAGCCAGGGCCCTCTTCCCTCTGCTAAGAATTGTGCAAAGAGGCTGGTGCATTCATTCTTCCAAGACACTTCTCATTCACACTGAGAAGTTTAGAAACTGCTGCCTAGGTGTGGTAGCTCACGCATGTAGTCCCAGGACTGGGGAGCCTGAGGAAGGAAGACTACTGCAACTTTGGACCAGCCCAGGCTATAAAGTAAGACAACCCCCATTTTTAAAAAAAAGATAAAAATTTCTTTAATGGAAAAAAACTTTACTTAGCAGGCTATTATGTTTTCCTTTAAAACCTTCAGGAAAGGAGGGGGAATCCAAAGACAGGTATGGACTCCAAGGAAGCAGGAGGGAGCAGGGGGCAGGGGAAGTCGGATGGAGGGAGCAGAAAGACAAGAGACTCGGGGGACAGGAGACAAGAGGTAGCAAAGGGAAGCAGATGGGAACAGGAGTCAGAGGGCATGGGGCAGGCATTTCCTCATGACTTTCACACTGCCAACCTGCCGTGGGTCTGCTAGATGAGGAAAAGCTGAACGCTCAGACTGGAGCCTGATGCCAGCATCTGAAGTGGGGCGGGGTCGGGGTGGGGGTCATTCATGTCAAGTCAGGCCCCATCCGAAGGGAGAAAAGAGGGGAGACATGTATACCTTCACCTTTCCTCCAGTCTTTACAACTGGGGCTCATGTCGTCTGGACTGGCACTTTCTGAAGCTTAGGCAAACCCCCATGGTCTGGCTTCTAAGGCCCAGCCAAGAGCAGATCTAGGACACCCCTCAAATCGACACGTTCATCTCGATTTCCAAAGCTGAGCTGTGAGGGCTGCGGCAACTGGGTGGAGGCAAGAAACGCTGGGTAGTCATCAGTCCAGTGAGAAGGCAGGGCCACAGAGGTGCTGAGTGGGATGGGGGCAGGGTGGTGGGTGGGGTCGGGAGCCTGCCACTTCCTAAATGCTCGCCTGGGTGATCTTCAAGTCTGGTAACAGCAAACACTCTTCATCATGCCCTTCAGTGGATACTGACTGCAGACAGCTTTTTCTCCTACTTAACAATAGGAGATATGGAAAAGAAAAGGCAAGCTTGGGGCCTCAGGGGTTTTTGTTGTTTTTTTTTTTTTAACCTCAGCTCTTTCCGCTCCAACCTACATCTAAGGGGAAGGGAAAGTGTCCTTTGTTGTCAGTCAATCTCCCTTAAATTTAAGAACAGCTGGGGATATTTTTCATGATTCATTAAATTCACATCATTCCAAAGAAATCTTCCTGCCGATTTATCTTTGCCTCAGCAGTTGGGGCTCCCAGACTGAGTGCTGCCGGCCTGGGTCCGCTGTTCGGGGCTGAGTCTGTGATCTTTCCCGCTGCAATATCCTTTTTGAGGGTGAAAGGGAAGGGGAAAAGAATTGGGGTATTGAAATGAATCTCTCCAGTCCTTGTTTCCCTTTCTGGAGATAAAGAGAAAGTTGTGTGGCTGTCACAGCTAAAGACTAAACCCCAGCTGATGTCCTCAGTGGGAAGAATAATTAGTAAATTCTCTAATTAGAGGCTGGTTTACATTTCTCTTTTCGTAGAGGCTAATCCTTGTATTTAAAGAAGATAGTCTGCTTTGATTAAAACCACTGGCTTTAATCAGAGCCACAGGAGAATCCGCATGGTGGGCGCAAGTGGGTTCCTCAATCATTCATTCATGCAATCATTCATTCATTGAAAACTAACAACATGCTGGGTATGGCCCCAGCCCTAAGACAAACATGATCTCCACCCCCAAGGGCTCACCATCCTCCACACCAACTGTCATCTCTCAAAGGTGGGAGCATTCTAAGGTCACTTCCTAGTTTAAGAGCCCAGAATTCTCCTGGCTTACTGATACCTATTGTGGAAGTCAGAGGGTCATGGTGGTTAGTCTTAAATTTCAAATTGCCACAACTAGGATTACCTGGGAAGACAGCTTCAATGAGAAATTATCTGTATCACACTGGCCTTTATTTTTAGATGAATATCCACAGTAAAATTTCAACCTGGTAACCAGTGAATGCCACCTTGGCCTGTGGTGGATACTGGGAAACTCTTTCAAAGAGTCTCTTCTCTTGACTTGGCTTCTGGCCCCAAGGAGCCAGACAAGGGAGGCTGTTAGTATACCTATCAGAAGAGCCAGCCATTGTCACAGTTAGCATGATCATGGGGTCTCTGTGTACTGCAAAGACGTACGGTGATAAGGTGTGTGGGAGCCCATAGGAGAGACGTTATACAGACAAGCCACTGGGGATGAGGGCACAGACATGTCTCAAGAAACCAAGGTAATAAGCCCCTTTCCCTCCATTTTGCTTTCTGTCACATTAGCTAGAGGAGACATCTGCTGTGGTTTGAGTGTGAGGCACCTCCCTACTGCTCGTAGGCTTGTGTACTTGGCACAAAGCTGACGGTGCTGCTTGGAGAGCTAACTGAGTCACTGGGGATGGGCTACGTCCTGTCTGCTCTCTGTTTCCTGTTCCACTAAGTTATGAGGTGAGGACTTTGCCTCCAGAGGCTCCCACTGCCATTTACTGTGCTTTCCCCACCACGATGGACTGTATCCCCCCAGACTGTGAGCCAAGATAGCTCTTTCCTTTATTTTGTCCCAATAAGTGCAAAGTAACTAATACATCCGAAACTAGCACATGGAAATGTCTAGAATAAACAATCCTAGTTTTAAGTTGTGCAGATTCTGAGTAGCAGAGCAAGGTCTCATGCTGCCCCGCTCCATTTGGCCCAAGGGCTGTACTGCTCATATCTAGTGTGTCCATGCCATATGTGTGACCTGCCCATTCGTCATGGAGCAGCTGTCTTTGTTACTGAACGAGCAGAGCGGATCCTCAAGCAGGGCAGTGTGACCTCAGCTGTGAGATGACGGGCATGTCACTCCACTCGTGTGGGCTCCATGTGGATGGGGCATCATCTCACACCACCGCAAGAGGGCTGAGAACACTGGGATGGCTCTATTCTATCGTGAGTTGTGGTTAACCCCTCCTGTGCTGGACCGCCACACTACACCCCAGCATACGCACATACAGATAAGAGAAGACAGTGTGGGGGGGGCAGGGGGGCAGCTCCCTGCTGCTCCAGGTGGGGACCACAGAAGGAGACACCATGGAAAATGGAATCTGCTGTGTTGTCCTGTACTCCACTTGATTGGCTCCCTGGGGGACCTTATGGTTGATATTAACTTATCATGTTTATAGTTAAGAAACTGAGACCAACCCTATGGTCAAAGGTTCCTAAGATTTTGACTCCATTATGCCAGACTCCTCAAGATCATGGTGCTTCCTTATAAGAACAAAAGGTGACAGTGTTGGGTACAGAGGACCCACAGAGGATGCGACCTACATAAGAAGCTGAGCAAGAGTGTGAGACTGAAGAAAGAGAGTTGCCTGTGTGTGTGCATGTGTGTGCATGCATGTGCGTGTGTGTGCTTGCATGTGTGTGTACATGTGTGTTGCGTGTGTGTACAATTAAATACTGTGAGGTACTGTAAAGACTTAATTTTTCCTTTAATTTCACTTCTGTGCCAATTGCCATTTGTAAAGGATTTTGCTTCTATGTATACTGACCTACAATATGCTAGTAATCCTCCATAACGAGGCCAAGCTGCAGCCAACACACAGAAGTTCATTTCCACGGTCTGCCTGCCCCAGGCACCTTCACTGCAAGCTTCATGTCAGGACTAGAGGTGGCCAATTTGAAAGGTGGTCCTTGTCTCCCTTTAGGCTCCAAAAGTAAAGCCAAAGGAAGAAACAGGATAGGGTTCCAGTCGTGGCAAGCCAAGCCCCGAACCACTGAGGCAACCACGGCACTGTACCCAGGGCAGCAGCCACAACTGTCTTTCTAAACCGAGGTTCTTCGTGTGAGTCATCTGATCAACACGCATTAACAGTCTTCCATCTCTAGTGTGAGTCATTCAGTCTTAAGTACACGGCACGGTGACGTGGATGCTGGCCTGGGTGAGGAGACACACCTGCACTGGGATCTTTGCAGTATAAAATGTGAGTTCTGGGGACCACTTTTCTGTGTGTAAAATGACGTGGTTTAAAAGCTAGGCTGTAACTGAAGATGACATGTAAGCGTTTTAAAGACTGCACTTTACAGTTGTGTGCGTGCCAGTTCTCATGTGCAGAGGCCAGAGGAGGGGTCTGATGCCCTGCTTCATCACTACCCACCTTTGAGCCAATCAATGTCTCTCCCTGGGCCTGGAGCTTTGTGTGTTTTTCAGCTAAGATGGTGACCTGTGACCAGCAGAACCCATCAGTCCTCCTCCCTCCCTCCCTGCACCTCTGGGCTCAGGAGCACACAGATCCATGCCCAGTTTTGCATGTGGTTGCCGGTTTCTGAACTAGTCTTCATGCTTGCTCAGAATCTGCTGTCTCCAGCCCTATGCCTGTGTCTGTAGCCCATTAGGAGACACAGCAAGCACAGTCTGTCTTTTTCCTTTGTGAAGGGAGTTAGCAAGTGAAGCAGCCCACAGCTGTGGTAAGGGTGGGATGGTAGAGTATGTGCAAAGTCCTTCCGGTGATAACATGTTCACTGTGCTCAGTTTCAGTCACTTACGAGCGCATGGATGTCCTAACCCCTACTAAACTCCCCAACACAACTGCATCCCACACCCTGATGCCTGGGGTTTCCAACCACATTCCACTTCCTTGAGGCCCTAAGTCTCTTGGACCCTGTGACCTGCACATGCTAGTCCCGTCAGTGAGGATGCTAATTCCTCTCTTGACACAGTGACCCCCCCCCCCCAGTTAGCCTTCAGCCTTAGCTGGAGCTAAGTCACCTGACACAGTGACATCCCACATCTTATGCAGAGTCACTCGGTCTTCAGGTGACCCTCCTTGCCTGTGCACCCAGGAGTACTTGCTACAAAGCTGCCTGTGTTGAGCCTGGTCCTAGAGAGAGTTGGCATGTAGCTTACTCAAATGAGCCATGCCAGTGTCATCACAGAACATACATGGCATCAAACTGTCCTTCTAACCACCTAAGGAAATAACGGGTGTTTGGCCAAGCCCCTCATCCCTGTATATAGAACTATTTGTTGCCATACAGGTATGAATGCTTTAAGGCCTCTCTGAGTCTCCTCACTGGCTGGCTCAGTGGCTATTCTGGAGTATGACTGACAGCTTATCTTCAGAGGCCACTCCAGGACCCGTGGTCTCCCTTGATTTAAAGGATTACTGCAAAGAGATGAGGGACCGTGGCCTGAGTGAATACAGGGATGCATTCAAAGATAGTGAGGCCCTTTTTTTTTTTTTTTGCTTTTTCGAGACAGGGTTTCTCTGTGGCTTTGGAGCCTGTCCTGGAACTAGCTCTGTAGACCAGGCTGGTCTCGAACTCACAGAGATCCGCCTGCCTCTGCCTCCCGAGTGCTGGGATTAAAGGCGTGGAGGCCCATTATTTTTGTGTTAGCTTTAAAAATTAATTTTCAAAGGTTTTAAAATTACTGTGTCAGTAGTGGCAGTGCACACCTTTAATTCCAGCACAGGGGAGATGGAGCCAGGTGGATCTGCGAGGTCAAGGCCAGCCTGGTCTACAGAGCAAGTTCCAGGACAACCAGGGCTACAAAGAGAAACCCTGTCTTAAAAAAAAATCACAGGAAGAATTTCAAGAGATTGCATGCACTCAGTGACAGACAGTGTGATGATCGTGTAGAAGGCTTCAGTACCAGAGAGAAAAGATGAAGGAAGGAAGGAGGGGAAGGGCACGAGAGGGGGAGGGAGGGCAGGGCAGAGGAGGGAGGGCAGGGCAGGGGAGGGAGGGCAGGGCAAGGGAGGACAAGGGAGGACAAGGCAGGGGAGAAAGGGCAGGGCAGGGGAAGGAGGGCAGGGCAAGGAGAGGAGAAGGGAGGACAGGGCAGGGGAAGGGAGGGCAGTGGATAGGGAGGGAGGGCAGGGCAAGGGAAGAGGATGGGAGGGGAGGAGGTAATAGGGGTATTAAATCACGGTGAATTAAAGGACAGTTATTTCACGTACAATGAATTAGGAATTATTATGGCATTTTCCAGCAAAGCGCGGACAGTTTTAAGCATGGGTCCTGGGCTACTGCACAGGTCTCGTGTCCACAAAGGCAGCCTAGCTGAGGCTCCCTCCACAATCTCGTGTCCTTGCTGTCCCTGTCCCATGACACCAAGTCTCCTTAAGAATCAAGTTATTTTCAGATATGATCACCTGGATTGACACACTTAAGAAATGAATCACTCACGGCAGAATGTTCAGCTTCTACGGTGGAGTTCACTAGACGGGGCTTGAAGAACAGCGCCAACACTTCACACACCATTTCTGCTTTAGTACACAGGGTGGGGGAGGGGTACTACACACGCGTGTACATTTACTGAACCGAGACTATTTTCCTAAACCCATTCTCTCTGCCAGTGTGGTAGACATTACAGTATTAGTCTGAGTAACGCAAGACGCCCTGGGGTGCTGCTACATTAGCAGAGACTAGAAATCCACCGAAATAGTTTATGTGTGTAACTGAAACACTAACTGTACAGGGGCAGACACTGCCCCTCTGAAACAGTCTCCGTGTGACGACAACTCCAGGTGAGCTCGGAGCCCGCCTCAGTTAGCTAACGCTTCTCACTGCTGAGCAGCCCTTCAGGCTTGCACTGGGAGAGGCCTGGGGGTCCCCACCAGAGGATGCTGGATTTGCAGGCCTGTTGCTATGTTTGTGTGGCCTGGGAGCCCAGCTCTAGACGACACTGGACACCAGCTCCCATACCCTGAAGCACAGAGGAACACGCCGTGAGTGGAGCTGAGGACAGTCACATCCCGCCCAAGAGAGTATTAATTTAAATCCACACTGGAGAAGAGCTTGCCCACATCAGCCTCGTCATAATATCTGAAATATTTGAAAGCAATAAAATCCCTTTACAAAAGACAGGGATCTAGAGGGAGAAAGAGACACAAGTCTGGCTTAACCCTTGAAGTCATCAATAAAATACAATATTGGTTCCACCCATTCTCCAATCCCTGTCCCCTCCGCAGCCGCCACCGACTGCCTGACTTCAATCACTTCCAATCACAGACTGTGCTCTCTCCCCTCCCTATAGCTCAGCTGGTGAGTTACTGTTTTTACTCTGGCTGAAAAATTAATTCCTTTCCAGAAACGTTCTCATCTTCTTTTGGGGGGGGGGAGTAGGGTGCTGCTACCAGGCGACAGGATTATAAAGTGACCCCGGGATCAGAAGGAGACTTTTCTCTTTCTCAGGAAGGAAATCAATGGCTAAGCCCAAGACTCTTAAAATAATATATTCTTGTGGCGCCCACGCAGCTTTTTTGATTTACTATGAAAAGAATAAGAAGTAAAGAGGATCAGAGGTGGTGATGGAATGTTATAATCGCCGCACTCACACGGCAGCCTCCACTAAGTAATGCCAGATAAACTGAGGATTTACATATTTAAGATAAACTGGAGACAAGGTAGAGGCAGATACTTGTAGACACACAGTCTCGCTCAACAAGTTAACTCTTGCAACTTCCTGCTACCTGATGCTAATATTTTTGCTCAACTTCCCAGCTTAAGACCTATTAGCGAGTAACCAAGACACCACCTTTCAGGTCACCGGCGCTCCCAACCCACCCTAAAGAATTGCCCTGTCCCCAGGAAACCCACAGTTAACTGCACAGAGATGCAAGATGCATAAAGGCAGCAGATGGAAAACGGAGGGGCAGCTGGGAGTGTCTCCCTGAGAACTGTTTCTAACAGCCTGTTCACAAATGATACCTCTCCACTGTGGAGATAAAAATAAAGCATAAATATTGAGAAGGTTACTGGTCACGGCAGCGGGATGGCACGAGGTGCCGTTACCGGTCTTGGGCACGAGGTGCCGTTACCGGTCTTGGGCACGAGGTGCCGTTACCGGTCTTGGGCACAAGGTGCCGTTACCCGTCTTGGGCACGAGGTGCCGTTACCGGTCTTGGGCACGAGGTGCCGTTACCCGTCTTGGGCACGAGGTGCCGTTACCGGTCTTGGGCACGAGGTGCCGTTACCCGTCTTGGTTCTCCACCACACCCGCACCCACTGCTCGAGGTCTAGCTCTCCAATCAGATTCCGTTTTAGGAGTCTGGCTTCACTGAGAGCTTCGACCCCATGCTGCTCTCAGGGGGCAGGAGCCTAGGTGGGCTTGGTCAACAGTCACTATTTCTCTAACTTCCAGAGACTCCAACTGGGGGTGCAGCGTGGCAGGGCAGGGCCCGTCCTGACTTGGACTTGGTCCCCAGTACTCTGGGGTTCATCACCCTAGGGATGCTCCATGAATCCCTTCCACAGCCCCTTTGGAGGAAAGAAGGGGCCAGGGGGTGGGGCAGGGCAAGAGAGGACAATGGGCGATGGTGATAAACTTCACGAGAAATGGTTTAAAATGTCATCATGAATGTATATCATTTTGTAGAAGGAATATTAATGAATCAAAATTTTAAGGCATTTTGTGTATGTATGGCATATGTATGCATATGTGATATATGTATGTATGTACAGTGTATGTGCATATGACATGTATGTGGGGGTGTATGAGATGTGATCTGTATGTGTGTGGTATATGTGCAAGTGACATGTGTATATGGTATGTATATGTGGTGTACATGTGTGTGGTGTGTGTATGTGGTGTGCGTGTGGTGTGTGTGTATGTGTGTGGTGTATGTGTATATGGTGTATGTATGTTTATGTGATATATGTGTGTAGCACATGTATGTGATGCATGTACATGTGACCTAGGTGTAAATGGTGTATGTGGCATGTGTGTGGTATGTACGTGTATGCATGTCCATGTGATGCGTGTGTGTCTATAGCATATGCATGTGTGGCACGTGTGTATGTCTGAGTGTGGTTTATGTGCATGTGACATATATGTGTGTCATGTTTGTGTAACGTGTGGTGTGTGTAGAATATGTGCTTGTGATATATGTGTGTGTCTGTGTATGTGGCATGTGTGCATGTGTGTGTATGTGTATATGGGAGTTGCATGAATGGAGAACAGAAGAGGTTCAAACATTCTCCTCTATCCCTTTCAGCCTTTCTCTTTGAGGCAGGGTCTCTCCCTGAGCCTGGAGCTCATGAGTTTCCACTAAGCTGGGAGCCAGTCAGCCCCAGAGAGTCTCCTGTCTCTGCCTCACACAGCACTGGCTGAGAGCATACTTAACTTGTGATGTAAATGTTGGGGTACAGGCTCAGGTCCCTGGGGCTGCACAGAGAGCATTCCTACCCACTGAGCAGTCTCTCAAGTCTCTTAACTTAAAATTAATAACACTTCATGCATGAGACACGGCTCTTCTACCTACAGAGGGACTTCTAATAAACTCCCAGTCAGGGATGAAGTCTGAACCCTTTCATCTTACATGATTACAACTCTAGTCTTTTTCATACTGGACCAACCTCATCTTCTAATCATTTATCCTTGAAGTAACTGACTAACTCGCTGAGCCCAAGCCCCTAGGCAGGTGTGGAGAGAGGGGGTCTAATAAGATAAACGGCTCAAACAGCAGAGACTTATACAAAATTTCCTATATTTTACTGCCTGATGGACACTGCCTACTGACTATTCTCTTTAGAATCACTTATTAAGCAAAAGCACTTTCACAATCATGTGAATTTTTTAAACACTTAAATAGGTAAAGACACAAAAGAAAACTCACCTGGCAAGGCAGTGATACCAGGAGCACAAAAGTGGTTTTCCCTCGGCGAGGTCCATCCACTGAGCTCCAGATAGCTGATCCCTGCCGTTTTCTCAAACACAAAAATGCAACTGCATGACCTGTGTGGCGGGGCTGTGCTTGCACGATACCCTAGAGAAAATCAAGAAAATTAAGTGAAAGACTGAGGGGGGAAAAAAGGAAAGGGGGTCACATAGCTAATCACATAGAAAAGATGGAGGAGCCAGAGCGTAAGATAAATCATTAGAGGAATTGAAATGTCCACTGGGACCATCAGAAACAGCTTCAAAAGAAGGAAGTCATTGAACTGGGTCTTGAAGGACAGTTCAGAATTGACAGCAGAACTGCGATTAATGGGCAGTGGGCATCAATTGGGCATTGATAGACCCCCTCAGACAAGTGGCGGGTCTGACTTTGTTTCCTGGAATACCACGTTTAAGGGGAGAAGTGAAATTACCATGTACGGTTAAGGACTTTGGAGGGGGTGTATTTTAGTTTAAGTCCTTGTCTAAATGTGAAAGAACAGTTTAAGAGGGAAAACCGCGGGGTGGGGGACCAAGTTAAGGTTACAGCAGGGAACATAAACACCCTGAGGACTCAGCAGAAAGTGACCTCCTCAATTCCTTAGCACACAGGTGACATCCCTCTGCCTTAGACCCAAATGGCCACAATGGACAGCATAGGCGGCCTTCTGAACGCAGCTGGTTAATTGCCAAGGCTGTCAGTTTATAGAGGGCTAAAGGTCCCTATGCGCTTCATTGAATCTGAATTCGGTCACTGTTTTTTTTTAAGACACCTCAAATATATAGGGTGGAACATGTTCTGTGTTACACACACACACACACACACACACAGACACCATGTATACATACACTTGCAAAAAAATGCATCTAGACTAGGAATGCGTTCAGAATCAATCTGCAGCAATCTGATCAGTGGGTTAAAATGGGCAGAGCATAGAGACATGAAGACCACCAGGTTATTATAGATTAACCTTGGCTTTGAGATCATCAAAATAAGAGAGAAAGAGATAGACAGCTCTCTGGAGGCTCTTGGAAACTGAGGGACCCAAGTCCATGCTGCCTTGGGCTCCCTCCTTCTCCACAAAGCCTCTCTGTCTTTACTGAACTAAATTCCTCATCAATGCAGCCATCTAACTTGACTTGTACAACCTTCCTGTACTCATTTGTTTCAGTGTGGGAAACAAGCATCTTCCATTTAAATACAATCGGTCACCCCAGATGTGACGCCACCACAATCATAGGTGTCCCTCCTGTTTTTGAGTCTAACCTTCCCTTGCCCTTTATGTCTGGGCATGTAGCTTGTGTTGGCATGCTTGCTGGTCGTGAGGGAGTGTAGACACACCCTTCTACATCTCCCTCCGGGCTCTATATGCTTGGGTAGAAAAGCCCTGCCTAGCCCTGGCAGTTGCCACGCATTCAAGCTGCTGACTGTATCTCCTCCTGCTCCTCCTGTCAGTAAAAAAGCCACAATGTCACGAGCGGTGGTTTTTCTCTCCCAGGCCCCACCAGCATATGTTAAAAACATGAGCACCTCAAGTCTGTTTGATGTGTTTACTCTTTTAAACTACAAATAAACTGAACATTCAGAAACGAATCAAAGGAGACCGAGAAACCATCTCTACTGTTTGTTACCTAAGTAAGTGCTTTCCATGAACCTAGACTAAAATGTTGCATGCTAAATTACTCATACTTCCTTCTTGCCTCTCTGGTGGATCAGCCCTCCCTGCCTGACCCTGGGTCTGATGCGTTGGATGGCTGACGCACAGCTTTTTGTTAGCGCTTTATCATTAGTATCTCTCCTTTAGCAACAAGGGGAGTTTGAGGATAGTCACGCTTCAAACAGACTCCATACCAACAGGAAACGACCATTTTCCCCCGTGTTACACAGGTTAGCTCAAGCACCCCACAGATGTGTCGTGTTGATGGCCCAGGAAAGCTTGACAGCGCTGGCTGGCTGGGGAAGCGGTGGTAAATCTGCATCCTCGCCTCTCATGGTTCCTGATGTATTTCCCATGCTGCTTGTTCCAGGTGCCATAGCAACAGACCAGAGATACAGACAGGATGAACTCAGGTTCCTCTCCTGGCTGGGCTCAAAGTGCTTCCTGCCCTTCAACAAATTAGAGGAAAAGTCCTCTTTAAATGTCTGCAGCTGGGGCTGAAGAGACAGCTCCATAGTTAAGAGAACTGGTTGTTCTTCCAGAGAACCTGTCAATTCCCAGGCCCCACGCGAGCCCCCAGGCTCACAGTCATCCAAAATTCCAGTTCCAGGGCATCAGACACTCTCTTCTGAACTGGCCCTAGACACATATATGGCGTGCATAAACACATACAGGCAAAACACCCATACAAATAAAATTTTAAATTTTAATTTTTTGAAAATACCTGCAGATGACCCAGAGGTAGCTCGGAGACTTGATAAGATGATGCTGGGTCTTTCCAGAGAACTCAGCGTGTTGGGAGGGAAAATGTTCTTTGTGACTGGGAAGCCTGGATCATCGTGCTTGGTCTACCTCCATGAGCTAAACCACAAACACTGAGAACTGAACCAAGCTTGGCTCTGAATCCTGGTCCAGGCCACAGTGACGTTTGGGTAGAGACGTGAGAAAATGAGAATGTACTGAATTTTTCAGTCAATTTGATTATCTCATTGAGTTACTAGCACGTAATGTGTCTAATTCTCTGATAATTAAAATAGCAGTACCCTCAGTCAGGACTAGCTCAGCAGTTGGCTTCTCCCAGACCGTGTGCTTTTGAAAACATATTAAAAACAAATCAACTTTGGGACTGGAGAGGTGGCTCAGTGGGTACGAGCACTTGCTGCTCTTCCAGGGGACCAGAGTTTGGTTCCAATCACCCATGTCTTACTATAACTCTAGATTCATATCTGACACCCTCTTCTGGCCTCCAGAGGTACTGCACTCATGTGCAGGTACACACACACAGGTAAATGACACACATACATAAAACAAAATAAAGAATACAGATAAATCATGAAAACTTATTTATTTATGTTTACATGCAAGTATGGTAAAGCACATGGAGGTCAGAGGGCAACTTTGGGAAGTCAGTTCTCACCTTCTGCCTTGCTGAGTCAGGGACACTCTTGGTTTTGCTGCCCTATTGTGAGCTGAAATTCTAGTATTTCTGACCCATCGGCTGAATTTATAGGAAATCCTCCTATCCTGCCTCCCATCTGGCCATAGGAGTTCTGCGATTACAAATGTGAGCTACCACATCTGTAATCCAGATTTTCACACAGGTTCCAGACTTGGGTCTCTTGGCTTGTGAGAGTAGTTCTTTTACCAGCTAAGACAACTCCCCTGTTCCCAAAGGTTCTATTACTTCCCACTGTGCTTGATAGTGCCTTACCCAGCATCAAATGAAAGGCTTAGCCTGTCTGACCCATAGGCTTCTTTGTTGAAGGAGGCCACTTGTTGGTTCCCAGATGCTCAGCCCCACAATAATCATACAGAAACTATACCATTTAAATCACTGCTTGGCCCATTTGCTCTAGCTTCTTATTGGCTAACTCTTACATATTAATTTAATGCAGTTCTATTAATCTGTGTGTTGCCATGTAGCTGTGGCTTACCAGCTAAAGTTCCGTTTGGCTCCAGTGGGGCTACATGGTTTCTCCCTGACTCTGCCTCCTTTCTCCCAGCATTCAGTTAGTTTTCCCCACCTACCTAAGTTCTGCCCTATCAACAGGCCAAGGCAGTTACTTTATTGGCCAATGGTATTCACAGCATACAGAGGGGAATCCCACATCACTTCTTTTTGCTCCCTGGGACTTCAGGTGGAAACGAGTTAATCTTACAAGAGTTATGTAATGCCAGATAAGATGTCTAGAGACTGAGTGACCTGGAAAAGTCAATCTAAAGATACCCATCTGAGGTACATATGTTTGTGTGTGTGTGTGTGTGTGTGTGTGTGTGTGTGTGTGTGTGTGTATAATAGAAATTTCTGCATAATAGAAAAGGCATTTCAAGAGCCATTATTTTATGGGCAGCACAGGAGAGAACAGGACCATTTTACGTGGAAAGGGAAACTGGTCTGCCCCTCAGGTTGCTAAGAAGATTACTTCTAGGATTAGGAATGTGGAAAAACAGTATGCTTTAAATACATAAATCTTGCATCCAAAACAAAAAGAGGAGTACATAAAGATGAAAACAATTCCATTCCATCAGAACCAGATGTATGCCGCCAACAAAAGTGGGCCCAGAGGGAAAGAGCACAGAATAAACACCACAGGAGTCACCTCAAGTCCTTGCGTACTTTCCTGGCCGAATGTCTCCCAGCCCTCCTATATGTATGTATATTTTACCACCATTTTACCTAAAGCGAGAGGCTGGAGAGATGGCTCAGTGTTTACGAACACTTGATGTTCTTGCAAAAGACTCAGGTTCAGTTCTTAGCACCCACATGGTGGTTCATAACCATCTACAACTCCAGAGCCAGGGGATCTGACACCCTCTTCTGATTTCTGCAGGCATGCACATGGTACACACACACACACACACACACACACACGGGTAGGGGAGCTGAGGTTGGGCAAAGTTGCTAAGATTTCCTTAACCTGAAAGTTGAGCAGAGGAATCAAACACCGCATCTTGAGGTCTGTGCCTTCCACGGAGTATTTACAAAACTGCCAAAGAACAGATGGCACGGATTTGCATAGATGCTTCTTTAGCTGTATTCTAAGCATTTCTATTTTCATCATCATTGAAAATATTTAATTATAACAATAACCTCTAACCTTTTTTTTTCTTATAAAGCACCTTCACAGCCATTCCCATGGCTTCTCAGAGCAACACTGTGGGGGGACAGGACGGAAAATGCGTGTTCCGTGTACTGATCCTGTGTTAACATCCAGAGCATCTATGTCTCCAGTATGCAGAGTGCTCACTAACCACCCAGATTCCCGCTGTCCCCCTGGACCTGCTAAATTCATCCTCTGTGGCTCAGTTTCCCTGGCTGTAAAAGGCAACTTGGATTGCTGTGTGTTAATAAATGTAGCCCCTTATAAGGGTGCCTGGCATGACTCTCATTGGTACTCGCTGGGCATCAACAGGGTGATAACTGGGGAGACATGATGGCACAGGTGACGGGCAACACAGCAAAGGAACCACAAGAGAGTTCATACAGGAAGTGAGGATAGCAAACAGGAAGAGGCTGCAGGCTTGTGCTCACCAGTAACCACACCCCAGACACATGTAGGTAGATTTCAAAGTGTTCCTGCTATGCTGTGAGAATACAGGCCCCTGAGGCAGGCAGGACTGAGACCATACCAACTTTATTTCTTCCTGAGAATGTGCCTTCAACAGTTGTTTAAGTCTTAAATGTACAGAGGCTTAAACAGAGGGGAGCTGGCACAGAACCAGTCAAAGACCTTCATTGGGTTTCTTTTTTGTTATTGTTGTTTTTGTTTTGTTTTGTTTTGAGACAGGGTTTCTCTGTAGCTTTGGAGCCTGTTCTGGAACTAGCTCTTGTACCCCAGACTGGCCTCGAGCCCACAGTGATCTGCCTGCCTCTGCCTCCCGAGTGCTGGGATTAAAGGCATGTGCCACCACCGCCCGGCTCCTTCATTGGGTTTCTTTTTTTTTAATTTATTTATTTTTATTTTTGTTTTTTTTTAGTTGTTGAAGAAAACAATTTCCGCCTCCTCCCCGTTTCCCATTTCCCTCCCCCTCCTCCCACACATCGCCCCCTACCCCCCACTCCATTCCCCCTCCCTCTCAAGAATGAAAAGCAGTCTATATTCCCTGCCCTGCAGGAAGTCCAAGGTCCTCCCACTTCTATCCAGGTCCAGGAAGGTGAGCATCCAAACAGGCTAGGCTCCCACAAAGCCAGTTCATGTATTAGGATCGAAACCTAGTGCCATTGTCCTTGGCTTCTCATCAGCCTTCATTGTCCGCCATGTTCAGAAAGTCCAGTTTCATCCCATGCTTATAAATTCATTGGGTTTCTAACCCCCAACTCAGTCAAAAGTGTTCAGCCACTCTTTAGTGGCAGAAAATTACTTTAAACAAAGTAAATAAATAAAGTCTGGAGCAGTTAAAAGATGAAAAATGCAACATGAAGGGATGGAAGGGAAGGAGGAAGGAAGGAAAGAAGGAAGGAAGGAAGAAAGGAAAGAAAAAGAAAGAAAGGGAGAGAAAGAAGGAAGAAAGAGGAAAAAGGGGGAAGGAGGGAGGGAGGGAACCTAAGAAGACAGGTAAGGTGGGCAGTCTGCACTGAATTAGCAAGCACTGTGAGAGCTGCATGTTGATAAATATCCCTTTCCTGGGGAGACATTATCAATATCTACCCCTCCTCCAAAGGTGCCCATGACTAACCAATGTCTGACTCCACCAAAGACCACACTGGGAACCAATGAGTTCGTTAGGCTTGTGTACAGTGCAATGGGAGTCACGAGCAGGAGAGTAGTCACAGTGGAAGAGCTAAAGCCAGCATGGACTGTGATAGCTCCCCCCACCCCCGCCCTTCCCATCCCAGCCTTTGTACTCCTAGCCCCTCCCTGAGGTACATGCTAGTAGGGCAGAACTGCACACACTTGGCTAGGAAGAGCGCTTGGGTGACGATCTGAGTCTCGACCCTGCTCTGATGAGGGAAGATTAACCGGCAGCACACCCAACTGGGGCCATCTTCTGCAAGCAGACACAGCTGAACTAATGAAGACAGTGGTAGTCTGGCTCAAAGACTAGTCCCATCTGACAAACACTGAGACGTGAACTATCCCAGTGGTCCCGTTGAGCTCTGAAATCCATTCCTCACCTGTTCCTGGGTCACCACAAGGAAGGTTCCTCCTCCGTGCTGCAGGCACAGAGGTTTCACGAACACCCCCACCTTGAGTCTCTGGTGCAGCACGGCCCTCAGTCCCATTCTGATTCCTTGTCTCCTCTTTGATAGAGAAGAGCGCTTCTCATCCACATCCTCCCTAGAGGTCGGAGAGAGCGCAATGCATGATGGGTGTTCTTCCCATGAGCACGAAGGTCGCTTACAAGAGAATATACAGCAAAGGCAAAAGATCTCATGCTTGGCCCACTAGATTCAGTGTTTGTTGGTTGTTCCATCTTGAAGGTTTGGGGATCCTGTTTGCAGGGCTGGCGTTGAACCCAAAGCCTCATGCAAACGCAGAAAACTGAAGACCTCTTTGGTCCCGAAGGAGGAGGTTCATTTGGTTCTGTTTAATACAGAAAGCAAACCAGCACGTGAGGGGGCTCTTAATGTTCTACAGAACATGGATCCTCAAATCCAGACTGCAGTGCCCAAATATTCTGGAAACTTTGCTGGAGTCTGCTGCACATGCTCACTCCAATGGGGGCTCACAGAGTACCCTACCTGCCCTGTGGCCCTACCCATGTTCTGGGCTCCAGCTCAGTGCTTTCTTTACATCTACACATTACCTCTGGAAACAAGAAGTAATCAAGTTTGGAAGCCCCTCCCTGACCACCGGGTCCAGGTGGCAGCCTGGTTACAGGAAGGTGGAGAACAAGCCCCAGCCCTCCTAGCACCCCAGCGCCTGAGCAGAGCCGCTGAGCCCGGCAGTATAAAGCAAGCCAAAGGCGGTTCCCTGAATCACCC
Source organism: Microtus pennsylvanicus (assembly GCF_037038515.1). Lineage (NCBI taxonomy): Eukaryota > Metazoa > Chordata > Mammalia > Rodentia > Cricetidae > Microtus > Microtus pennsylvanicus. Next base: position 108,177,712 of record NC_134588.1, on the reverse strand, counting down.
CCCAGCTCCACCTCCTAGACTTTCAACCTCAATAAAACCAACTTGCTGGCGGCTCACAAAGGCTGCCAGGCATTTAGAGGCGAGTTGGGCTTTTCTTCAGTGTGCCTGCTTTCATTTCTGGCTGTCTTTGATTCAAGCTGAATAAGCCATGGCAGATGGGCCGGGGCTGGGGTTTGAAAAGACTTTGGTAGGGTGCGGGATACCACGTCTGCCCACGCGGAGTCGCCTAACCAGCCGCCCTGTTTCAAGGCTTTCCTGTGCAGTCCGGTTTCTTAGAACTGTCCCACGGCAGCGCAGACTACAGAGGACTTCTGTCCTCCCCTGACCCTGCCGGCCTTCGCAGCTGGGCGACGCTGGGAATCACTTCCGGCACTGAAAAGGTTAATTGTCTCCCGCTGCGAAGTGGAAGCTGAGAAAAGGGTCCTGGGCAGGGGAGGAATTGCGGTAAATGAGATTTTCTTTATAGTGTGGGTTCATTCTCTCCGAGATGAAAGGGCACTTTCGTTGGAAATTCCAAATCTGCTCAGGAAACCTTCATTAGGATATTAAACAAGACTTAATAAGTGAAAGTGATTTGCATGGCTGATAATCACGGCCATTAATCAAGACAGCTTCTGTCTCTCTCTCTGCAATATGTTTCATGTTCCATTGAAAAGCCCCTTTAATTCTGGAGGGCTTCTTAAAAGGGAAATATTGCATTTAGCCATTTTTTAAATGATTTACTTAGCAAAGATCACTATAAATAATGGTCTCCCCCCTTCACAGCTGTAACGATCAGAATAATTAATACTGGGAGGTTTGTGTCAGAGATGGGGCCAGATGTGTCCCATTTATCAGACGCCGGCTGCACTTACTCTAATAGGTTCCCCGGCTTTTAAAGAGAACATTAAGTATGACCCAAAAAATCAAACATTCTGTACTTTTACTCCAACCTCCTGCTCAGCCCAGTCCTAGGTCACGGTGGGGGCCACCACCTTCCACATCAACTCCTCCACCACCCAAATCCTCCAACATCCAGCAATAAAACAAGACAACCTGTCTGTGGCGGTCAATAAAATTAGAAACAAATAAAAAGAAAGCTATTCAGGAGTGCCGCCGCCCTCCTTCCAGGGCAGCTGTCTCCGTTAAAACCAGTAGCTGCAACATTGAGGCTTCCACAGGACGGGAGGGGGCTGGGGGAGTAGAGGATAATGACAATCAAACTTGGAGAGAAATAGGCTGTAATGCAAGTAAAATATCAAGGGGTTTTGCTGGATTTTTTTTTTTACTCTTTTCTTTTTCCTTTTCTTATCCCAGACCCCTGCCAAATTCTTGATTTTCAGCCTTACAAATGGATTATTTTCCAAGATCTTAGAAACAAAAGATCAAGGCCATCTTACGACTTTTCATGGTGTAAACAGTGCAGGGACACCAGTTTGTAGGTGTCAGTGGGAGTCAAGGGTGGCTGGGCGAGGTGAGGGCAGGATTCTCCAATCAGGACTTCTGCCCATGGTGTAGTCTTACAGCCTGACTGATGTGTTCCATGACAGTCTCTGTAGATACGTACATCTGGGCACAGTCAGCGCACTAGCGTTTGTATGTAGACGTGTGCTCACACTCCATCAAGAAGTTTCTGTCTTTTGGCATAATTCAATTGCTGCTTCTGCCCTGCTTGGGTGATAAAAATCTACTGCCCCTTTTCCTGATGTTCCTGTGGCCTCTCTTGTTATGTCTCTGCTAAAATTAACTCACTCCAATGTCTGGAGGCTTGAGAGTTTATTTCGGGGGAGGGGGGCTATTTGCTGGTGGTAACTGGGGACAGGATGGTTTCTACTCACTGGGGCTCCGCACACCATTTTACTCTGTGCAACAGAGAAGAGCAGCTGTGTAGTGATATTTCGGTTGTATTTTAATAAATAAAGCTTGCCTGAAGTTCAGAGAGTAAAACAGTCCCACTGGTCAGCCTCACAGACCAGGCAGTGGTGACACACACCTTTAATCCCAGTAGTCACACTAGTTGCCATAGAAACTGGGTGGTGCATGCCTTTAATCCCAGTCCTAGAGAGGACTATAAGATGGGAGGAGATAGCTGTCAGACACAGTTTCATTCTGAGATTCCTGGAGGCAGGATCACCATTTTGGACTGAGGTAGAGGTAAGAGCCAGTGGCTGGCTGTTTTGCTTTTCTGACCTTCAGGTTGAACCCCAATATCTGACTCTGGGTTTTTATTAATTGTGCTACCCAAACGGGTCCTGATGGGCAGTGACATGAATGATGCATCCTGCACCCCCTCCCTGCCTGTCCTGCCTCCCCAACCAGAGGCATTTCTTCTAGAACTGAGTTTCTAGCAGACAAGATGGAGTTGAGCCATGAGCTCAATTACTCTTTTATCTATTTATTTATTTTATTTAGTTTCCTTTTTTCTTCTTGATCCCTCAACCCCATACTTCTCTTATTATTTCTCTAGCTTGTCGTGTTTTACCTTAGAGCCTGAGATGGTTAGTCTTCACTTTCAGTCTGAGTAGATTTATAATCACCATGGAAACACACCTGTGGGTTTGGATATCTATTACCACGCCTCCAGAAAGGTTTAGCTGAGAAAGGAGGGTCCACAGTGAATGGGTCTCCATTCCATGAACTAGATTACTAAATACAAAGGAGAAAGCTGCCTGGCACCATGGCTCCCCCTCCACGGGGATGGACGGTGACCCTCAAACTGTGAGCCAGAACAAACCATCCCTCCCTAGCGTTCCTTCCTGCAGGCGTTTGCTCACAGTGATGAGGAAGGGAATGAGTAAGCTGTTTTAAGGATTCAGTGATCACCTCTACCTGGGTACCGAGGAGGTATCAAAGCCATGCTCAGAGAGGCCCCAGTCCTTCCGAGAAAACAGTAACATCCTAACGTCCAGGGCAGGAACAGGATCCAAATGTGCACAGCCCTGCAATGAAGTCAGGTGGAAGCTGACCACCGCTGTCATGTTTTCCAGATACCAAACCTCAAACATCGTTTCAAACCCGCCCTGCCCCTTATTGCCATGCCAGGCTAGAGAGAACAGCTATGCAGGGATTAGAAGGTGATGTCATTTCTCTGGACACACTCGGTCAGTGTGCAAAGGTCCTCACAATCTGAAGTAAAGAGGAAAGCTACACAGCCACGGCCGTGCTCTCTGCCGCAGTCCCAGCACTCCTGTGCCAAGACAGGAAGTAGAAACAGGAGACTCTTGGGAAGCCCCAGGCCAGCTACCTGGCACATGCAGAGAAGGCAAGAGATTCTGTCCCAAACAAGCCGGAAGTTGAGAGCAACACTTGAGCTTGTCCTCTCACCTCAGACGCGCACTATGGCATGATCTCTCTCTCTCTCTCTCTCTCTCTCTCTCTCTCTCTCTCTCTCTCACACACACACACACACACACACACACACACACACGGCGGGGATGGGGAGACAGAGAGAAAGGGGGATGATATCTGGTGGAGGAGAAACCTGAAATAACAGCTCAGAAAAAAAAATCACAAAGAAAGGTAAAAACCAGATTAAATATTAAATTAGAAGACCAGTATATGAAGTATATTACTATAATAATATATAGTATATATTACTATAATTGGGGTCCAAAGATAAAGAGAGACAAGAAGACAATTAATGAAATAAATGTAGTCTCCCAGAGACAACAACATTGATGTCCCAGATTTACATGACCCACTAAACACCTCCAGGAAAGAGTACGAGACACGGGATGCAGCAGGTGAGACACCACAACAATGAACCCTTCTACAGAGAAGACCAGGGATCCCAGAGGACACCAAGCCTGTGTGTGAGACCCGAAGGCTGGGAGACACTGGAGACATTACCTTCACGTGATAAAGGAAAATGATTTCCAACCTAGACTCAGATGTCCAAATGAAACCGTAAATCAGGCATCAAAGTAAAACGAAGACTCCTTCAAGCAGGCAGGGCATCAGTGAACTGATTCCACCTACTCCCCACCAGGTAATTGCTGAAGAATGCTCCGGAGTGAAAGAGTCTAAGGGAAAAGGAAGACTGGACTTATGGAGGCCAGAGACAGCTCTGGGGCTGAATGCAGAGGACGCGAGTGTGATTCTCCTCACACACACCAGGCGCGCACAACCATGTGTAGCTCCAGCTGCAGGGCATCAGGGCATCCAACACCCTCTCTGGGCTCTACGGGCAGCTGTACTCATATGAGCACATGCCCTGCCCCAAAACACTTCTATACACAATTATTTTTTTTTCTTTTTGGTTTTTCAAGACAGGGTTTCTCTGTAGCTTTGGAGCCTGTCTACAGAGCTAGTTCCAGGACAGGCTCCAAAGCCACAGTGAAACCCTGTCTCGAAAAACAAAAACAAAAACAAACAAACAAACAAAAAAACAGTGACAGAATTTAGATTCAATGAAGCGCATAGGGACCTTTAGCCCTCTATAAACTGACAGCCTTGGCAATTAACCAGCTGCGTTCAGAAGGCCGCCTATGCTGTCCATTGTGGTCATTTGGGTCTAAGGCAGAGGGATGTCACCTGTGTGCTAAGGAATTGAGGAGGTCACTTTCTGCTGAGTCCTCAGGGTGTTTATGTTCCCTGCTGTAACCTTAACTTGGTCCCCCACCCCGCGGTTTTCCCTCTTAAACTGTTCTTTCACATTTAGACAAGGACTTAAACTAAAATACACCCCCTCCAAAGTCCTTAACCATACATGGTAATTTCACTTCTCCCCTTAAACATGGTATTCCAGGAAACAAAGTCATACAGGACTCTGGAAGACTGGTTCTCTGTGGCAACCTGTCCTATCACCGAGAAGAAACGCACATCCCAGCCCTTCTGTGTGAGGGACGCTAACAGGACAGTGAGCTCATTCACACTCCTCATGGCTGCTCCTGACTGACTCTCCGGTTGCTGCTTAGTCAAATTCTCCTGAAAGACTCTGAGGAAGCCTCTTTCCTCAGTCGGCAGGCTCCTGTTACAACTCACAGCCTAGACCACAGCTGTCCCTAGCGGAGAATCAAAGAAAGATCCAGAAAAATGTACCTGAGCAGATCACTAACACTCAAAAAACATTTTCTTAATTCAAGTTAATAAGATGTAATGCTTCATTTGAAGCCAGCAAGTCATGTACAGAGAAGTTGTCTCACAAAAAATATTCCAAAACCTTGTCAGAATACAATGGAATATGAATAAATAAATATTTGAGTGTGTGGTTTTTTGAGACAGAATTTTCTCTGTGTAACAGCCCTAAGTATCCTGGAACTAGCTCTTGTAGACCAGGTTGGCCTTGAACTCAAAGAGATCCACCTACCTCTGCCTCCCAAGTGCTGGGACTAAAGGCGTGCGCCACCACCGCCCAGCATAAACAAAGATTTTTAAAAGCATCAATGACCGCGGAACACAAAAATGCTAGGTCGTTTCTCAGTACAGAGTGTGCTTTAGTGGGTAGATAAAGTGACATCACAGTGCACAACAATTATCCACACATAATTAAGGCACTAATAGGCTGAGTTCCGCATAAGCAGTAGGAAGCATCCAAAATTATTTTGCAGGGTTCCTAGTCAGAGCTCAAATTCCCCAGGACATTTCCAAAATACAGATGCCCAGAGTCAACCAGTACCACAGTTCTAATGCTTGAAAGTCAATAAAGCCAAGAATCTGTCCCCTTTAAATTAGATCCCAAGATGATGCCTGTAGACACACTAACCAAGGGCAAGAGCCCACTAAACATTCACCTCAGAACACGAATAGTAGGGAGCAAAGGACTAGTAGTGAGCAAAGGTTATGGTCTCACAAACATCTTTGCTCCGGGGTAATGGAAGAAGTTACGGGATGGAACGTGGACAATGTCTCCCTAGATTTAAAGACCTGATAGTCCCTACCCCATAAGATAATACCAAGGTAACCCGAGTCCACCTACTAGTTAGTAAGATTTGACCCAAGGTAAGGTACGGTTGCTGACACAGGCCAACCGTACAGCCCTGGCTGCTTGGGAAGTGAGCACCCAACCAGCTCCTTGGGGTGTACAGAACGGGCAGTCAAGGCTGTCCCCGGAGGAAAAAGAGGCAGGAGTTTGACTCACCAGCCTGCGAGCCTCTCTTCCTGCACATGTGGTAGGAATTGTCTCCTTCCCCAGAGCTAAATGTATGTTATACCTGAGCAGGCTTTGCCCAAACACATAGTGTGCCTGTGCTGGGAGAAATCTGGCTTGCTCCTTGCTGGTGCTGTGGAATGAGCTGGCCTCTGTCCAGCAGGGAGGACTTTCACCTTGGTCACAGTGACAGGCAGCCTCTGGGAGCCCCAAGATCAGGCTTAGGAAGGATGTTCATGTGGAGGGCATTGCTGCTGATACCCGAGAGTATCGTCTTCCTCCCACATCACCACGTCTGTCACACTGCCACTTGACAGCAGTCACCCTTGTCTGTGACATCTATGACAGCCTCACTCTGTGGGCACATTATAGCCATTATCACCCCCACATCCATTGTCCCTTTAATCTGAGTTGTCCCTTCAGAGGCAGGGTCAGGTTACCAACCCCACCACCTGTGCCCAGATCTTCCTTGTCGGAAGACACCATCCTTGTGACCTCATCACCCCCAGAAGCTAAGGGAGACACCAACATGAACCTGGACGGTGGGTAACTAGGAATGGTGGATAATGAGCTTTACATCCTGTCTGGGAGCAAGTCATCTTAAACTCCCACAAGCTCAGTCTTATGGTCTGCAGAGCGGAGGAGTGGCAGCCTGTCAGGACCAGCCGTGACCAAAGTGCCACTTGCCAGAGTAGGGGCCTGGGGATTAGAAATATAAGTAAAGAGTGCAAAGACAGGAAAATAATAAGACAGAAGCCATAGACTAGTACCAGGGGGGAGTTCCAGTGAATGCTGAAATCACTTGCATTTAGGACTTGATTGGGGGAGGGGGAGGGAAATGGGAGGTGGTGGCAGGGAGGAGGCAGAAACCTTAGATAGATAGATAGATAGATAGATAGATAGATAGATAGATAGATAGATAGATAGATAAAGTTTTTTTAAAAATTTTCCAATTGCTTAAAATACCCTGATCCCAAGAGGTAGGAGTAAGATTTAAAAAAAAAACTGCATTAACATGATACAAGGAAATGAACAAACCAGATGAAGGTCCACAGTTAAACATTCTGTAGCTAGAACAAAACAAGTCATGCTTACACCCTAGACCAAAACATTCTGTAGGCAAACCAAGCCCTGAGTGGAATCCAATGGTATCTCCTTAAGGGAACTGGAACTTAGATCCTTAGACTTTTGTTTGAGGTAGAAATGTGTCTTCAGGAACGTCTCTGTTCTTGAAAGACAAGGTCTGGCTATCAGCTACACCTATTGACAATAACCTTGAGAGAGCAGAACTCTCTGGCCTAATTCTAGGTGGGACCTTTGTAAGAGGTAGAAACACAATAACCTTGAAGGAATAGAGATAAGTTCCAGCTCTCTGACCTTTGGTCAAGGTAGAAATAGGCTCACATTTTTGGGCCTGCACAGCAGCCACCCGGTGAGATCAGAGCTGGAGGGATACAAGGGAACTGGGGCCTCCCAGAGAGCAGTCCGCAGTCTTTCCATCTGGGACCCGCACGCACCGCTGTGGGGCTCTTCCCATGGTTAGCGTTAATCCACACAAGGAATGGGGCTTTGTCCTACTGCCATCTCTGCCGTAATAAAAAACAACACAGCGGAGGAAAGGGCTTATTTGACTTTCGGTTCCAGGTTACAGCCCCTCATTTCTGGGAAATCAAGGCAGGAACTGTTGTAGAAATTTGAAGGTAGTCCCATTTGCTCTTCCACATAGCATTACCTCTGACCCAGGAACTCTCTTCACATCCAAGAGTGTGGCAGGAGCCATGGAGGAGGAGGTTTGCTGGGTGGCTTACACTTAACTAGCTTTCTGATACAGTTCTGGACCATCTGCCTGGAGAATGGGGCCGCCTCAGTGGGCTAGGCCTTTCTACATCAATTAATAATCAAAACACTTCCTCACAGAGACACCAGTGGGCATTTCTGATCTAAATACTTCCTCTTTTCAGATGATCGTAGGTCATAGCTAGTCGGCAGTGAGTGCTCACCTGGCAGGACAGGCTTCTCGTGCCGTGCCTGCATGCATGCCTGCCTGCTTAACTCTGCCCTCAGCATCTCCTTAAGGATTCCAAATGCTCCCTCTCACATCCCAGAGATTTCCTGAGGGAGCCCCTCCCCCAGCGTCAGACCCCAAGTCCTGCCTTCATCTGATCAACCTGGAGGGAAAACCTGCGCACTCAGTACAGACCCTAAGAGATATCTCAGAGCTAAAGTCACAATGTGCCAATCTTCATAGCACCTCCCCCTGGAGGTGGCGGCTGTGAAGAGCAAAGCATCATGGGATCTTTGGGTTAAGACAAGCACAGGCAAGAGTATGAGCCCGTGAGGGACAGGGACCTGTGACCCCACCCCAGCGCCATCCTACCTGGGCCACCCTCTCAGCACGCAAGTCTCCTCGCTGTTTCTCAGATTCAGACCACAGTGTGATAAATTGCTCGACCACACGCAAATGTGTATTCGTGATGTGGGTAGAGCTGCCCCACACTGGGGTGCGGTCTCTCACGTCTAGGGCCCCTGTCCTGGGGCCAGCATGGCTTTGTGCTAACAGAAACAGTAATGATGATTCTCAGTCTGGCCGAGGATCCAGGCCCTCTGGACTCCAAACACAGAGGGCTGCAAGAAAGACAAGAATATACCCAGCCCTTTGCCATCTCGGGGCCAAAGACACACAAGGGTCACACTCTAACCAAGCCCCACTCCCCGACCCAAGGGAAGAAGGGCCTCCCTCACATAGTCCAAGTCACTCACACCCTGTTCCCCTACCTCAGTCACATAGCGTAGGGCACACATTACCTAAGCCTGCTTCCTCACCTTGTGAGGCGTCTGTTCCCTCAGAAACCTTCCTAAGAAGACACCTTGCTTTGTCTCTGGAGCCTGAAACTCTGCATCAGATGCCTGTCATGTCTGCCCTAGTAAACCTCTGGTCCAAAGGATGGAGCAGCTCTTTCTCTCCTCTTTCTTCTTTCCTAGACAGCCTAGGGAACAAAGCCACACAAAAAGCTTCTGTCCATCCTGGAGGGTGACTATATCGGGCTCTTGTTGCAGGCTTGAGGGAGTATCTCTCTCCCCGTGCGAATGCAACATACACCATAAATGTCCATATATTTGAGGACACAAGGTGACCTTAAGCCAGCCCCTGTCACTCATCTTCTGTCCCGTCCTCCAGCGATGCTGGAAGTCCCTGGTTGTGGAATTCAAGGAGGACACTGAGATGGGCTGCCTTTGGAAGAGAAAATTATTAGAAGAGGCATTAACGCCACAGCAAGAGGACACGGCGGAAGCTTCAAGGAGAGTTAGGAGTACTTGACAGAGCGGGGTGGGGCTCTTATAGGCTTCAGTGGAAGAGGGGGTTCCATACTACAACTTAATAGAATAGCTCGCAGTCAGGCCCTCTGATCCCCAGAGGCAAGCAGAAGGGGCCCTGGGTCTGAAGAAAGGAACGCATGACCTTGAGGATGTGGAGGAGGTGGAAAAAGAGGCCATTTAGTTATTTAAAGCCCATCCCCTGGGTGTGTCACCAGTAGCCCCTCCTGGCTTGGAGTCTGGAAGCCAGAGACACTGCAGGGGGTGGGGAGTGAGGAGAGGTGGAGGCAGGGGTGGGGAGCTGCTGTGTCCAGAAGGAGCTGGGAGGAATGGGGAAGGCACCGCAGAGATGGGCCTGACCTGAGCAGCCTCTGATCTGGGTTCTAACAGACACAACCCCTCTTTCTCACTGACAAAGTTTGGGATGGACATCCGAGAAACTTGAAGAACCGCTGTATCGGATCCCTTCACACCAGCCCCAATAAAAACAGCAACTGAACCTAGACCTACTTTTTTTCTTAAAGGATGTTGTATGTTCTTCAAAGCGATTTTTCTTTCAAAACTTCATTTTCAACCAGCCGTTCTCACCACCTCCTTGTGCAGCTCCGAGTTTCTGTGGGACAGATTTATCCTCTCCAGATGCTGGGTTGCTACAATTCCACCTGCCACATCTGGCTCTTTGGCACACCCGGCCGGAAGCTTCAAAGTTGCGGCTCTGCTCCAAGCGTGGTCAGGCTGCAGGCTCTGCTTCATCTTCTTGGATGTAATTTTCCTTTGATTCACCCATAATTCTGAAGAGTCGATGCATTTGTGTCCATTTTGAATAAGGGTCTATACAAATGCTCCATTTGATCTCCCCGCACATCCTTTTACTTCCTCGTCGGTGGACTCGCCTTTAATTCAGGCGGAAACCTTAGAGTACAGCGCTGGCTGGCCGGGCGTCGCACAAGCAGGTTTGTTTGTTCCCTCCAAGTGCCCTGCTTCCTGTTCCTGGGGAAAGAAAAGAGGGTGGTGGGGCCTCTATGCTCCCCGGGGGAAGACAGACAGACAGGTGCGGCCTGGGAGGTATTAACTCCACTCTTTCTCATTCAGAGGCTGCCTGAAAGTGACCAGCTTTAATGGGACGCTCCTTCAGTATCCTGATCATCCAGTCCTCTGGGAAATGCTGCCTGGAAAGAGATGTGAGCTCCTCCTTAAAACGTCCTACACCCACCACCTAGACCAGGGTTCCCAACCTTCCTAATGCTGCGACCCTTTGATACAGTTCTTCACGTTGTGGTGACCCCCAGCCAGGAAATTATCTTCATTGCTACTTCACAACTGTAGTTTTACTACTGTTATGAATCATAATGTAAATATTTTTGAAGACAGAGGTTTGCTGAAGGGGTCGCGACCCACAGGTTGAGAACCGCTGCCCTACGTCCTCTGTACACTGCATCACCTCTCCAGGAGATCCGGACCACAGAACACATGAACATCCTGAACACTGCAGTAACCAGAGTTTTAGGACGGAAGTCCAGGCTCCTGCGGTTGCTGCCCTGGGCCACCCATCCTGATAAGCCAATGGAAGGGACGAAGTGGGCCAGAAGCATGGGCGGATGGAATCAGTATGTATTAAAAAAGAGAGTTGTTAGTCTTTGGATTATACAGTAGTGTCCAAGTGTTCCAACAATGTCTGGCTGCATCCTGGAGGGGCTGAGAGCCCCATAACGTCTCAGATCACGAGGCTAGGCATCTCAGAAGCCTTTACTTGGTACCCAAGGCCTGGAAGATTCCTAGAAAGCCACTAGCTCTGCTCTCCATAGGAAGCCGGAAGAGTCTGGCTTCCGAGTTCAGTAAGGCAATGTCGCAGCCCTTGAGGCCGCAAAGAAGCCGGTGAAGTCTCAGAGTGTGAAGAACAAAAAGTCAAAAAGCCAAGGCCCCCCAGTCTTCCCATCTGTATTGCCGCTGGAGGTACCACTCCCATTTGGGGTGGGTCTTCAACTTCAAATACCCTGCTCCAAAGTCTCTCCCAAGTATGCCTGGCACCTTATCTCTTAGCTGATGCCAGGCCCACCTGGTCAAGTTGACAGCCTAGAACAGCCATCATGGGGTCTGCTGTAGTGGTCATCTTTTTAAAGATGTGTTAGTTTGATCTGTGTATATGTGTGTATGACTGTATGGGTTCACACACTGGATCCCCTGAAGCTGTCAGCCACACTGTCAGTGTCTCAGTGTGGACACTGAGAGCTGAACCCTGGTCTTCAGAAAGAGCACTGAGCGCTCTAACTGCTGAGCCATCTGCCCAGCCCCACTGTATGGATCTCTATGCATGGGCAAAGGCCCACCCATGTGTAAAGAGTTTGTCCACTGTGTGCTCCAGACAGAGAGGGTGGAGCCTTTAGGAAAAGGGGGCCAGTGGTAAGTCCTTGGGTCGTTGGGGCTGTACCCTGAAAGGGATTATGGGACCTTAAACTTTCCTCATCTTTTGCTTCCTAGCCACAAGGTAAGTAATTGGCCCTGCCACATAAAGCAGTGGGCCTGCCCCATCGTAGACTAAAATGGCAAAACAAACATTTTCCCTTTACAAATTCATCACCTTATTTCGTTGCAACAGAGGAAAGCAGCCCGCAGATGACTACTCGGGACCTGGTTTCATTTAAAGGCCTCATTCTGGCTTGAATGCTGACCACCAAGAACCTATGCCCATCTTCCTTTTGCTGTGTGGGGCAGCACATTGGCATCGCATTGTCACGGAGGGGCTTCATCTTCTCTAGATTAAAAATTTACCACGTTCTGCCCGTGAGCATGAGTTCAGAGCAACACTCAGCATCCGGGGTCTCTGAAGTGAGATTCTTCTCTTTTCTGTGGGCAAAAGTCCTGCAGAAATACTTAAAACTTTTCAGACTGAAATGTAGTTAGACCTGGAACCACTATTATATGATATGATTATTAATGATACGATGCAAAGTAGAGTTTTAAAAATAACTTTGGGAGCTGAGGACATAGCTTGGGGGTTAAAAGTGCCTGCTGCTCTTGCGGAAGACCCAGGTTCAGTTCCCAGGACCTACATGGTGGCTCACAGCCATCCATAACTCCAGTTCCAGGGGCACCTACACTCTCTCTGGCCTCCTCAGGCATCAGGCATGCATGTTTTACACCTTTGGGCCCTGAAGAGTTGGATCGGTGGGTAAGAATGTTTGCTGTTCTTCCAGAGGACCTGAGTTTGGTTCCTAACACCAGTGTCGGGGGCTCAGAGTTTTCGTAACTTCAGTCCCGGAGCAGCTGGTGTTCTCTTCCGGCCTCTGCGGGTTCTCACACACGTATAGCCTACACTCACAAGGCAGACACATACACATCTAGATAAAAATAAATCTGAGCCAGGCAGTGGTGGCGCATGACTTTAATCCCAGCACTCGGGAGGCAGAGCCAGGCAGATCTCTGTGAGTTCAAGGCCAGCCTGGCCTACAAGAGCAAGTTCCAGGAGAGGCTCCAAAACTACAGAGAAACCCTGTCTCAAAAAAAAAAAAAACCTAAAAACAAACAAAAAATAATTAATTTAAAAAAAATAAATAAATCTGAAAGAAATAGCTTTATACAGACCTTGACCACTTGTAAAATCACTGAGATCACAGACTATCTTGAATGTTTCAGTTATCTACAGCATTAACAAACAAACAGAAATCTACGCTGTATTTGCTCTTAGAGGTTGTTTCTTAAAGGTCCTTGACTGTAGGTGCTGGAAAAAAAAAAGGAACAGCGGACTGAACGCCAGCCTTGGTCTCCCTTTCTCTGCTTTCTGATCCACCTAGATGTGAGCAAGCAAGCTCACACGCTTGCTGCCATGGCCAGCAGTGCCCGTGCTAATCCTTCCTCGGCATGATGGCTACATCCCAGAATAACCCCTGCCTCTCAAACAGTTTCCCCCCAGGTGTTCATTCACACGAGAAGAAAAGTGACTGACGCGCTGTCCGTCACAGTTGTTGACCTGTTTACTCGAGATTGGTTCATCTCCTAGCCTGTAATTTTTCTATTTCTTTTATAAACCAAACACATTCAGTAGAGCTGAAGTAACTCGAAGAGCCAGGAACACATTAAACGAGCTTCGACAATAAACCACAGGCCTGTGATGTTGGCTGTGACAGATTCTTTCCACTGCTGTCCAGTCAAGACTTCTAATGGTCCGCACAGTGTAGCAATGACAGCAATGTTTCAAGCTCAATTTTCTGTGGACACCTTGTCTCCCAGCAAGAAAATAAGCACCATGAATGTGGGAGGCAAGAACTCGACCGTCAGACCCCTGAACCCTGGGATTTGTAGAAGCCAGGCAAGCATTCTATTGTCGAACTTTGTCCCTGGACCCTGCTTTTCATTTTAAAGCAGGGTCTCACTAAATTAACTGGGCTGGCCTTGAACTCACCCTGTAGCTCAGACAGGCCTTGAACTTACGTTCGTCCTGCCTTAGTCTCTGGGGTCACTGGGATTGCAAGGCATACGCTACCAGGTCTGGCTGAACCACTGTCGTTCTTGAGTAATTATTCTGTGTATTTTGTTTCTTTCTTTCTTGTTTTGTCTCCTCCCCCGGCCCCTCCTTCTCCGTTTCAATTTGGAGCAGCTGGGCTATGGCGAGCAGAACCGTCAGCAAGAAAGCAATTCTTCGACCCAGAAATGAACCACAAATTTTCCAAAGCTTGTATAGAATATGGAGGTCAGTAAGAAATTCATTTTCTTTACACCGAGAAGGGTTGGGACTCATCACACCATCCTTGCAATGTGATGTCATCACTTTCTTGGGCAGCATCCAAGAGGACAAGCTATCCCCTACACCCTGGTAATGTTTTCATGTTTAGATATTATAGAAAAAACATTCAAGGCTAGAATGGTGGCTCAGAGAATAAGGGTGGTTGCTATGCAAGCATGAAGACCCATGTTCAAATCCCCAGAGCACAAGTGTGTGCATGTGGCACATGCACAAAATGAAGGTTATCACATACCACTCAGTTTACTTAACCTTTTACTTCAACTGAAGTGGCTTCTGGTGCATCTCCATAGCCCTACAGACATTTTCTTTTTATTGTTTTAATTTTTTTTTAATTAAAAGTCATAAAACTATCTCAACCTCCTGAGCTCTAGGATAACAGGTGTGCACCACCACACCTGGCTGACCTCCTTTTAAAAAAAGATTTACTTATTTTTATTCTAAAGGTATTCATGCTTGCCTGCATGTATGTGTAGTAACCTCATGCATGCCTGGTGACCACAGGAAGGATACAAGGTCTCCAGGAAGAAGAGAGACATTTATCAGTCACCATGTAGCTGCTAGCCACTGGACACAGGTCCCCTACAAAAGCAGGAAGTGTTCTCTATGACTGAACCATCTCTTCAGCCCCCTGACTGAGTTTTTATTTATTTATTTTTATCAGAATGTCCATCTTAATGTATATTCTATATAGTCGATCTTAATATAGAAAAAAACTATTTTCTCTAGATCTTAAAAAATATTTTATTCATTTAAAAACAACGAGCACCCAGGCTGAGATCTAGTGAGGAGATTTGTTTTGTTGCTGTTGTTTCTTCTGGTTTTTATGGCACTAGTAGCAGCTAAGAGTTTGTATCAGATAACCACACGGCGCATTCACAGCTAATCTCATTTTCTACCAGCATTTCCAGCTGATTTTTAATTTTCCATTGTTCAGCTTAACTCATCTAGCGAGTCTGCTACCTTGTGCAGTTAAACCTAATTACTTTAACAGCGTTTAGCCAGCAGTCCGCTATGCATCTTGCAGCAGATCTGAGGTCAAATTTTATATTTTTCATTGAAATGTTTCGTCTGTAGTCAGATCTGGAAAACACGGCACTTCAACTTTGAAGTGCCCAAAGAATGTCATCACTGCCGCTTGTTGTCATGTCTCTTAGCTACAAATGGGAATTCTGCATGGACCCGTATGAAGACACGTCTGGCTTCCAGAAACACTGGCAATATACCTTCCTCTGACCAATCATGTCAACTCCATCACGATAAGTGTGCTCTTGGCTTTTAACTCGGTGACTAACTCTGAAATTGTTTCCTTCGATTTTTAAAATATTAACCTGTATTTCAGGTACAAAAACAGTAGAATTCTCACTCTAACCCCCTCCACCTTCTTCCTTAGACAATTCCAGTGTTATGTGCAGCAAACCCTAGGCTTAAACACAAGCCAGCCCTGGTGTGTAACCTAGTTGACCTGCATAAAATATTCCTGCTTCTGTTTCATGTGTGATTCCTTCTCTCTTGCCTTGTATACTTTGTAAGTGCTAGCACTGGCTGCAGTAACAAACAACCCCCAACCTCAGTGTCTCACAGGAATAAACGTTTACCTTTTGCTCTCTGAGGTCGGAGAAGAACTTGTGATCATATTGGGCCTGTCTATGGTCATCTTTTGGGCTTTGTGTCACGGACACTTCCTCACATTCTAGATTCCAGGCGTGTGATTCTCATAGAAGGGGCAGAAGACCAAGGTTTGGTAGACACACCCAGTCCACACAGCTCGATGAATGCTTCTCCTTGGATGATCATGTAAACATCCACTCACATTCCAGCCCCCCACCCCCCGAGAAAACCACACAGCCAAGCCAGAATCACTAGAGCAGAAAAGAATATTTCGAGTAGAGGAATCAACACAGAAACAGAGAGAGCATCATGACAAACCCACAGCTCTGTCCGCGAGGACCACCCTCTCCCTAAGAGCAAAGGAGTCATCTTCCTTCATTTCTTCTCCTGGTGCGGTGATAAGGATCCTTGACAAAGGCAACTTAAGGGGGAAAGTTCAGACTCACAATCCACTGCGAAAGTCATGGCAACAATAACTTGAAACAGTCAATCAGATCCCAGTCAAGAAGTAGACAACTGAATACTTCCTACTGCTCCCTGAACTTTCCCCATTTTATACAGCCCAGGATCCTCTGCTGAGTCATTTAACATCAATGCACTCAGGTACTCAAGACAATCCCCTGCAGGCATGTATGAGTTTACCTTTCCATTGCTGTGATAAATCCGTGACTAAAATCAACCTAGAAATGAGCGTATCTTAGCCTATGGTTCAGAGGGAGAGCCCATAATGGCAGTGAAGGCATGCATGCCACGGCGGCAGGAACAGAAGCTGGCCACATTTCGTCTGCACACAGGAAGCAGGGAGGGAGGACAGAAGTAAGATATTGACATAAACCCTCATTTCCACTCTGACGTAGTTCCTCCAGCAAGGCTGTACAGTCTAAAGGTTTCATAACCTCCTGTGGGGGTTTGAAGGAAAATGCCCCCAAAGGGAGTGTCACTAATGGGATGGTGTAACCTTGTGGGAGCTGGTGTGGTCTTACTGGAGGAAGTGTGTCACTGTGGGGATGGGCTTTGAGGTCTCATGTATGCTCAAGCCATGCCCAGTGGGGATAGTTCTCTTTCTGTTGCCTACAAGATGGAGAACTCTCAGCCACCTCTCCAGCACCATGTCTGTCTATACACCACCATGTCCTACCATGATGAGAATGGGCTGAACCTCTGAACTGTAAGCAAGCGATCACATTAACTGTTTTCCTTTAGAAGAGTCGCCAAGGTCATGTTGTCTCTTCATAGCCATAGAAACCCTAATTAAGATACCTCCCCAAACTGGGGGACATGAGCCTATGGGGGACATTTCTCAATCAAACCACCATAGGATAGTCTTCCAAGCAATTTTAGATTCTGTCAAGTTGATGGCTACCACCAACCATGACCACCTAATCAGTCACCAGCGCTGAAGCCCTGTATTGTTTGGTTTCCATCAACTCCAGCAGAAGCTCCTCTTGATCCAGAGACCTGCTAATCTAAAAGACAAATAGCTCCTCCCTCTCCCATCCCCATGTACACATTGGGCCTACAATAGAAAAATCAGTATCAAGATAGAACAACTATCGCTTCTGTCTGGAAAGAGACTGGGATGTGCCTGCCCAAACTCCCGGAGTAGACAGCACAGGGCTCCTTGACTAAGCCCAGCTGTGCTCTCTGGGCCTCTGGGCACACCGGTCATTCTCCTCTTCTCCTCCAGTCCCCAGGGACCCATCTTCTTTCACCCATCTTTTACCTTATGGGAAAGGCATCTTGTCACCTTGACGACCCAGTCAGGAAAATCCCTCACAGGTGTGCTCAGCCACTTGGGTTTCAGCCGATTTCAGTTCAAGTCAACAACCAAGAGTGAAGGTGTAAGTCGCAAACAATGCCACACCAGTTTGGAATTAGGATTAATAGGGTGATATTTATTTAAAGGGGAAAAAACTTACAGATAACCATCCCAGACAACAGCCCTCTGCGCAATCAGGAAGGAGTCTAGTCGCTGGAAATGGAGAAGGGAAGTAGCCGCTTTTTTAAAGGGAGAGAGACCACGCCCCAATGGGCTGGTATCTCAGCGGCTATAGGCTGGAGGAGCGGAAGGACCTCCCGCAACACCAAGAGGGGTCACCACAGCAAGTGTATAGATCACATGGAATATAAAGGTGGGGGAGAAGGATGGAAGTGGGGAGGTGTGGGGAGGTAGGCAGCGGCAAGGTGTGGGAGAGGACCGATGAAAATGAAAAATGTTCGAAAAGGCCATAAGGATGTCTGATTTGTAGCAAGTCAATTGAAAAATAAAAATTTTAATATACTCTTTTAAAGGGTTTGTTACACAGCAATAGAAAACTGGTTATCCTGTGGTGGGTACCGGCTCACTGTGTACAAGAGCTTCACATTCAACTTCATGTCTTGATGACCCTTTTATGGTCAAAGCTCACAGGTGCCAGACACGCATGTCATGTGACCTTGAGCACAGCAGGTACATTTAAGAAAGTATTCCCTGGGTGATCTCTTCAGTTAAAAACACTCACACATCAGCATTGCCACCAGCCTTCTTTCTGCTGTCTTGGTCATGTCTCTCAAGTGGCCTCGAGACTTGGTACCTTTGTCTGGGAGTTTGGAAAGTCAGATGAATTGCTCTGGCTCAGAGCACTTCAAACCTGACAGCAGTAGGTGACTCCTACTAGGTGCCTATGACATCAGATGAAGGCCGTGACAGGCCAGAAGTGGGAGGTCAACCTTGCTCCTCAACCTCACTGAGTTGAGATCTGTCTGGGGGAGCAAAGTCATCAATGAATGAGTTCTCCCAAGAGTGTTGACATGTGGAACAAAGGAGAGAGCGGCCTGAAACATGAGCTGTGCCGTGCGGTAGGCTGGGGTCCAGGGGGATAAACATGGAAGAAGAGAGCCGTCCGGGACATCTCCATTCTTCTAGAACAACAGTGTGTACCGGAAACTGGCAGGGGCAGCTTGTCAGTAAAATGCTTATCACACAAGCGTGAGGACCAGACACCCCAGAACCCACATGAAGAAGCTGGTATGAGCCAGGTAGTGGTGGCACCTACGAATCCTGGCACCAAGGAGACAGAGACAGGCTCACATCTGAGGCTTGGTTGGACAGTTAATCCAGTCTAGTCGGCAAGTTCTGCTCCAGTGGGAGATCCTATCTCTAGGAGCCGAGTGGACAGTGCCTGAGGAACAGTGTGAAGCTGATCTCTGGCACACACCCATACACGCATTCGCCTCCAGGTGTGAACACACACAAGCACACTCTCACATTACAAAAAATCAGTTGTCAGACAGTGTCGTCAGCTTCCCGAAGATCATTCCAGCAACTCTCCGGGGAATCCCAGGCCTGCAGCCTCCAGCTGGGGCTGGCCTCAAACTCACAGAGCTGGCTCTGCCTCTGCCTCTGCCTCTCAGTGCTGGGATCTCAGATGAGCCACCATGCTCAGCTGGACTCTCCTCTTGGTGTCTGTCTCTTGTCCAGCAGCTTCTGCAGCTTCTTGGAGTAAGCAGCTGCTAAGTTCTCCACCTTCCCGTCCTGAAGATGTCTGTCATTGGAGCTCCTGGCTTCCAATCATATGAGCCACACTATAAGTCCCCTTTCTTGACTGTGCATGGCAGAGGAGAGGCAGGCTCTGGTCCTCTGCAGAACCCGAGCTACATCAGAGTGGAAGTTCTCAGACTCTATCAACGTGGGATTTCCAGAAACAGCCAATTAAACAAAACCCTGAATGTCTATGGTAGTTTTCAGGAAGCCAACTCTTTCCAACAGGGGGAAAAATCTGTCTGGGAGGTGACAGCGTTTTGAGACATGCTGTGTCATTACCTGGGTCCAAACAAGCTGCGCAGGTCTCTAAATATAGACAGGCAGGGCCAACGTGGCCCAGCAACAAGTCTTTGTGTAAGAAAAATTTCAACAAATTTACCTTCTTAAGTGGTTCGAAAGGAAAAATTCAAATAGAAGTCATTTAGTAATGGCTTCAATGAATAGATAAGCATCATTTGAGGTTGGTACATCTAATTAAGAGGACGAGTTCTTCTGTCTGCCAAGAATCACTTGCCAACAGAAGACAAGCAGACTTGAGCACAGGTGTTCTTGCTATTTTTAGAATTTTCCAGTCAAGGGTGTCTGACTTGTTTCAATTTTTATTGTTTTGGTCAGTCAGTCTAGAGAAGAAACCAAAGAAATACTCACAAAGAAATAAGGCTGCTGATTCCTTGGGTGGCTAGATGCCATAGTTAGTCACCCCGCTGATTCCTTGAGTGGCTAGATGCCATAGTTAGTCACCCGGTGGCATCGTTCCCCGTGCTGGGGAAACATTTGTCTCTGTAACCTGCCACCTTGATGACGACTGCCATTGCTTATCGGCAGAGTTAACGAAGCCCACATCATGTGGGAAAGGCCCTCTGAAAACTAAAGTGCACCTGCTTTAATCTGCTTCTCTGTGCTGTGAGAAAAGACGGACCCAAAGCCCCCTGGGGGAAGAGGGCTATTTCATCCTACGGCCACAGTTAGCTTCTAGTGCACATGGGTGAAGGCGCCCACAAAGGTCTGAAGAAGGACCCGATCCCCAGCAGCTGGAGTCCTGGGAGGGCTGGTAGCTGCCCTATGTGGGTGTTTGAGTGAAATTCTGGTCCTCTGGAAGAGCAGCGAGCACTCCTGATGATCCAGCGTCTCTCCAGCTCCTGGAAGTTCAAATTCTAAACAGACATGCGTGGAGACAGCTCACTGGGAAGAGACAGCAGGGGAAGGCACTTAGTGTAGACCTGAGTGGGTCAGACCTTCCTGCAGCCCTGGGCCCTGTAAGGTTCAAAATGATGTAAAAGAGAAACCAAGTGAGACTTCAACTGATGTAACTTCCAGACAACAGAAGTCTGTGCAAAGCCAAGGATCACAAACCATCCAGATGTTCAACAATGCAAGGTTCATAATTTATGAATGACAAAGACTCATAGTCCACTGCTCCGCTAGAGAGCCAGGTTGAGACGGGTCACAGAGTCTCACATGCCAGGCACACGCCAGGTGCCGGCCTTCCGTCTCGAGCACATGAAGCAGGGCTTTGCACAGGGAAGGGTTCTCATCAGTGCTCCCTGGCGGGCTGCTTCTCACTTTTCGTTCATCAGCTCAGCAGAGAACTGAGTTCCACAGCCACCCGACAGCCACCAGGCCTTCCCACGGCCACCCTGTATTGTTATCACTTATTTACATACGGCATTTCTTTCCCACCACTAATGTATAGAGCATATATGTATGAAGTCTCTCTTCATCATTCTGTTTGAAGAGCAGTACCAGACACACAATAAAAGCCACCAAAACATACATGGAACCATTGAGAGAACCAGCAGCCTAGGAGTGTGGAGCAGGCTTCCCAAAGGATGGGGAGGGGTTGGTTGGAGGTTGGAGAAGCCTGAATAACCAGTGAGTGCTCACTTTGCACTGACTCAGTAGAAAAACAGAAAAAAAAAATGACCTCTCAGAGAGTAGAAGAAAAAGTCACAGTAAAATAATTAATTAAAAATAGCAAAAGAAACTGGCCTTGAACAGGAAGGTGCGGTCCAGTAGCCAATATTGCAGGGGCAGAATCTGTGACATAAAAGTTAGTTTTGAAAGTTAACGTTCAGAAGATGAACAGATGAGAGCATGCAGGAGCTATATGCTGAATCTGGCCTTTCCGTTTCATCTTTTAAAAATGTCTTTGTATTCCAGGAATAGGGGGGCACACCCTTAATCCCAGCACTTGGAATGCAGAGCCAGGTGAATCTCTGTGAGTTTGAGGCCAGCCTGTTCTACAATGTGAGTTCCAGGACAGCCAGGGCTACATCGGGAGACTCTGTCTCAAAAAAAAAAGTAGTTCATTAATGAAATGGGTTTTTCTTTTTGTGTTGTTTGTTGTTTGTTTGTTTGTTTGTTTGTTTGTTTGTTTTTTAACCAGTCTGGCAGAAATGAAGATATTCTAAAGAGACCCTGGTGTCTTTCAAACTAGCAGACTGTTGAAACAATGACCCCCAATAAACAGGACTTTCCCCGGAATCTGTGCTGCAAGAAGGTGGCAGCCAGGGGAGGCTCTAGTCTCCCTGGAAGTGATTCCACACCGGTCTCACTTGTCAGTCCACCTTCCAGGAGGAGATGGAAGCTCAGAGGAGGATGGGTCAGTGGTGGGCGGGGCCACACCGCTATCAGGACTGCTTAGAGGCCATATCCTAGGCCTTTGTGTAAACTCTGGTTTCACTGCAAGACCCCAAAGAATGTCTTGGGAGTTCTCTTGATCCCTATGTCCCTCTTCCCACATTAAATAAATCTCCTTTTTCTGCTTTTCCCTTTTAACTTGGCTCTTTTAACTGGCTTATTGAGGATGGGACATCCACCTTTGAAAACATATTTGCCTTTATTTAACTAGTACTCTCTCTGTGTGTCTCTGTCTCTCTCTCTGTGTGTGTGTGTGTGAGTGTGTGTGTGTGTGTGTGTGTGTGTGTGTGTGTGTGTGTGTATGAGTGTATGTGTGAGTAAGTGTAAGAGAGAAAGAGACCATGTATGCATAAGTCAGGGAGAGTTGGCAGGAGCTGTGATTTTTCCTTCCATTACACGGGTCCAGGGACTCGAACTCAGTCTTTCAGGCTTTCCATCAAGTGGACCTGATGAGCTATCTTGCCAGCACCATTTTCAGTTTTATCTTCAGGGCAATAGGAAACTACTGAAAGAATTAAACTTGGAATGAACCAGATTGGGGTTTTGAAAACTGTCCTGTCTGTGGGCAGGTTAATCTCTCCAAACACTGCTGAATGACCCTGATGCAGACTGTGAATCTGAGACAGGGAAGCCAGCAAGGGCGTGGGGGCTGTCACCTGGCAATGACTCTAGTGGCTTCAGGAAAGGCCCTGGGTGAAGAGAGGAGCTTGAGTATCCCCCATGGCTCAGCCCATCATATGAAACTGCCATCTCTGCCCTGCAGGTAGATGCAGTTTTTAAAAGGGCAGAAATCACCTTCCTGATGACATTCCCTGTGATGACAGTGTTAGCTGTCTAGTGACAGAATATAGAATTGGCGGGAAGATGGGCTGCTGGACACGCCTGCGGTGGATTGTCTGCATAGCCTTAACTGAAAGACCTGCCCACCACGGGTGGCCCTGTCCCCTGACTAGGCTCCTGGACTGTGTAATGGAGAAGGGGGCTAAACAAGAGCGTGCATCCTTACTCCGTGCTTCCTAACTGGGAACGGTCTGCGACCACTGTCTACAAGCTCCTGCTGCCTTGACCCCTTGACCATGACCGTCTGCACGGTGACGCACGGCAGCCTTGAACCGCCAGCCACAGGAAACCCTCTCTCCCTTGATTTGCTTTGCTCTCATTCCATCACTAGTCCACACGTGTCTGCCTGAACGAGTCCTCGTAGAGGGAACGGTAATCAGAAAACAAAGGCAGTCTCCTGCGGTTGAGATAGACACTGGCGAAGAGAAAGGGTGGCTGGTAGGGCACGGGGGCGGGAGGGTGGGGCCCTTGCTGGGTGAACCTGAGGTAGCTCCAGGGTGCTTGAGGACAGCGGCAGGAGAGACAGACAGGCTTCTTCTCCACCTTGACTCTTGCCTCATCTCAGACAGACCTGTCTCTCTCCCAGGTTTGTGCAACCTAACGGTTAACCTCAGACAGCCCCGGAGCCGGTGAGCAAGCCCTGTGTGTCAAACAAAGGCCTGGAAAGGAAATGGCAGGAGGAACGCCAACTCTCCTCTCAGTGAACATTTAAATGCTGGTTTTCCTCAAGGAGGGGGGCTCATTAAGCCTGAGACCCCTCGTTCAATCACAGTCCCTGTTTACTAAAAAAAAAAACCCAACAGGAAGAAACTCTACAAGGCCAGCTTGAGAAGCGGGAGTCCACTTTGTGTGAGACCTCAAGACAGGAAATTGAATGTTTAATTCATAGAGTAAATTATAAGCGATTACTTCTGC
Source organism: Microtus pennsylvanicus (assembly GCF_037038515.1). Classification (NCBI taxonomy): domain Eukaryota; kingdom Metazoa; phylum Chordata; class Mammalia; order Rodentia; family Cricetidae; genus Microtus; species Microtus pennsylvanicus. Next base: position 108,154,063 of record NC_134588.1, on the reverse strand, counting down.
AAGTAACGCCAATGTCCTTAAAATTATTCTTTAACTGAGGAAAAGTTTTTTTTTTTTGACCTTTGGAGAAAATGCTTGCTTCTAGCCATGACTAAAAAGAGGTCCTTCTCTCTCCCTCTGTTGTGTTAAGAATCTTTTCTTCTTTATAGGGAAGGCACCACAGTGATTTATACTGTCATAAAAGCCTGGAATCCTTTTGAGGTTAAGCTACTCAGCTATTCAACTTTTACTACAGAAACTTTGAAATTCAAAAAGAAAAAATAATGTAAGTTTTTGAAGGACATGTGTTGCTGTAGGTGAACCCGTTAATTAAAAGTGATTGCCTGCTAGGAAATCAGACTTTAAAAAGTTTCGCGAATTTATTAGAGCCTGAAGGTATCTTTGTATGCACAGAGCCTCGCCAGCCATCTATGCCATTTGGTTTCAGATCTGCTTAAAGCCTCCCGACCCTCCCAGTGCAGCCAACAGCTCGGCTAGGCTAGCATTCGGATGTGTTTTGGCTAATTGAATTATGTGAAAACACACACTAATGAAGCCTTAGCAGGGGTGTTTGCCGAGTAGACTCCTTGTCTAATTTCCTGTAAATTAGTGGTGTCTATTTTTTTTTTTAAACCACAGATTGATGTGTTAGGGAAAAGCTACCTCCTTGGGGGCTGGGGGCAGGGACCAACACATTGTAAAATATTGGGCTTTATTTTTGCATACTTAGAAAACAGCCTGTGCTCTGACAGCCACAGTGTGGGAGAGACCTAAACAAGATTTTTAATAATAATATTTAAATGCACCATTCCAGAAAAAAATGACATGCAATTATCTAATCAAATTAATAAGTAAGTTATTAATCTTCTCTAAAACATTCAGAGTTCTGATTCCCTTTCCTTTTCAAGCACTTTTAAGAACAATTGTGTTTGGTTTGGGCTTAATAAGGATTATTATTTAATGGTCCTATTTGGTGGTTTTTTTTTTTTTCAGCATGTCTATTTAGAAATATTGCCTCATACCGTTTGTTGCTCTGATTCTGTGGTCCCTGGATGCTGCTATTTGAGAAAAACGTTCTGCAAGCGCTGTGGCTGTTTTTCAGAGTAATCCGGGGAACTATCAAACTCTGATTGCAGGAGAGATGGGCAGAGGGGAGACGCCAAGCTCAGGGCTCACCCGGTTGCAATCTGCTAATTGCCTACCGGGAATGGGCAACCAGGGCGCTCCCTGCAGTTGCCTGGAGGGTCACAGACACCCCGGGGGCTTGTTCTCCGGGCTCCCTCGCACCACACAACTGGAGGAGCCCGGCTGGCACGAAGCTCACAACTCTACTCCTGGCCCTGGTCTGCCCGTTGGAAAGAATTGCACCAGGAGACCAATGTGAAAGTCTGCGAACCTGAAGCTTGCCAGACAGATCCAAGAGCCACACATCCTAAAAACAGTCCAGCAAAGTTTGCATGCACTTGAAATACGAGACTATGCCCACCCACACCCTGAGACACAGGCGCCCCTTGTGCAATTAGAAGGGATAAAGGGCACTTCATCAAGAAATAGTAACAGGATTAATATTTTTATTATTTTTTCTTTATTATTTTTAAGAGGGGGGTCCCCACCCTGCAGCCCAGAGTAGGCTTAAATTCAGTAGTAGCCCAGGCTGACCTGGGAACTAGTGATCCTCCTGCCTCAGCCTTTTAAGTGCCTCCATGACAGGCATACGCCCCCAATCTGTACTGTAGACATATGGGTGCTTAGACTGTGGAGGGACCCTCAGATCAGAAACTGAAATGCTGTCTAGTTCGAGCTCAGAGGCACGATCCCAAAATGCTCAGTTTTTACCATCCTTGCAGAGAGAGAAAAATGGTCAACAACTCCTTAATTCTGGTGGCCACCAACTCCCAGGATCCAGGACCAGCTGTGGCCCACACCGCTGTCCTGTTAGCTAGCCCCAGTAGATCCCCATGGAGGCCCTGACCTGTGACTTCCTCCTTCTTCTTGTTTTTTTTTTTGTTGTTGTTGGTTTGTTTGTTTGTTTGTTTTTAATAACAGCTCCATTCCGATTTATTTTATAAACCTTCATGTCATGTTTAGCAGAGTCCATTTGCAAGTTCATGCTTCCAGTCATTGGTTCCTCTTCATGTCGCCAGCCCTTGTCAATCTCGGTTTCCAAACTTGGTCAAAGAAATACTCTAAAGCAGGACAGTATTGGAGGGCAAGAGCATGCATGCATCAGGGCCTGGCCTGGTCCCGGTCTCTTGTGACTTAACTGTATCTCCATACCACACCGTCGAACTATTGTAACCAGAGACTCCTGCCATCAGCTGACGGCCAACCGGAGAGTGTCTGGGCCACAGAGTCCCTTGCCCCTGTGGTGTTTATCAGGGACTGCTCTTAGGAACAGCACCTTAAGGCGGTGGGAGTAAGGGAGAAGCCAAGACACGTGGAAGACTCAATGCCAGCCCCAAGCCCACCCTGCTGGGAGTTCTGAACCATGGATGCCCCTCGGGGGCTTTACCAGCTGCCCTGAGGCACGGGTCCATATTCTCCAGTTGGAGCAGCAGTGGGTGGCGCCAGGCCTTCCCTGGACCGGAGTTCTTCAGCGGAGGCGGTTACCTGGGTCTTGTATGTAGAATAAGGTCCACGCTGAGAGGGATTTGGAGGAACCCATATTGACGCTCATCACACTCACCTCCCACTTTGGGATCTTTACTTTTGACACGCACTTTGGCAGCGGGACGGACTGGTCTCCTGGTCTGGTCTTTGCGAGTTACCTAGGAGTCAGGACACACAGGCTATGGGTGCTGTTCTGTGTCTGAATTAGCTGAGTGTCTCTATAGACCCCCATTTCCCTATTCCTTCCTCACCCCGTTCCTATCCTCCTATCCTAGCCCCCAACACACACACGCGCACACACACACACACACACACACACACACACACACACACACACCCCAGTTCTCTGGAACTCAAGTAATAAATCCAGAGTTTGCAGCCTCCGTCAGTTCTGTGCATGTATCCGGCCCTGGACTCCAGTCTAAACCAGAGTCCCCAGCCTTGTATTCCTCTACCAGAGGAAGTCAGGCAGTATTCTACGTCCTCCAATGGACTCACTCAGCGGCTCCCGTCAATGGTGAAGTGAGAAGTCCCATTCTTTTCTGGTTTGCCGGGGATTGTTAGTCTTTCTGATAAACTCAGACAACGCACTATGTATTCATTTGTGCTGCGTGTCCACATGCGCTTGGCACACAACCATTTTTGCTGAATGGGTTCGTGTCAGCTGGTTAACAGTTCTTTCTCTAACAGCTGTCCGCAACCTCCCGGAAACCCATGGCCGTACCTGCGTTCACACATTCACTATCCATCCATGCATTCAGCACCGTTGCTACTCCATGTCAGACATGCCCGCATCACTACAGACGGGCTATCGTCACTAACGAGAGATCCTGTTCCAGGCAGCAGCCAGATACCTTAGTGCCAATTCGAACATGAACACGAGAAGCTGAAATCAAGTCCCATCGAGAATAACTACCTTTTTTTTTACATACTAAGAAACACAATAGTCAACTACTTTAATTCACATGAAAAGCAAATTCTGTGCTCTCAGTCCGTTTGTGTGTGTGTGTGTGCATGCCTGTGCCAATATGCATACACATGCATTTGTGTGTGTGTGTGCATGCCTGTGCCAATATGCATACACATGCATTAGTGTGTGTGTGTGTGTGCCTGTGCCAATATGCATACACATGCAATTGTGTGTGTGTGTGCATGCCTGTGCCAATATGCATACACATGCATTTGTGCATGTGTGGGGGTCAGAGGTCAACTTTGGGTGTCATTCCTTGAGTGATGCCCACCTTGGGTTTTGTTTATTGTTTGTTTGTTTTTTAAGACAAGGTCTCAAGGTCTCTTGTGGGCTTGGAGTTCATCCATTCGGCTGGGCTATCTGGCCAGGGAGCCGGGAATTCTCCTGTCTCTGCCCCCTCAGCCCCAAGATTACAAGCATGGGATACCTGACTAGCTTCTATGTTTTTCTGTTTTGTGTGGGTTCTGAGGGTTGAACTCAGGCCCTCACACACTCATGGTGGTTCAGCCCTCTCCCCGGTCATCTGTCTCCCAGGCATCTTACTTCATTTTCCAAACAGTTTCACTGGATCATTGAATAATAAAAGCTCTTAGCTAGCAACATCTTTTAATTTTATTTGTGTTTTCATCTCTGTTAAAGTCCAAAAACCTGGTGACTGAGATAGCGAGGATTGGACCAAGGCATCCCAGGCAAAGGAAAGACCAAGCCCATCCCAGCCATTTAGCAGGAAGCAGGAAAGCCCAGTTAAACTGAGCGGGTGGGGAAGTTTGTGTTTCCCACAATACATGAGCCACCAGCTAGTCTCAGCTTGTCTGCAGTGCGTGTGGTTAGTGACACCAATTGATGACACCCGGCTCCGGAGCTTCTGGGAATTCTCCTGTCTCCACTTCCCATCTTGCCATGGGAACTCTGGGATTGCAGACATCCGACAGCAAGTGCTGCCTAGTGTGGGCTCTGGAGATTTGAACTTGGGTCCTCGACTTGGGGAACAAGTGCTTTACCTGTGAACTGTCTGTCCAGCCAGGGAATATCTTTCTAATTGCTTAGTTGCCTTTCAGTATTGCCCTCTCTCGCCTTCAGTGCTCAGATCAGTGTCTGTAAGTATGGTATTCTAGCTAATGAGTGCCTCTCTAGCCAACATGCACCGGGCAGGAAGCCTGGCACACCAGAGCCCACTGTTCTCCATATGATGAAAACCGCCCTGCCCTGAGCCTCGTGAGAGAGCAAACATGGCCGGCTTCTCAAGGGCCTTGGAGACTGAGAGTAGGGTGACAGCCAGGACAACAGGCTCAGACCAGCTCTAGAAAGCTCCATCCTCATGAATTACCTCCTCTTTCTTCCCTTCGGCTTCCGGTCCTTTCAGCCCTTCCAGCCTTTTCCTGGACAGTGGCTACACCGTGAGCTGGAAATAAAAATAGAAAGCTAGGCTTAAAAAATATTGTGTATGAAGATTTAACCTCAGCCATGATTTATAGGACAATATTTTTTAAATCATCTCAGGGTCAGCAAGATGACTCAGCAGCTAAAGGCCCTTACCGCAAAGCCTGACAGCCCAGTTCTCCATCCCCAGACTGACAAGGTGGAAGGAGAGAAATGACTCTTTCAGGTTGTCCTCTGACCTCCACATGTACTCTGTGATGGTTACACACATGAACACGCACATGCACACACACACACACACACGCACACACACACACACACACACACACGCACATGCACACGCACACATACACACAAATATAAATAAATAAATGCAAGAAAAAGCCACGTAAGGGCCTGTAAGATGGCTCAGCAGGTAAAAGCAGACCTTGCTCTTACAGATGATGGGAGTTTGGTTTTCAGCACCCACACAGCAGCCCACAACTGCCTATAACTCCAGCTCCAGGGGATCTGATGCCCCCTTCTGGCCTCCAAGGGCACCCCACACAGGTGTGCACACACACAAACACACACATGCATATAAAAAATAACAACAATAAATCTTAAATCAATAAGGATGAACAGATGTTGTCCCTGTGAAGAGACACCATGACCGCGGCAACTCTTATAAAGGAAAAAATTCATTGGAACTGACTTAAAGTGCAGAGGTTTAGCCCATTATCGCCATAGTGGGCAGCATGGCTTCATGCAGGCAGACATAGAGCGGGAGAAGCGGCTTGACAGCTCTGCATCCGGATCCACAGGACACAGGAATAAAAAGAAGGAAAGAGACACTGGAACTTGCTTAAGCATTTGAGACCCCAAAGCCCACCCCTAGTGACACACTTCCTCCAACAAGGCCACATGCCCTAATCCTTTCAAATAGCAACAGTCCTTATGAGGCCCTGGGGCCATTTTCATCCAGACACCACAGGTGCCTATGCATTTCTGTGCACATTTCTTACAGAGAGAATTGCCCTGTAATGTGAACATATTCAACAGCACTGAATACTTCTAAGCAGTTAAGACTGTAACTTTCACGTTCTGTTTGTTCCATCATGGTTAACTTCTAAAGGGAGTAAAAAGAGCTTGGGCAATGTATTCCTTGAAAGGGGTCTGCATAGTGTTCTTATAGACCAGAAACAACTACATTGAAATGGTTGGCATTTGCTTTTTTTTTTCTCCTAAGAAGTAGTTTTGGTTACTTATTTCAATATTTTTTAAAGATTTGTTTGAGTGTGTATGTGTGTGTGTGTGTGTGTGTGTGTGTGTGTGTGTGTACATGTGTTCAGGTGTATGCTGAGTGGAGGCCCAAGAATGAAGTCATCTGTCTTTCCCTCATCATTCTCCTCCTGTACCTTTTGATACAGGGTCTCTCACCTAACCTGAAGCACATCCGGTCAGCTAGGCTGGCCAGCCAATGAGCTTCAGGGATCCACCTCCCTCTATGTCCTGTGTTACAGCACTAGCATGAAATGGCTTTCTATGTAGGGTCTAAGTATTCAAATTCCGATTCTCCAGCTTGCACAGGGGACATTTGCCTCACTGAGTCATCTCCCTAGACTCAGACTCATTTCCAGCGTTATCATTTTATGCTACTCTATAATTTTATTTCCTCCAGGAGTCACAGATTCCCTCTTGGAGCTTCTAGGTGTTTCCTTTAGGGAATTCTGTACATATTAAATAAGACAGAGGACAGCATGGTCTCCATGACAGTGTCATTCGTTCGAATAAGGAGAGGAAGCTGCTCTAATCTCTAATCCCGTCAGATTGCCTCCACTGTCCATCTTCCACAAATTAGAATGGGGACCTTCTATTCCTTACAAAAATCAATACCGAACAGTAGAATTGTGGGAACATTTTAAGCTGGTCAAAAAGAAGAGGGGCTGGGGAGATGGCACGGGGGCTAAGAGTGTTTGATGATCTTCCAGAGGACCAAGGTTGGCTCCGAGGACCCAGGGAGGGTAACTCACAAGTGCCTGTAACTACAGCTCCAGGGGATCTGACACCTTCTCCTGACTTTGACAGGCACCTGAACACATACCTCCTCCCGTCACTCCCAAACACATGAATAAGATTCGGATAGTGCTATTTCTGTGCAGTCTTATGGGTCTGAAAACTCTTCTCAATTGACTGGACAGTGTCCTTTCTTCATCTCCAGCACAGGTGGCATCCCTGGGTCAGAACAAAGCTCTTGATCATCACTGGCAAGGTGGCCGGTGTTTTTCATTTGTCTATAACTTGCTTCTTCCAGTGTGGTCCTGAGGTGCTTCTCTGGGGCGGTGGAAGTCAGTGGGGTTTGTTCAGTAGAATCCACAGCAGCTGCCTAAAAAAGGGTCATTCAAGTTATTTCATCAATAAAGAAAGGTCCTTGGCTTTGCACTTAGCATTTATTTTAATCCAAAGGGAAAGCAGGCCCAGGATTTCCATGGCTTTGGGCTTTTTCAGCAAGCATTGCTACACCACCCTCCCCAAGCTGCTGAGGCTTCTCCTGGAGGGATGCAGTACAGGTGTTCACACTGGAGAGAGGGACCAGAGGGACAACAACATCTTGAGGGCTCCTTCAATTCACTCTCAGCGTAGACTCAAGTCTCAGCCTCTGCTCTAAGTGAGGGAGTTAGGAGAGTGTGTCTAATCCAGGCTCTGTACACTACAGGGTCAGCATCTTGGTTTCTGTTCTGCTGTTGTGAAGGGGAAAAAAAGTAATAAGGAAAAAGCAACTCAAGGGAAAAGAGTTTGTCTTGGCTTACAGTTTCAGAGGGGCATAGTCCGATATGAAGACAAGGCAGCAGGCGGGGAGGCAGAGTGGCAGACTGCTCACATCTGCCACACTGTGTCTGTACTCTGGAAGCAGAGAGCAAATGATTGTGCTTAGCTCAACTTCTCTAGATCAGGATCATGGTACCATCCAGGGAATGGTCCCACACGGTCATGATGTGCCTTCCCATTGACATAACCCTTCGTGGAAATCCTCAGGCATGCCTAGGTGCTTCCAGATTGCACCAAATTGACAATGAGATTAATGGCCACACACATGCTTTCCAAATCAGTGAACGCTAGCATGGGCATTACACGTTCTGATCCTCACAGCACTAGGGACACCTCCCTGAAGGCTGCTGCACCCAGATCAAGAAACCAGAGCCCCAGGGTGGACTTCTCTTATGCCAGAGAAAGTGTGGAGGAGATGTAACCAGAGCAAAGATTCTACATTCGCTCATAGCATCCGCTCAGCGGAATTTGTATAAAGTGTCAGTGGTCACAGTGTGGGCCCACTGTGTGAGTTTCACTGGGAGCTTGGTCTACAAATCCACTGTATCAGTGTATGTGTGGGTGTGTGCTTGTGCGTGTACATGTATGTGTGTGTGCATGTGTGTGGTATGTGTGTGGATGTAGCGTGTGTGTGTGTCATGTGTGTATGTATGCAGTAATCAAATACATAACAAGAAGTGATTTAAGGGAAGAGAAGTTTATTCTGGTCCATGGTGTATTGTGGGAGGAAAGACAAGAAGCAAGAGTAGCTGAGGACTGTGGCATGCAGGATGACTGTGAAGCTGCCTGCTCAGGTCTGGGTGAGAACACAGGAAGCAGGCTGGGCTATAGTCTTCAAGTCCCCACCCCGACTCCCCTAGATCCACTCTTTCCTCAACCTCCCCCAAACAAAACCAACCAAGAAACAGTCAAGCCCATAAGCCTGGGGAACATTTCAGTTCTGACCACAGCCCCCACATGTCCTGCATGCAATGGTAACGTCTTCCTCCTCAGGCTAGGGTTCTGCACCTGCTAGTCCACTCCTCAGCTTTCCCAGAAGGAAAGAAAGGAGCTGACCTCTGCCAGCAACCTGCCTTGTTGAACAGGTCTTTTGTTCCCTACAACCTGTGTGTCTTTCTTCCTCCTCCCCCTCTCCTCCTCCTCGTGTGTGTGTGTGTGTGTGTGTGTGTGTGTGTGTGTGTACGTGCGCGCGTGCCCGTGCGTGAGCATATTCATTATGTGTGCAGCATGTGGTGAGAGTGTATGCATGTCGGTGTACATGCATGTGGAAGCCAAAAAAACTTCAGACAACATTCTTCAGTCTCTGTTTCTCACTGGCCTGGGGTTTGCTAAATAGGCTAGGCTAGCTGGCCAGAGAGCCTAAGGGATCTTCCTGCCTCCGCCTGCCTCTGCCTGCCCAGTGCTGGGGCTGCAAACACGCCTACCTGCCCAGTGCATGCAAACACGCATCGCCACACCTGATTTCTCTATTTTTGTATTCTAGGGATTGAGTCCATGCAAGCAGAATGCTCACAAATCAAGCACTTTACTTCCCACCCCTAGAAGATGTGTTCTCCTAGGACATTGTCCTGTCTATCACAAGCCTTTGCTATGGGTGAGTTTTCATACAATGTAGGTCTCACTTTAACTCGTCAAGGTTGTGGGTTCCAGATTTGAACTGGAGTTTCTCCCGGTTCAAGTTGCAGTGAGTGCTGGCGAAAATGTGACCTTTTAGTCGAAGAACAAAGACTCTGAGATGTCCTAGCTCTCAAGTTGCCCTTGCAAATGGAGATTCTGATGAGTCCAGTGTAAAAGAATCAGGCTCCGAGGATTTGGTTTCTCTTCTCGGGGAAGGAGGTATTTATTAATAACACATATGTGGGGTCTCGCTCATTCCAAATGTTTGAAAGGAGATGAAGGTATTTTTCCAATACCACAACCTTGCTAGGCCCTCTGCTCCCCTTCCTCCTCCTCATGCCAGCTCTGAGAAGTTGCGTTTAATAGTCCCAAGCTAGCTTTGTACCAACGAGAAAATAGCAGGGTCCAACTTAGAAGAGAGGCAGAATTTAAATTCAAATCTTATAACTGAAACAAGAAAAAAAAAAATCACATCCATCACCTGTGCTGGATTTTAGCAACCTTCAAACATGGACCTGGTTAGAGTGTGGAAGACACATATACACACATATATACTTTTAATGCTTTTTGTTGAAGAAGAGCTGCCTATAGCTATAAATATTTCTTATGACTATCTCAGAAAGTTCCAGAGGCCACTGGCCTTTCTCACCAAATATGGGATTCTTCTGGGCTCAGAACAATCATTTACCTTTACACGTTTACTGTCTGGAATGCATTGGGGGAACACTGGGAAGCACTGTGAGTTCTCGGACTCAGTGTCACCTTCCAATTCCAAGAATTAAGGAATATAGATCCCTTCAGGATTTACTTGATGCTTAAGATGGAGTTAGGAAACAAGAAGAGAGAAAAGCAGTTTCTATGCAAAGTTTTTCATCCGCAAGCAGACCCACGATTTTCACAGACAAAAGAACTTTGCGAGCCAGAATACTGTCATGGTTTGAAAGTGAGATATCTGTCTCTCGTAACCTGGTGTGTTTTGAACACCTGGTCCCCTGCTGGTAGAGCTGCGTTGGAAGGATGTGGCACTCAGGAAATGTGGTGTCTAGTTGATAGACATAGGCCACTAGGAGCAGGAACCTACAGGTCTTATTTGCCTCCACTTCCCATCTAGTTCTCTGCTTCCTGGGGGACACAAAGAACCACCACGGCATCACTCCCCACCGGGGACCAAAATGCTCCTTCAGCTTTGCCCACCATGATGGAAAGAAATCTTCTTGAAACCACCCACCGAAATAAAACCTTCCTCCCTTAGGTTGCTTCTGTTGAGTGTTTTATGACAACCATGAAAAAGTCACTAATTATACACTCACAATGACAATAATGTCAAGCCGTATTACAGTTCCTAGTGCAATGCATATTCTGAGCACATTCAAGTATCACATTGCACCATTGTACTCTGACTGCCATCTTACAAGATGCATACTAGCATCAGGACCAATTATACAAGAAGGGATAGCCATAGCTCAGACCTTGCCCAAAGCCAAGCAGGTGTTGTAAATATTCAGAGCCAAGGTAGACCACTCTGCAACCTGAAAGCCAAACCTCTAGCCACCGCTTCCTTCAAACCTATGTGTGAAAACAAAGATCAATGCAAGTGTGTGTGCACACATGGGCACGATCAGTACAAACCAAGAATAGGGCTCACCAGTTCAGTCCAGAAAGACTCATTTCTGCAACATTTCCCATGTATTTTAACCTATATTTGAAAACACACGGTAGACCCTTGCTATACACACCCTAGATTGTCAACACTAAAAACACTTCTGTAGACCATCACTGTTAGGGATGCAGAAATGCTTCCCCGAGAGATAGATGAACTCAGAGCTCCCTGTCTCTACTCCCCAGTGCTGGCATTACAAACGCAAGCTGCCATCCCCAGCTTTTACATAGGTGCCCGTGTCCAAACTCAAGTCCTCGTGCCTGTACAGGAAGCACTTTGGTCATGAGCTGTCTCTGCAGGCTCTCCCATTCTTCCTCTTTAAGAGCTTGCGTCCACCCTCACCCACACCTCTCCACTGCCACCTCCCACGCTCATTTCATCTCACTGTGACTTCCCAGCCTTCTGGACTGTCCCTACCTTGGGTTCCTAGCTTTACCTCCACCACCCTGCATCTCATCTACCTTACCGGATTCTGGACGTAGGAGTCCCCTTCCTGCTTTGATGGGGCCCAGGTGACCTAGTACAACAAAAGAATACGGCTAATAGAATGGCAATAAAAGCCGGAGAGGTTATTGAAAATGTTCTCTGGCTAAGTAGACACATCCCCCAAACAGACTCTGGGAAAATAAGTAAGTGCCCGGCTCTCAGGAGGAAATGAAACAAATACAGAGATGCTGACATCAAAGGCTTGCTCACATCACAGCAGGATGGAAGGGCTGCTCACTAATGACAAACACAAGAAGAATGGCGGGTTCGTGCAGACTCCTCGAAGCAGCAGCCTGTACCTAGAGCACCTGGTGCATGACACGGGCATGTTCGCTGCGTCAACACATCAACACACGACGACCAAGTCAAAGTCTGCATACATTGATTTCTGCCAGGCCCTGGGTCACAGGAAAAAAACAGATCACAGGGAACAGTAAATGTATGCTAATCAATACAGCAAAACCCTGTCTGGAATAGACCATGTTTTCCTGGTAACTCCTATAAGAGACCACTAAGTGAGCAAAGGGGAGGACCCATGCCAGCAAGTTATCCCACAGAAGGTTGAGGAGAACTGGGCTTATACTCATCTTAAGAAAGGAAAACTGAATTGGGGAGAAATGGTTCCGCAGTTAAGAGCCCGGGTTGCTCTTGACCAGCACCTAAGTTTGGTCCCAAGAACCCACATCCCATGGCTCATAACCACTTACAGCCCCAGTTCCAGGGCACCTGATAGCCTCTCCCAACTTCCATGAGCATCACACTCAAGGACACATATCTACACATAAACACACGTCTACACATAACTTACATAATAACAGTAGCAAAGAGCCAATGGCTGATGGCTGGCAAGGTGGCTCAGAGGGTGAAGGCGCCAGCTGCCAAGCCAAGCCTGAAGCCCAGAGTGCAACCCTCAGGATCCATACAGTAGATAACGAGGGTGACTCAGTCCTCTGACCTCCAACCAGGAAGTGTCTCTCACACACTTAATAGCATGCTTTAAAAACAAGAGCAAACACAGTTGATAACGGAGGGTCACACAAGATAACTCTAAATGTCTTCTTGGAAAGTGAACTCCTGAAGACCCAATGCTTCTATCCTCCCTACTGCCAATGTCTGCCTCGTTAGGATGTAGGGAAACCTGGAATAGGAGGAGGTGGGAGAGCAGAAGCGGAGGTTGCCGGATGGGGGTGATTTGATTCTTCACACGGCAGAATGGGAGTTTTCACCCTCATGTGGTTGAATTCAGTATCGGAAGAGTTCCTGACTCTTCACCTGGAGATGAGGACAGAGGCGACCATCCTCCTTGTTACTGTGCCCCAGTATGAGGGTTGGCACCCAGGACAGGCGTCCTTGCCCTGCGTGCTCCAGCTGCATCCCCTCAGCTTCCCAAAGCACTCAGAATGCGTTTGAAATATTTTACTATCAGAAATTGATCGAAGTGAACTCTAGGGCTGCCGTGTCTATGAAAGCAATCTCTATGCTACTCATAGTGAGCAGAACGAAGACAGAGAAGGTTGAAGTGGCTTTGGGGACGAAGCGTGTGCTTGTCTGGGAAGTGAGGAGAGGACCCAAGTGTTAATACCTGGGTGCTGGAGGTGACTTTACTGTGCCTCAGAAGAGGACCTGGGAGCTCATTCTGCTTCTGTGCCACAGCATCTCCGCAGTACCTCACGCTACAAGGAAGACACAGCTGGAAGCTCCAAGCCCCACTTGCTGTAGCATCCTCTCCCCCACAGCTAGCCCCAAGCTATCTCCTGTTCTTTGTGGTAAAGAGTTCATCTTGCTGATCCACCCTGGTCATCCCTCCGGTCTGGGAAGTGTCACTTCTAATGAGCAGGAGATGAACTGAGAATCCTCAGAGGGGCTTGAAAGAATGAGGGACACAGTTAAAGGCCACTCACGCTTTAAATAGCCATTCAGACCACGACCCTGCCTCCAAGGGACTAATCCTACACTGATGAGTGTGCAGACCCCTTTCAAGGCCAGTGACCCATGCAAGGCTGGTGATGACTGGATTCGACCTGTGGAAACCTGAACCTGTTTGGCTCAGAACAATGCGTCATTCTGAAGTTAGCCCTTGCAAGGGACTCTTTATCCAAACCCATGAAGAGAAGCATACCTATTTCTCTTGAAACTTGGTGACCACCATGCTGAAAACTTCGGGGCAATTCACAAAGCAATACACAGGCCACGGAAATACACATGGAATGGTGGAGAACACCTGGGCCTTTCCGTGGAAATAGCACTCGTTAGCCGTGTCTTCTGTTCCAGTGAAGTGTCAGTAAGGCTCACAGGACTAGCTAGCATGCGGGGTGTGGAGGAACACGCACTAACATACATGAAGGGCACATTTGCTCACAGTCTGGAGTACAGGATCCCAGGCACACTTCTCCTGTTCATGGGACTTTGGGTGAATCATGTCACTGTTTCTGTGCAGTGTGGAGAGTGTCCCGAAACCACACAGGAGCCAGAAACCGTCTCTGCCTTGTTCTTTGCTTTCAGTTCCTCCTTCCGTTAAAGCTCTGAACTAAATAATGACTAAGGTTGTGTGTGTGTGTGTGTGTGTGTGTGTGTGTGTGTGTGTGTGTGTGAAGTTCAAGTGGAACAGGTCGTTGTTCTCCTAGCACTGCCTCTTTGTCTCCGTGGCTCTTACTTCCTGGGAATCCCATCAAGTCAGCACAGTTGGAATGACCTGAGCTTATGTGTGAACAAGTTGTTGATGAAGTCCCCTGGACCTGGCACCTCTTGCCTTACAAAGCTTGGGATGGGCATGACTGGGAGCGGGAGATGAACTTGGGTACCGCGGTCTTGGGTTTAAATCACTTCTCCCCTACATGTGAGCTCAAGAGAACAAGCCCCTTTCTCTAGAGCAATCGGGTGGAAATGGCTGCCTCCAGTCAGTCGTGGGTCTTCACCATTGTGGGCAGACATGTGTACACGTGGAAACAACCTCTCATAAGAACTCCATGTAGCCTATAGGGACATGTCACTGCTTAGGGCACCCTTCTCCTGATCGGATAGACTCCCAGTGCAAAGGAAATCTTAAAATGAACTGGAGCAGGCCTATGGAATGGCTCCATCAGTAAAATACTTCCCATGCAAGTATGAAGACCTGAGTTTGATCCCCAGTGGCCAGGTAACAAAACCAGGCCTGGTGACATGTGCCTGTAATCTCAGCACGGGCAGGGTGGCGATAGCCAGGACTTGCTGGTCAAGTAGCTAGCTAAATGGAGGAGCTATTTAGTGAGATTTAGTGAGAGACCTTCTCTCAAAACAAACAAACAAGGTGGAAAGCAACCGAGGGACACACCCGAGATTAGCCCCTGGCCTTCACCTGCGCACACACACAAAGGGACCACTAGCCTCTTCTAAGCATAGTTGCACTGAGACTACACATTCTCAGATTCCAGGAGCTCAGCAGGAGCCCTGGTTTCCAGGCCCTCCTGAAAAAGAAAGAAAGAAGGGAAGGAAGGAAGGAAGGAAGGAAAGGAAAGGAAAGGAAAGGAAAGGAAAGGAAAGGAAAGGAAAGGAAAGGAAAGGAAAGGAAAGGAAAGGAAAGGAAAGGAAAGGAAAAAATCCCAGAGCAGAAGTTCCCCTGAGCTCGGAGCAAGAAGCACCCTGCTGAGACACTTTTGCAATTCTTAGGTTATTTCAGTGCTGAAGGTGCTCCCCCCCTTCCTATGTGATGACTCTTGTGTATGCACGCTGTCTATTTTGTTTTATAGAACTTTACAGTCCTCTGGATCCTATGAACCACAGCTTGGCATAACTGCACAGAAGAGGACACAGTGAATTGGTCCACACGTTGGTCCCTATGTGTGATAGCAGCAGTGTGAGCTTCAGTCCCGGGGAAACAGGTCTAGTGGAGAGGCACATCTCATCTCCAGCTTCTTGAGGAGCTCTGACGAAGCTCATTCCCCAAGAAGGTGCAATTGAGGTGAGAGCCAGAGCTCTCCTCTGGCCTACAACACTGCAGATTTCCCAAGGGAAATCTTTTTCTTTTCTAGAAAAATTATATTCTTGCTGGCCAGCTCGTCTTTGCCAGTCACAGGGAAGAAAGACGATGAGGCAGAGGCAGTAGAGGGCTGCATCCAGCCCTCTCTGAGAACAGACTCTGGCTTCCATTCCCTCTGACATCCACTGTTGATTTTCTGTAGCTGTCCTGGTGAAGGGAGCAGATGGAGATGCAGATTAGACCAGCCAGCCCGGCCCTATCGGTAATTTTATGAGACTTCTGTGATTTTTGCCAGGCTAGCAAGAAGAGAGGGAAAACAAGGGAGACAGAAACTCAGAGGCTCTGGGCCAGGTCGTTTGTGACCTGGAAAAGGCCAGAGCGAAGTGGGGATGTCAGAGGTGGACAAACACATTTCGGCTGCCACCACACGCTTTGGAGCGGCGGGCGAGTCACTTTCCCCTCGTCTGAAAAATGAGGCTAATCACATATTCCTTTCAAAACTATCACAGGGGTTGAAAATGCATGTGAGGCATGAATTGCGAAAGTTGGCTGTCTCAAGGGACTGGCGGTCTACGCTGGAGCATTGAAACTAATGATAAAATAATGTTCTGTAACAAATAATGCCTTTGCAAGTCAGTTAGGAGCGGAAAACAGGAAGGGAAGCTCCCTGCCAAGTTCTATTCCATCTTCCCCGTTTGGCTCCGCATGCACACACTAAGCACCGACCACGGACCAGACTATGCTATCACCATCACTCAGCTCCTGGAGCCAGAAAGATCTGGGTTTAAATCCCATCTCTACCATCCCCCAGAGGTGTGGCTTTTGGAAATGACGTAGAGCCTCTGATGTGACAGTGTATTCCTCCAGGTGACGTTAATGGCTCCTGCCTCCGAGGTCGTTGAGAGGAATAGCAATGATTCTGCCACATTGTGAGGGCTCCATACACGACACTCAATGTCGTCTTTGCCATTGTCATCACCACGACAACCACAACCAGTTCTGTGTTTCGCATATGGAATTAGAGAATGGATTAGATGTGATCGGTTGTAGCTCCGTGGTGGAACCTGGCCTAGCACTCACAAAAACCCAGCATGTTAAAAAAAAAATGGGGCAAGATACATTTCCTACTCTCAAAGACCTCACAACTTTGTAGGTTCCCAAATTTAGGTGAGGGTCCTAGGATCATGGGGCTAGGTCCATGATCAATAAGCCTTTATTGATATATATTGAACATCATCAGGGAAGATGGAGGTCTTTGAAGTAAAGTATAAAGAAGGACTGGGTAATGATAGAATTGACTCGCCTACTCTGTACCTAACAAAAGGTAACAGGGCTGGTCTTATTGGATTCTATGGCTTGTCAAGAATTCAAGACTGGGGACTAGAAAGAAGGCCCAGCAAATAAAAACACTTGCTACTCTTGCACAAGACCAGAGTTCACTTCCCAGCACCTACAACAGGTAGCTCACAATTGCCTATAACTCAGGCTCCTGGAGATTCAACACCCTCTTCTGGCCACCTCAGGCACCATACATATGTGTGCATACACACACATAGACAGACATATAAATAAAAGTAAATTTTGAGCCAGGCAGTGGTGGTATACACCTTTGGTCCCACTACTTGGGAGGCAGAAGCAGGTAGATCTCTGAGTTTGAGGCCAGCCTGTTCTATAGAATGAGTACAGACAGCCAGGGCCACACAGAGAAACCCTGCCTCAAAAACAAAAACAAATAAACAAAAACCAAAGGTAAGTAAATAAATAAGTATGTAAGTTTTGGCCCAGAGAGATGACTCAGTGGTTAAGATCACTGACTACTCTTCCAGAGGACCCTGGTTGGATTCTCAACACCAACATGGGGGCCTCACAGCCACCTCTAACTCCAGTCTCAAGAGATCTGCTTCATTCTAGACCCTGCATGTACCAGGGTGGGCATGGTGGGCAGACAAAACACCTAAACACATAAATTAAAAATCAACTAAACTTTAGACGTCTTTAAAAAAAGAATCACAAGTTAATTTGGGGAATAAATATCTTGACATCACTATCTGATGCATCGATCATTTCAGGGCTACTGGTACTATCAGAAACAGGATAGCAAACGTGACCACTGTGACCTCAGCAGTGAAAACATACTTCTGCGGAGCAGGACGAGGTAGAGAGGACCGGCTGCAAAGGAGTTCCCTTCCCTGAGTGTCACCAAAACCGATCCCCATCGTGTGGCTGCGAGGGTTAAAGGCGAGCCTTGTTCTCTTGTTCTCTCTCACTCTTCTCCATGGATACTGGTGGCATGTTAACATCCCGGCCCTGACCTCCACTCCCAATTCTATCACTGTCAAGGCTCCATGCCTCCTCCACAGAATGATCACAGTTCAGATCTGCTCCACTCGACCCAGGATTCCTGGGGGAATCCACGAGATCCCTTCAACAAGTATTTATTGAATAGTTGCTAAATGACACAGTGCAAGACACTATGACCCAATAATCTGGTTCTGACCATTAGGGACCTGGGCAATCCAGGTTGATATTCCCAGACAGAAATGATCGATCTCAGCCCAGATAAAGTATTGTAGGTGATCAGAAGGAATGTGAATTCCCTAGCAGGAGGCAATAAGAGAAAGATTCAGGAACATGGACTCATACTGCTTGCATTGACTATAGTGTTAACATGGAAGCTGTGTCACACAAACATGGCACACTCATATATGCATAAGGAACTCCCAGAATACTCTGTGTTCCCTATTCTAATGGCTGCCTAAGCTCTTAGGCAGATCTAAGACTATGGTACATGGGATTTCCTGAGGGTGGGTAGGGTGTGAGCTATTACAAGGTGCACACCTGTAAGCTCTCATCATCTGCATCAAACTCACTAGAGAAGCAAGACCTAGTGTCTCTCAAGTTCACGTTCAAGTTCAAGGAGACGGAGGACCAGGAGGTGACATTTCCTGGCCAGCATCGTAGGTAAGTTATAGAGAGCCAGCGAGACGGCTCAGCAGGTAAAGTCACAAGCCACCAAGCCTGACACCTGAGTGAGTTCCGTCTCACAGGGTAGAGAGAGAGAACCAATCTTCACTTGTGTGCACGCGTGTGTGCTCGTGAACACACACACACAACTGCTAAAATAAAATTGAGAGATTAAAGAGTCAGAGTTTAAACACGCTGTTCAGAGTTTACCTGTTACCTATCCAGTACAGGAAGAAAACTGACAAGTTGATTCTTCAGATCTTTAACTCCTCTCCCATGATGTCAGGGATATAAAGTTTGGATTCTGGAGACTTCTGACACAACTTTTCTCGGAAGCCACATTGCAAGTTCAGAAAGTATACAGTAATAAAACTTCCTTCCTGAGCTGGCTACAATGGCTCACTCCTATAATCCTCCCTACCAGATGAGAAAAAGGTGAGGCTTCCCCAAACCACCCTGGACCACATGGGGAGATCCTGAACCCACAAAACCAGACAGAACTCACAGGAACCTCCTGAAGCCATTCGGGAGCACTTCACGCTGTGGCCGGCAGATGGCAGAGGGGGACAAGGGAAGGAGGGAGCCACAGTCCCTGCCCCGCCCCTCCATCCTGCAGTTCTCAAGAGCAACTTGAAAATGTGTTTACCTCAGTACTGTTTGTTTAAAGTCACTCTCCACTAGGTAGGGACTGCTCGGCTTGAAATTCTTTGGCACCACTTCCGTACCACACCAGGAGACCAGGCATCCTCCCTGCTCCACCGAGCTTACCTCGGCTGCTCTGACCAGACCTCTCCTCCTTCGCCAGATGCTTTCAGCTGAGGGGAAGCTTGGAGGTGCACAGTTGATGACTTCAGCAAAGGATGTAGTAGTGTATAAAGAGGTCAGTCCCTGTCGATTTAGACCCAAAAAACAAAACAACAATAACAAAATACCCTCCTGGATAACTCTCCCTAGGAAAGGGCATTAAGTACACCTCCTGCTGAGGGTCCCTGGAGAGCAATGGAGCCCTGCTGTTCTGATCAGCTGTCTGTTACTTAAATAAACATCATGACTAAAAACAACTTGGGGAGAAAGGGTTTTATTTAATTTTACACTTCCCGGTCATAGTCCTTCTGAGGGAAAGTCAGGCAGGAACCTGGAGTCAAGAACTGTAGCAGAGAACACTCCTGGTTTACCTAGCGGCTCACTTTAAGTTACCTTTCTTACACAGCTCAGGCCCAGCTACCTAGGGATGGTACCACCCACAGTGGGCTTGGTCCTTCAATTAGCAGTCAAGGAAATGCCCCACAGACGAGATGCATCCACAGGCCAATCCAATGCACACGATTCTTCCCTTGAAGCCCCACTTCCCAGGAGACTCTAGATGGTGTCAAAGTGACTTAAACACTAACCAACGCCTGCTAACCAGAAACCACAAGTTCTCAAGTACTGCATGAATGGCTTAGCTAGCAGTTTTATGGGACTCTCAAACTTCTGTCTGAAACATCACAAGCCAAGCCTCCACCATCTGCATTCCTCTCAACTCTCTCTTGTCTCCCAAGCGTCCACAGAAATAGCCCATTATAACAGCTTTGAGGGCACAACAGATTTTCCAGACCAAATTCCAAACCCTTCCACAATCCTATCCGAAACAACGTGATCAATGCTGTCACATCAATAAACCTGTCTTTAGCGCCCGTTTCTGCCATAGTTTGCTTTTGTTGGCTGTGATAAATGCCGTGACCAAAGGCAGTTTGTAAAGGAAAGGGTTTCTTTGGCTTGCACAGCTCCATGCCAGTCCGTCATTGGCAGAAGTCAGGGCAGAAACTCAAGCAGAGACAGGACTCATGGAGCATGCTGCTCACTGGCTTGCTCTCCTTGGCTTGCTCCTCTTGCTTTCTTGCACATCCCAGTCCCAGTTCTACTGGCTAGGACTGGCATCACTCATAGTGGGCTAAGCCAGCCACATCAACCACCCATAAAGAAACGCTCCGCAGCTGGCCCAGGGGAATCCCCCAGTTAAGGGGCCCTCTTCTAGTAATCTAACTCATGTCAACTTTACAAAAACTAACCACCTGTGTATTCGGTTTTGTTTGTTTGCTGTCTGGGTGCTATTGCTATGACTGGCCTTTGTTTTGTTTGGGTTTTTTTTTAAGTTTTAATATTAATATTATTATTTATTTTACTTATTTATTTGAAACAAGTTCTCACCCTAATCTCAAGGCCATTCCTCACCCCTGGGAAATTGCTCCAAAACTCAAGCTGGCCTTGAACTTGTGGCCATCCTGTTGTCCCAGCTCCCACGGCTAGGACTACAGGTGTACCACAGCACCTCCTGCGGGCTCACAGTTTTGGAGGTTCCAGTCCCAGGTCAGTTGGTCCCGTTACTTATGGGCATGTGACAATTCTGCACCTTAGAGTCCCATGTGACAGAGAAAGCTGCTTACCTCCTATCAGCCGGGAAATAAAGACAGGAAGGGACTGAGTCTTCAGTCCCCTTTAAGGGTTCCCCAATGACTTGTGCACTAGGGGCCACCTCTTAAATGTTCCACTGCCTCCGAATAACACCGGGCTGAGGACAAGGCCTTTAAGACAAGGGCCTTTGGAGGACACTTTAGATTCAAGCTGCACCAACTTATTTTTGTTTTTTTTTTTTTAACTTTGAAAGAAGATAGGCATCGGGGAACCAGAGAAGCCAGGGGGTTCTTGCCTATCAGGGATGTTCTATGTTTGGGCTGCGACAGGGAAATGTGATGAGGCCCAAAAGATCAGATCATGAGGAACTTAACTCCACGCTACCTGGAGTGTTCACCAGGAAGCCTGACACTGATCCAGTGTGGGGACAGCTGACACACACATGCCTCTGTCTGCTGAGAAAATTCTAATCTTCGGACTTGATTTTGCAAACAAGACCATGAGATGACAGTGAGTGTTGACCGGATTCATTCACACGAAGGGCAGAGGCCCTGGGAAATGCCAGATGTGCAGAATCCAACACAGAAAGAATCATTTTTGACAAGTGTGGTGTTATTAAATAACGTTTGCTATTTGCTTTCCTTCACTGAGAAACATTTATTGAGTACCAACTATGTGCCAGATTCTGGGGCCAGGCATGGGATGTAACAAGATCATGCTGATCCCTCTCTGCCCTCAGGAGAATTCCCTCCCTGAGTATTTGGTATCTCTGGGGTTAGCCAGGGCTTCCTGCTGTGAAGCCCTTTGGGCAACTAACCAGAGTCTGAAAGTAAGAATATGACCTCATCGTCCCCCAATAGGCTAGTCTCTGAGAAGTCTCCCAGCACACCAATTAAAAACACAAGTAATGATGGCTGTAGAGAATGGAATCTAATCAACACGCAGTGAGAGGAGGAACAGACGAAAAGATCCAGTGAGCCCAGCTGTCTTCATGGTACTGACATGGAGTTAGGCTTAAATCAAGGAAGAACTGGAGCAAGGGACAAGAAGAGAAGCATGTATGACTGAGCAGTCCTGATGAAGATGTGGCCTTGTTCAGCTCTGCTTCTCCAAAAGGCTTGGAAAAGTACTTGTTGCAGTTATCACTTGGAGGGAATGTGGCCCCTGGAGGATGGTTACTCCTGTCTAGTGTGCCGCCTCACCATTGGGGAAGATTGTCTCCATGTGAATGGTGTGTGCTGCGAAATAATCCTTTTGTACACTGTAAAGATTTGTCACTTGAGTTGGTTTAATAAAAATTGACTGGTAGCCAGGCAGGAAGTATAGGTAAGACAACCAAACTGGGAAGAAGGAGAGCAGATTCAGGGGAGGTGAGAGAAACTCAGAGAAAAACGAGATGAATGTCCTTGTTGAAAGAAGGTACTGCCGTGTGGCAGAGGACAGATAAAAATTATGGGTTAATTAAAATGTAAGGGTTAGCTGGCAACAAGCTTGAGTTATTAGCCATGCATCTCTAAGTAGCATTAAGTCTCCATGTTGGTTATTTGGGAACTAACAGGCAGGAAAGAAAAGTGCGCCTACAGGCGTGTCCTGCCAGACTTTGCTGTTCCTGGTATCCAAGGTGACGGCAGGACTACGAGAACGACTTGGTTTTGAATCTCCAGTCTTGAAGGGGACCGAATAGGCTAAGTTGACCGATATTCCTTAGTAATTAACACACCTGTGCAGTCAAGCAGAAGTCTGACTCGGGATGTAGGAAATAGGCACAGATTGAAGGCAGAGAGGCCAGACTTTCAGCCTGCTTGTTGTTACCCTAGGAGCCCAAGAGTCTAGGTGCCTGTTAGAGGTGTGTGTATGTGTGTGTGTATTTTATATAATTAAACATATAAAATAATGGAAATATGACAATTACTGGAGTTTAAAAACTTAGCTAGCACCTTTCTTGAGCAATAAAATAATATGAGGGTTGTCCACAGAGAGCAGTCTTCCAGAAATAATATAATATGAGGGTTGACCACAGAGAGCAGTCTTCCAGAAAGGCAACACCAGTGAAGTAATACACTGTCCTACTGGTAGGCTTTTGAACATCCATCATGCAGCAGGACGGAGACCAGAAGACAGGAAGAAGAGTCCACACTTTCCATGCCAACTGGAACCAAGTACAGGATCCCTGCACACGGAACAGGCAAGTCTTCACACCCATCCACACCCAGAGGCAAGCTTCTACCAGGCCTCCTGTGATATTGTCTCTGCTAAGAGGGACCTGAAGCCCAAGCTATGGAGAAAGCATGAGTGAAGGGAGGCAGCCTGGGGTGTAACTGCTAGCAGCTTCCTGGCTCCAAGCTCGGAGGCCTCTCACCACCTTGCAAGACCTTAATCCATATCCAAAATCAAACATTTGTGACAATCCGCCAACACGGGTTTGTTGAGTCAGTTCCCTGTCTCGTCATTTTAGAATAATTTCTTTGAAATCTCCCAGTCAGAGCTGGAGAGGTGGCTCAGTGGGTAAGACAATTTATTCTGCAAGCATGATGACCTCAGTTTGATCCTTGGCACATACGCAAAATGCCGGGCATTGCCGGGTGTGCCTGTAACCCTAGCATTGTGGAATGGAGACAGGCGGCTCACTGACTGACAAGTCTAGCAAAATGGAGAGCTTGCAATTCAATGGGAGACTCTGTCTCCTCTGTGTCAACGCAGCTAAGATAGACCCCAATAGAGGAAGACACACACACACACACACACACACACACACACACACACCACAGAGAGAGAGACATACACACAATCTGTTATTCACCTAGTTGGTCAATTTGTTTTGAGACAGGATATCATGTAGCCCAGGCTAACCTCAAACTTCTCATTCTCCTGCTCCTACCTCTTAAGCGCTGGCATGACACATGTGTCCCCTTACCTAGCTTCCAGTCACCTTTACCCTCCATTCATGGGGCACGGATGGCAATCCAGTGACTTACAGGGTTGATAGTCCCCAAACTCTCTGTACATATTAAGGACAAAATGAGCGAAAAGGCTACAGAGCATCAGGCTGACGCTCTTGACCTATAGAACAGTGAGAACCCTCCCCTGCTGGGCGGAAGTGCTGGAGCAAGGCTGCCGCACCGTGTTTGTCAAGAGAAGGGCTCAGAGCTGGACTGCAGCCAGCTGAGACCTTGAGGCCCGGACTCAAGAGAACACAGGAAAACTCTGGTTCAGCAGTGCTGATCGCTCGGAACTAACATAGTCCCATTGATTCCATATGAGGAGCCCTTTGATTACGTGATCTTTCGGGGAAAGATTGGACTTGTTCTTCATTTGCTGTCTTTTTTTTTTTTTAATCTTAGAAATGAGCCATCTCTGCCATCACTTCACACCAAAGCCCCTGGGTGTGGGTGGCTGGTGCCAGCAACCAGCAGGGAATGGATGGGAGAGTCTCCTGTCATCTTTAAAAAATAATTTCACAACGGCTTCAGGTGCTCATATGTAGAGAAGATAACCTGCTTGGAACTTTCCAGAGACATGCCACACAGTTCCACTCAGATGTCTGACTTCTTACCAACTTTAAAATTAAGTGGACAGGTTTTGGGTGAGATTGATTAAATTCTATCTACCTTTGTTTTCAGTGAACAAGACGCCCCAAATGTCCATCTGGTTTACAACCATAAACCTTTCAATTGTAACTCTTATGTTAAGGTAAGCAACCCCTAAACAACATTCCAAAGAATTCTCACATAAATTCAGCCTGGCCACACTTGACCGTCATCCTCTGGGTTTCCCCCACATGCCTGCGTATCCTTTCCCACCATCCTCTCAGCCCCATCTCCCCCAGTCACCAGTATGCCCCTCTACAGGCATTCTTCCCAAGGGAGCTCAAACAGGAAAAGCCTCCATCAGCTCAGCAGGAATCTGGATGGACACACCGCTCACCTCCTTCCTTGGCTATTGCTCACCTCCTTCCTTGGCCACCACTACCCCACATCATGGAAAATTCAGCCTTGTTACGGTGAGAGAGAAAGCTGAGTTTGCTATGGATGAGTCATTGAAGGGAAAGCCATGGGAGTTTGGAGAGAATTCATATTAACAGGATGTCACTCTGAAAGCCAGCAGGACTGAATCTTTGGCTGGAAGAGGGTCACTAGCAGAGAAAGCCACGCAGCACTCTGAGAATCTTGTGCTTTCCCTGAGGAATATGACAAGTCTGGCTGTAAACATGAACCCCAAAGCTTATATTTGCAGGAAGCTGTCTCAGTTCTGCTGAGATTCACAGTGATTATTAAACATTACATAGGGCCAGTGATACTGTTAAAGCAATGGAAGGGTAATTGTGAGTGTTGTGTGTGTGTGTGCATGTGTGTGTGTATTTATGTATGTGTGTAACTGGCTTTGGGTGGATGTTGGAATCCAAACTTGGGTCCTCATGCTTGCATAGCAAGTTCTTTATCCACTGAGTCATCTCCTTAACCCAAGATAAATTTTTAAAAATTGCTTGTACTCTGAGAATCCAGAAACCCGAGCCTACTGTTGCAAGAGTCTGCATCTGAAAAATAATCACCAAGAAAACAATCTAAAAATGTTTCCCAAACTTGATAAACAGGCCACAGGGAACTAACTCACAGCATGAATGAAAACAAGACACATGCCAGTAAATTCATGAGAACTAAGAGAAACCCCAAGCTTGTTAATAATTCAAATATTAAAACCTGTTTCTTTTAAAGGACCAAGAATCAGCTTAATGTTACAGAAGAGTGTAGCTTCAATGAATAAAAATTTTGAAGAAAACGTATTTCCAACATGAATTCTCTACCCAGAAAAACTACCAAATGGACCTGAAAAGAAAAACTTTATTGGACATTCAGGGTTTCAACATTTTTTTTCCATGCACTTTTCTTAAGAAGATTCTCTGTTAGACAAAGGAAAAGTGTATCAAAGAAAACCAGAGGTCTGGCTTTAAAAGTCATGATCTTAGAACATTCCGGAACATTCTGGAACAGTCTGCTCCAGTCCAGACTGGACTTGGTGAGGGAAAGCTAGACAACTGGGACAGGGCACGGATGAAAGGGTGATGAGAGCAGAGAGTCAAGAAAGACACGAGGCAGCTATCAACTCCAGGAAGACAGAAGGTTGCCCAAGAGAAGAGAATTCTGGGGGGTACACATGACTGACGTACAAACTGTAGTCACAGAGTTAGACTGTTATAAATTATACATTACACCGAGTTTTAATTAGACATTACAAATAAAAATTATGTATTAAATATTATACTGAGTATGGGGTTCCGCAACACTGGGAGGGCGGAGGGGTGAGCAGAAAGTGGTATATATTCGGTGGAGGTAAATAGCAAATGACAGAGAACTCTTTGACTTCCATGATAAGAATTCACTGGCTAATGCCTAAAACTGAAAAACTATTGAACACATGACAAAGAGCTGGGGTTTTATACTAGTGAAGATAGAAGAGGGCAAAGCATTTTTCCTAGTTTCCTTTCTGTTTCTGAGATAAAATACCCAGGGAAAGAGGGATTTGCTCGGTATTTAATTCTGGGTTATAGTCCATGGTACCATACAATTCACAATGGCAGGAGCTCAAATCATGTTGTATCCATAGACAAGAAGAGACAGAAAGAAATGCGTGGAGACCTGCTTGCGTGTTTGCTTTTTTTCTTTCTTACACAGTTTAGGATGCTCTAGGGAATGCTGCCACCCATAGGGGCCGGGTCTCTCCACATCGACTAACAATCAGAAGAATCCCTCACAGACATGACAACAGGCCCACACTCTCTAGACCGTTCCTCAGGTAAAAGTCTCTTCCAGGTGATTCTACACTGTTTCAAGTTAACTGTTAAAGACTAAACAAAGTATTGATTTTTTAAAAATAAGACTCTGAAAACAAACCACTCGGTCCCTACATAGAAGTCAGATTTGGTTGTCGTTGTGTGTATATACATTCAATTTCTTTAATCAAAGGTATATATATCATATATGTATACACCTGATTTACTATCATTCAGAGAATTTCCTTATTTTTCTTGAACCAGAAACACTGTTATGGTTTCATAAAGGCTATGGAATAGCACCAAAAACCTCAACCCTGAGTCAAACATTGCTGCATTTGGATTCTGGAGTGGCCAGCTACTAACTAGGACCTTAAGAAAGGAATCTAACATCCCTCAGCCGTAATTTCCTCCTTTGTTATGTTAGAATAGTGTGGATAATAACCATCTTATTTAGTGTTATAAAGATAAAACACCAAGTGTTTAAAAGCACATGTAAATGTCTTAATAAATTCTAGATATTACCACCTACCTGAAACCTGCCCCTCTTCACAGTTCAGTACCTAGTAGATTGCTTGGCATGTGGGGAAGGCTCAACCACAGCATATAAAATGAACGGATGAATGAAGACTAGCCCAAGTTTCCCTGGCTGTGTATGGACTAGTGCAGCCACAGGGAGAAAAAAAGTGCTGAGAACACGGGACTCACGAACTTAGTAACCAAAACAGAGGGTCTTAGTTGCCAGCAAATTATGTCTTTAATTATTTTATATTCAAACTTCAAGTTCTAGCCAAGCACATGGCTGCCCAGATGGACTTTCCTTCTTCTCTTCTGCCATTGAACCTTCCTCCAATGCCGCCTGTCTGTCCATAACTGTTTGTGTCCTGTCCTTGCTCCCCACAAAGGCACATTCATCACCCCACAAAGCGAGCCCAGATCTAAGAGGGCACCCTGTATCAGCTACCACTGAATGAGTGTGTTGGGAAAGAGAGAGAGTCCGGGGAAGGAACTCCTGACACTGGGAGCTCTCAGTAGATTTAGTGTTCATGTCACTCAAGTAGATGGAAGGCGCACATCCTCTGGAAATGTTTAAGGATTCAAATCACCTAAAGGATTCTACCCAAAGTTGAATTTAGAGACCAACATATTACTGGGCTGCTTTTTCTGAGGCCTCTCTCATTGGCCAAAGCTGGCTGCCTTCTCACTGTGGCCACACGGTTCCCAGAAGGACTTCCTGGGTGTTTCTACGCCCAGACTTCCTTTTCTTATAGTGGCGTCGATCAAGTAGGATTAGACATCACCCTAAACTTCATCTAAACTTGGCTACCTCCTAAGGGGTCTATGTACAAACAACAGCACACGCTGAGTCAGGGAATATCCATACTTCAATCCCTATCAGATAAAGAACCGGAACACCTGGCTAACAGAAGAAACTTTCTTCACTGACAGGAAGTAGAGGGAGACCTTGAATGGTGTGCATGCAAGTCTGGTGATCTATGACAAATACCAAGAAAATGATGTGCCCAAACCATGCAATAATGCCCAGCGGAGGGAGTCCCATGGAAGATGGGCAGCGTGTCCTCAGACCTGAACAATGAAGGGCTAAATGTGAGTGTGCACAATTCAGGAAGGTGAAATAAATGGACTTAGTCAGAAGTGTCTCTTGGGTGCATATGTGTCACATGACTTTACTGTGGAGTAAAAAAACATTTATTCATCCCAGATAGAGGGCACTGACAGATCAAAGAAGAAATCCATCCAAGGTCCACCCGGTGAAGCCTCCTCCTCTTCCTCTGTCCTCTCCCTTCTCTCACCTCCTCCTCCTCACCCTCCTTCCTCTCACTTCATTGTCTTGCTTCCTGCCTCGTCATGTTCCTCCTCTACGCTCCCTTCCTCCCCCTTCTCCATCAGAAGCCACTCAACTGGTGGGGAGATGCTGCCTGAGCCTTCCTCATTTCTCTTCAACTCTGCCTTGCTAACCTTCTTGCTTTTGCTACCTGTCAACGAAGTCTGGGGGAGGGAAAATGCTGTCACACAAAGATTATAAAATAAACCTTACAAAAAAGAAATAGCCAAGAAAGATGAAAGCTCTTGGGGGAAAGAATGGAGTCTGTATAGTTGTCAGAGTGAAACAGAGAGATTCTGGAGACAGAACAATCTGCATTTTCTAGAAAACTCTTCAGGTTTTGTCTGTATAGCAGAAAGCATAGCCAGCGAGATGATGGTATACCCCAAAGGCACGGCAATGCCAGCTGCACACACAGCGCAGCACCGCAGTGACAAGGAAGGTGACTGAGTCACACACAGACTGGAAGACCCTCACCACTCATTCCAAGTCACTTTCCTATGCTAAAGCAAGACTGAGCGGTTTGATTTGTTCCCTTGTCCTTTAGTCACTCAGTCTCAACATCCATCTCTCTCCCTCCTGCTGCACAAGCCGCTCTGGGTTTGGTTCACGGGACATGAGTTTAGCTCCAGTGATTAGCCTCTGAAGATTCATTAAAGAACGCCATGTTTAGGATGCCGGGCAAGCGAGGTTCCCTCTATGAACTTAACTCTCTCATCTTCAAAATGAGAGATAATATAATAAAATAATGTAATCTTTGCCATTTTGTGATGATTGAAGAGGAAGACAGACATTTTAGACACAGTCACCCCTGCCGTCAGAAGCTCTCCACGTGTGAGGAGACTACACTCCCTTTCCGACTACTCAGAAGCTCTCCACGTGTGAGGAGACTACACTCCCTTTCCGACTACTCAGACTGCTTTTGCAATTTACAAGCAGACTTTTCAATTTTAGTATTTAACCTCCAAAACACTACTTACAAAATAAGGGGAAGAGGGATGAATGTCTTTCTTGAGTTTACAAAATGACGACTCTCCGAAACTGGCTTCAGTGATGCTGGATTTTCCTCTGCCAGGAATAAAAATAGAGTGAAATTAGCATCCTCATGAGCTGAGTGCAGGCCCCAGGGGGACTGGCTGTTAGCACATCATCATGGGGACACAGAGTGCCTGGCGTAATGTGGAGGTCTAATTGTAGGACCTTAACATTGCTGGCCTTTTTGGCAGGGGTAGCTCCCAGCACAGATCAACGAGGACAAATAGCTTGGGTATATTAGCACTTGACTTCACAGCCAAGGGTGTTCCCAGGACACCTGTCCAGTGCTAAGCACGGAGCATCAGGGGGAATCCACAGAAGCTAAGGAGGCAGACTGTTCCCCTGAAAAGCCAACCATCTGCAAGACCTAGTTGCTTCTACATTCTTGCTTTAAGGTGGCGGTATGAATCTGGATAATTTTAAACAGAACCTCTTCACTTCAGAGTCTTGGGAACAGGAAAATCCATAGTTCATGCAAAAATCTTAATTAAAGGAAAATAGTTGAATGTGATGGCTCATGCCTGTAATCTCAACACTCTGGAAGACAAGGCAAGAGCACTGGGAGTTCAAAACCAGTCTGGCCTACATGTTGAGTTTGAAGTCAGCCTCGGGTACATAATAAGTTAGAGGCCAGTCTGGGATAGTTAGTGAGGACTTGTGTCAAAAAATGGGGGACAGACTGGATAAATGTCTCAGTGGTTAAGAGCATCTATTGCTCTTACAGATGACCCAGGTTTGGTTCCCAGCAGAATGCAGACTTAATGAAGTCCTTTCAAATCCTATAACTTTCTTTGATTATATCAGGCAAGCTGAATGGGGTATGTGACCCAAATTTTATACATGTCTTCCTTTTAGCAAGCAGGCATATCAAGAGGAAACTGAATTAAATGCAGAAAGGATTCCCTGGGGGAAAGCATGAGATATACAAGTTGACAGGTATCTCAATGACACTGGCAATGTACAGACCACAAGTGCTGGCTTTGGTGGCTTCCTTCACTTCTATGGTGCAGGTGGAAAAATCCTTCACACAGTGGCTCTGACCACCCTTTTAAGAGGCTCTTGGGAAGAAATATATGGAAAGGGAGATCTGGTCTACCAGGATTTGGAAGGAAAAAGGGTTACCTTATCTCCCATATTAATGCCAACCACCTCATAAATATTCATAGGCTATTTAACTAGCACAATGTAGAAACCAATAGGGGGCTATTCCTGACTTCAGGGGCTAGCCTTCCCCAACCTCCCTCTTAGTTCTTTGTTCTTCTTTATAACTAGCCTTCTGCTCTTGCTGTCTGTCTTCTAACTGAATTCTTGCCCTGCAGAGAAGAACGAAGAAGTCTTCACCCATTAACAGCCGGAGCAGATGCTCGGTGTCAGCAGCTTTTCCTAGTTTCACTGTGGGACCTGTTTTCCCACGTGATTCCACAGTGCAACTTTCAGCAAAAGGTCACTTCTGGGCTCCTTGACAGAAATGGCCAAAGAAACTCTAGGAGGAGCAATTTCTGGAGACAAATGGCCACAGTAGCTGCTCATATAAAACCTTCCCCTCAGAGTGACAGCTGTGACCTGGATTTCAAAGTCCCTGCATTCTCCAGATGTGCATCCGTAGGTAAGCTGTTAGCTTCCCAGGGGTTTTGATCTTCTGGGGTGAGGACTTTAGCCCTGCACCTCCATCTAGGCTATTCAGAGAGTTTGAAATTTTGCTTCTATGGTGCTCAAAACAGCACACACCTGCAGTGTACAGAACAAATAACAAACATCTTTAGTTTAGTCCCATTAAACTGATCCCAAACTATGAATTAATCTACTTTTATTTCAAAGAGATCATTGGAACTGGAGAAAGAGATGAGTGGCAAAATACTCACATCCATGCCTGACAACCCAAGGCTGGTCTCCTGGACTTGTGTGCTGATAGAGAGAATCCACACCATTAGGCTGTCCTTGGACCACTCAAAGTGTGCCACCATCATGTATACGTGGGCAGACAGACAGACAGACAGCGGAGGGTGGGGGAGAGACTTCGGCATAGCTATCTTTTGTGCAGGTAACCAGATGAAAATAATAACATCTAAAATATTTCTATGTTTTGCTCCAGTGCCTAAAAATAGATTGGTGGATCCCTTTGAGCACTGAAATCACCGAGTCCTAAAGGGAGGCTTTCCCTCACTTCAGGCCCCACATTCTGCAGCCAAGCAGACCCAGGGCCTCTCCACAGCTTCTGACAGAGGGAGCAGAGCTATCCCTTAACTCCTGTGTCCCGTGTGTAAAATTCCCAACAACTGCCTGCCCTCAGTCACCTGTAACAAGAGTTTCCCCTCCCTCCCCCTCCACTGCTGTCAGAACTCTGGAAGCACATTTTCCTTTTCACATCGAGATAAGTTGCCATCAGACACCTTGTCATAGATTAACTCATGTTCTACCCCAAATTCATATACTGTGTGGAGAGACAGGGTCCTTAAAATGGTGGTTGAGATTCAGAGATTTCAGGACAGGCCCTGGTCCAACGAAGTTAATGACCTCAGAGGAGGGAGAGGCAGTGCTGGAGAGATGGCTCAGTGGTTTAGAGCACTGACTGCTCTTCCAGTGGACCAGGGTTCAATTCCCAGCACCCACATGGCAGCTCACAACTGTCTATAACTCTAAGATCTGACACCCTCACACGTTCATGCATACTGGCAAAACTCCAAGGCTCATAAAATAAAACTAAATTATTTTTTAAAAAGATGGTGAGGTCCTAACTGTATGCACACAGAAGAAAGAAGATATGAGGCCCAGAGAGACAATGGGTCTACGCGCCAACGGAGAAGCCCCACAGAAAACCGTCCTTCCAGCGTCTTGGTGTTGCCCTTCGGGTTGCAGAACTGGGAGAACACAGATTCCCCCTGTTTCAATCAGCCACTTGTCATGCCCCATCATGAGTGCTCTAACACTCCAACACAGATGCCTCCAGCAAACTGACCTCTCTCGCTTCCCTGAAGCCAAGAGTGAAACCGCTATCACTCTCAAAGGGGTGGGAGCCTCCATGCGTCCCCCTTAATGGGAAGTGCTTTAAAACTAGAGCCACATAAAGAGGGCCTGCAGAGGTGGCTCAGAGGTTAAAAGCACTTGACATGCAAACACAAGGCCCTGAGTTCAAATCCCCAGAACCAGTGTGGGTTTTAGCAATCTCAGCACTGCTATCAGGAAGCAGGAGGCAGAGATGGGAAGGTCCCTAGGATCCCATCCTGACAGCCTGGCATATGCATCTCAAGCCAGAGACCCTGCTTCAAACAAGGTGAGAGGAGAGGACTGGTCCCAAGCTCTCCCTCTGGCTTCCACACACGTGACATGTGCATCCGTGCTCCTATACATACATGCACATGCATGCAATTTCTCTGCAAGGGAGAAACATAACTGACATGTGTTTATAATGTGTTTATAAACGTGTCATCTATTTTTTAAACTATCTGCATGATGGATGAGAAAACCTACCTGTCACACCATAGTGAAAAAAAAATTAATTCTTTAGTGTCACTTTTGCTGCTGCAGTTTTAGTGAAGATGCAAGTTCTGGGGAACAAAGTTTGGGGTTTTCCAAGTGTTCTTCATCTAAAGCACATTAGTCAAAGGGGCCCCGTCAAAATAAATCCATCATCTTAGCTGCGGCTCTATGAATACGGCCATGCTGAGGCCTGAGATAAGTCTTTATGCCAGAAAATGTGTCATTTGAAGTGTAATAAAAATAACAATCAGAGCTGGCCTCGGGGCCACGAGAACATTGTGCGCCTTTGCGACGCAGAAGAAACTGACTTCCGCTCATCCCAGGCCAACAGGACAACCTGGTATCTACAAAACATCTGGTTGGCGCCAGCATAGAAATCTTCTGTCCTCTGGGAAAATTATTTTTGCACACCATGGCTTGAGAAAGGTCAATGTCGTGAGCTCACCAACACCTTCTAGAGATGGCCTGGAAGTTATCACTGAGTGAGGCGAGGACAGATAAGGCCCTGTCTCTCCCCGGTGGGTAAGCACACTCGACTTGGATGTGGTGACGGCCGCTGTCAGCACATCCTTCCTCTGGCTCATCTAAAGAAATCTGTGGGGCCATTGGCTGAGGAGAAGAAGCTGGCATGGGTGCAGCGCAGATAAAACTGAAGAGATGAGGTGAAGTGAGAGGAAACATCTGGAGGCCCTGGCAAGGTCGGCTTCAGGCCCTTGGCCCAAGGTGGCTGGTGTTCGATTCCTCTTCCCTGCTGGCTTTCGATCTGGTGTTTCCTGACGCTTGCAGGTCTCTCTGAAAACAAGCCAGATGGGAGCAAGCACTGCCATGTGCTCCGAAGAGGCCCAAGACGCCCTCTCGGATGTGCGGGCCTCATTCGGTGATTCACGACCTGTTGAGGTTTTTATGTGCTGACGCCTCAAGCTGACCCAGCACTTAGCTGCAGACCGATGGTGGGAAGCTGTCTGTCTGCCCCTGTCACTTCTGCCTGATCACTTCTCTAAGACAACACCCTTGACCGGTTCTCACCAGGCTTGTTTGCCTTTTACTTCTAAGCCACAGTGCAGTCGTCTGGAATGTCTAGAGAAAGCACAGGGCAAATCTTTATACGGCCTTTAATTTTAGGAAGGGTATGGGAGGCAGTTTCTCAGGCAATTTCTGGAGTGCAGTGCTGTGTTGTCAACTTTGGATAAACTGCCACAAAAGAAGCCTCTGGATCTCTCTCCCTGGACTTTATGAAACCTCACTGATTGATTGGCAACTCTGTTCTTTCTTTCGCCCTTCCTTCAGTCACTACATGCCACATTGTGTGTGTTGTGTGTGTGTGTGTGTGTGTGTGTGTGTGTGTGTTGTGTGTGTGTGTGTTGTGTGTGTGTGTGTTGTGTGTGTGTGTGTGTGTTGTGTGTGTGTGTGTTGTGTGTGTGTGTGTGTTGTGTGTGTGTGTGTGTGTGTGTGTGTGTGTGTGTGCGCGCGCGCATGTGTCCATGAACATGTGTGCATGGACATATATAGGCCAGAGGTCATCTTCGGGTGTCATTTCTCAGGCATTCTTCTCTGACCCATCTTCCCTGGTCCAGTAAGTCATTCTTTGAAAACAGATTTTTAAATCCAAAACTGAACAATGTGAATAACATCCGTCTCTCACTTTGCTCTGCCTGGGTGCTGGGTATGTCTGTGTCTGTGGGTGTGCTCACACATAGCACACGTGTGTGGACAGCAGAGAAGAGTGCGTGGGAGTCCTCAAGAATGTTCCATCTTGTTTGAGGTCGGCTCTCTTATTGACATGGAACTTTGACACATATGCTGGGCCAGCTGTCCCTGAGCTTCCGGGGACTCACCTGTGTCTACCTCCCGTCTCGCCACAGCTGGGATTAAGATAAATATTTAAGATATATATTAGCATGCCTAGCATTTTATGTGGATTCTGCAGATCTGGACTCAGACTCTCAGGTTTTAAAGGCCAGCACTTTAGTGGGTGAGCCATTTCCCCAGCCCAATTTTATCCTCATATATATATTCTCATGCATATATAAGATAATATATATACATATATATGTGTGTGTGTGTGTATACACGTATCTTGCTATGTAGCTGAGGCTAGCCTCCTGTTCACCAGTGCTGAAATTACAGGTGAGCATCACTGTATTTAACCCTTGGTTTCTCTTTAATTCATCTAAATATCCAAACATTATAAAGTATTAAATATCTATTGTTATTTCTTCTCTCTCCCTCAGTCCCATTCACTTTAGAAGCTGGCTTTTTTAAAAGTATAGCTTCTATAGAAATGGGAAGAAGCCATGGTGATGGAAGAATAGGTTTGGTTGGTATCACTGAAGTGATGAAATAGCACCCAGATAATTATTATTTCCCAACCTAATTACAACCACGAAGTGGACTTGTCAGTCTGACACACAGCCCACCTTAAACCCTGTGGGCATGCGGCTCTGCCGGTAGAGTGCTTGCCTAGCATGCACGAAGCCCTCTACTCGATCTTATATAAAATGAGTGCTGTGGCTTATGTCTATAATCTCAGAACTCTGGGGGTGGAGGCAGGACCATTAGAATCAAGTCCATGCTTGACGATGTAACGAGTTTGAGGTCAGCCTGCAGTATGTGAAATCCTGAAAATCAAAGCCCCTGGTTCTTGGCTCCTCCCTGGACCCAGGCCATACTGTCCGTGTCAGTTTCACTGAACACTGGCCAAGTGTACAGGACAGATGTCAATCTTCATTTTTTCTTTGGTCTTTGCAGTGCTAGGGGCCCTGTACTCAGGGCCCTCTTCAGGCTAAGCTTGAGTTCTACCACTGATCTAACCCCCAGCCCACTATGTGGAGGTTCAGGTTTTAAGAAGAGAAAGCCAAGTCCTTAAACAATCTGACTGGCTAGCAAGAGACAGAGGCAGGACTAGGCCCATGGCCTTGGTTCTCTTTGTGGCATTCATACGTCTGAGGCCAAAACTATTTTCATAAACTAAACATCCACTTATCTTTTTAATTTTCCTTTTTATAACTAAGAATGACTGTATATAGCTGAATTTTTCTGAAGCTATTTTGTATTATTTAGAAAATGTATCTGTCTCTTTTTCTATCAGGGTAAATATTCAACATAATCAAGGGTTCCTTGGAATTTTCAATAATTTCTTCCTTTGTAAAAACCATTTATTTCTTGGAGTATGTGTGTGGGATTGTGCATGTATTTCTGTTTGTGCATGTGTACGTGTGTCTGTGCATGTGTTGGGTCCCTCTATGATGTAAGCAGTGGTTCCTTCCTGAAAAGCAATGAACTACCCAGTGGGCTCTCTCGTGCGTTATGCATTTAAACCAAGCAGTAAATTTTGCAGCAGGGAGTAAAAAGTAATTTAAAAAAATACCAACACAAATACAGTGTTATTTCTATTCCCTAGGTAAAATTAAGAATTTAATATATGTGTGGTATTTTCTCCAATTTCTTGAGCATTTCTGACTTATCCTAGGAACATAATCTAATCCTAGGCTGATTTACCTAAGGGATTTGTCAGCATTTATTGTAATGACTTTTAAATCTTTGGACTCATAAAATCTTACATCTCTCAATTTAAATCAAATCTTGATTTCCTGGAAATCCTGGTTAATGGCAACAATCCCTGGAGTCTTTGTGGGTAGCTGGTAACACGTGAACATACTTGAAGCAGATGAACTATTGGGAACCACAGCTTTTCTACATGGAAAGCAATACAATTTTAACTCTGCTTTCCCCTGGTCCTGATTTGCCTTCTGTTGCTGTGATAAACACCAGGCCCAAAGCAACTTGAGGAGGAAAGGGTTTATTTCAGCTTACATGGTGTCCATCATTGAGGGAAGCTAAGGCAGGAACTCAAGCAGAGACCATGGAGGAAGGCTGCTTACTGGCTCGTGCTCAGTTTGCTTTTAACACAACCCAGGCTCACCTGCCTAGGAATAGCACCACCTATCATGGGCTGGGCCTGCCTACATCAGTCAGCAATGTAAACGCAGAACTAGTGAGGACTACACTATCTTGAATGGATAGTGTCTCTCTCTCTCTCTCTCTCTCTCTCTCTCTCTCTCTCTCTCTCTCTCTCTCCTCCCTCCCTCCCTCCTTCCTGGGTTGGGAGACTAGCCATCACTGACTGATCCCTGCCCTTCTGCACAGCAAACTGCCAGTCCTAAAGGGCTGAACCTTATCTATGGCATTACAAAAGTCAGCTCATCTATGACATCGCAAGGGACACTTATTGCATTAGTCAGGCACCGTGGGATAAATCCGTTTGCCACCACATTCTTATCAATCAAACATCACAGCCCAAGTTCTCCCTGGGTGGATATTTCTAAGGGGATCTGTGTGTGTGCACGCTGGGGCCTCGAGCCTCCCTAATGCTGTGATTACAGGAATGCCAGACGTGTGACACAATACACTGCTCTGAAGTTTTAATGTCATATCATAATATTCGCCACATTTTAGTCTTTTCACGTCTAGAAAATTTAATTATCAGAAGTAAAAGTCTTTACTAAAGACATGAAACCATAAATAATAAGTAAGTTTCAAGAAATAGATGTGGATAGAAGATTAATATATAATAGGTGTACAGATAAATTACTAATAGATTAATAGATGACAAATAGATACAGATGATAGCTAACTAGATAGTAGATAGAAGTAAAAAGAGATAGGTGATGGATAAATAGATAGTAGATAGATAGATAGATAGATAGATAGATAGATAGATAGATAGATAGATAGATAGATGATAGATAGATTATAGATGATAGAAAGAAAGAAAAGTAGAAGATAGACATATAGATAGGTGATAGATAGAAGACTGATACATAGTAGATACCTAGATAGATAAATAGACAATAGATAGTAAATAGATAGATGACAGACAGATGCAGAAAATGAATCATTCAGAATTCCTTCTATTTGAATTCCATATAATTGTGTCATGACTGGTTTTGCCTGCCCTTGTAATATTAGATGAAAAATGCACTTCAAAGCAGTAGCTGCATGTATGAGAGAAACAGTATGAGTGCCCCTACATGCAATTCTGATATTAAAGTCTGAGTACCACAGTCATTCTATTTAATGATAGATTAACAAGTCAATATGCCCTCAAAAAGACAGCTATTCTGAGAGGATCCTGAAAAGATGTATGTATGTATGTATGTATGTATGTATGTATGTATGTATAGATAGATAGATAGATAGATAGATAGATAGATAGATAGATAGATAGAGGAGAGAGAGACAGAGAGAGAGAGAGAGAGAGAGAGAGAGAGAGAGAGAGAGAGAGAGAGAGAGAGAGGCAATCTGTTGGCATCCCTTCACTTCCTCCAGATCCAGCATATTTATACCTTTCAAGAGGAGAGTGAGAAGGGGGCTGCAGACTCGAGCAGGTTGCTTCACCGTGGAGCCTCATTCTTTTAGGCTCTTTTGGTTCAGGCTGAAAGTTCAGCATAATGAGAGTGAGGTGGCCTTCCCATCACTACCTTCCTGCCAGAAAAGTTCCCAGAGTATCCAGGTTCCCAGTCAGGATTTATTGAATTAACTCTAAAATTAACTGTAATACTACACTGTTCTAGTATGAGTTATAGTATGTTAAAACTACATTATTCTTTCATTAAAACTAAGCCTTTAAAATATGTTTTTAATTGATAGAGAATTACATCATTTCCTCCTCCCTTTCATCCCTCCAATCAACTCCCAGCTACCCTCCCTTGAACTCCTCCCTTGTCCTCCCCGAAGCCGATAGCCTCTTTTTCTTTGATTATTATTTTTATATATGTATGTATGCATGTATGTACAAATGTATATAAAGGCAACCTGCTGAGTCCATTTTTATTGTAAGTCTGCATACAGTTTCAGAGCTGAAACTCTACATTGGATAACCAACAAAGCAGCTCATGCCTGGGAGACACTAATCCTCCTTCTCCCATCCGTCATTAGTCGTCTGTAGTTCTAGGGGTGGGACCCTGTGAAAATATCCCCCTTTCATGTGAACGTGTCCACCACCATCACCACTGTTCTGGATTGTTCACGCAGCCATTTCTAGGAGACATTGTTTCGTAACAGACTTTCTGGTATTGACCCCTCTTCCTCAGTGTTTCCTGAGCCATAGCTGAAGGAGCTGTGGTGGAGAAGCATCCACTGGAGCTGGACTCCCCATGATCTGTTGATGTCTGCATTGTGTGCAGTTATAGTTTCTTGTGATGGTCTCCACGTACTGTGGAGAGAGGCTTTTTTTGTGAGGGGCGACAGGGACACTTACCCAGGAAAGGTGATCCCATGTATCTGAGTTATTTTTAAAATGTTTGCGACAAAAAAGAGAATTTGGAATCTCTTATGATTATTTTAAATCTCCTTGTCACTAATGGTACAATCATAGATGTTTTCATATTGTCGTTATATGCATCAAGGGAGACTAAACCTCTTCTCCAAAACCCTTCTGCATGGCCTTTGATTTGCTTGCTCATCAATGGCTGCCCCTCCCACCTTCAGGACCTTGCACTGCTCTGAAAGCTCGAGCCCACCTAGCAGATGTCAGAAGGCTTGCTACCTAAAATCACAGCTCCAGAGAATGAAGGAGAAAGCTTTGGCATGCTTGCTATGGTTGGCCACTTGGACAAATTTCATGATTATGTAGCTATCTTCTTCTTTCTATAAGTGGTTGAAACTGAGAAATTTTGAGCAGTTTTCTCCTTGGCTCTCCTCTCATCCCTCAGTTCAGACACACACACACACACACACACACACACACACACACACCACTGGTGACAAAGACAAAGTCCAATTGATTGCTTCTCGGAATGAGAGCCCAGCAAACCTGACCTTAACAAAAATGTCAGTGTCTGTCTTCTTGGCTCCACCTTTCTAGTTTTTATTTTTATTTTTAACATGAGATCAGATTCAAGATTGTCTACATTATGACTTGAAGAGGAAAAGAAAGACTAACCGAGAGGCACCTCCCTTCTCAGCTTTTGTTGACCTTCAGGAATAGTTACTTCCAGACTCCCACCTTCCCCCGTGTAGCTTGGCCAGGAGACTTACAGCTTGATGGCTTAAATCTCACCTTAAAGATGTCACACTGCCCAGAAGTCCAGCCTTGCCCATGGAGTGACACAAACAATGTGAGTTCAAATTTACTTATATAAGAAGGCAGGTGTCACCATTTCCTTAACTACCACAGCAAGACTGGAAAAGTCATCGGGGGAGAAGAAAGTGGAGCCCTCTGTGCCTCGGTTAGCTAGTCAGATAACAAGACAAAAGCCCCAGGATGACCAGAGGGTACAGCCTGCTCCCTCCTGTGGTTCTGAGTTCTGCACTCCATCCTCCCCTCCTGCATGGAGTCCCAGAAGAAGCACACCACATTGGAGACACCTGGGAGAAGCCCCAGAAGATGATGGGCTGCAGGCATTGCCAACATACTCCACGCATACGAGCCACAACAGCAACAGACTTCGCTTTCTACTGGAAAGTGTAGAAAGCACCAGCAGCTAGATGCTGTTTCTCTTTCTTGCTTTCTCACTCTTTTCCTCTTAGTGGGATCGTTTTAAAGATGCCGCGTCTTTCCTGCTCATAGACAGAGATCTGAATTTCTACCCATGCATTTAGCTGCCTGCAAGGCATTAGTGATAAACATGCAAAGAAAGACATACTAGAACCTTCTCCTTTCAGAGAACCTTAAAGATGGAAGGGATTTCAGAGCTCAGCGGTATATGGAACCTCTGACTTAGCTTGGTTAGACTCATAACTAGAGATGTTGCTTCATAGACAAGGAAAGAATTGGGCATGGGTCCACATCAAAGCCCCAGGATTACTCTGCTATGCAGCCAACACTGACTAGTCCTGTCCAAACATCTTGTTTGTACATGAGAAGCTAGAGACCAGGAACTGAGTGAATTATTAAAGAGTCACTCGAATTCCTTTGGGAAAAAGTATTTAATTACATAACGAGAGCTAATCACACAGCTCCTGCGTGTTCTGCTACGTAGGAGGCGATGACTGCACGAAGACAAACGAGACCTTGTCTTGCACATCTTATCTAAGCAAAGCAAAGAGTAAATAGGTGATTGCATCTTTTAGAAATTATATTTACCTCTTTTACTTTCTGTGCACGAGTGTTTTGCCCGTGTGCAGGCATGTGCACCAGGTGCCTGTTGGATCCTCTGGGCCTGGGGTGACAGATGGTTGTGAGCCACCATACAGATGCATAGGAAACAAAACCTGGGTCTCTGCAAGAGCAACAAGTGCTCTTAACCTCTAATTCACCTTCCCAGCCCTCAAGTGACGACACATCAGATTCTCTTGTAAACTATATAATGTCCCACAGGGACAACATATAATTATCACATTTTTATATCTAAACCCTTGAATTCTACCAGAAGCCAAAGCCCCTGCACTGGGAGATTTTTTGTTTTGTTGTTTTGTTTTGTTTTGTTTGTTTGAGAAACAGACGTGACTTTGCCATGAGAAGGACGTGACCTATTGACTCCACATCAGTGACTTGGGGAGACTGGCAGACAGCACCTATGCATCCGCTGAGCCAGCAGGCCCGCCTCTATCCCGCCTCGGTCTCCGCTGACCCATTTGGATATTTGTGCTCATTCATGTGAGGGAAGGGGCTGATTTAAAGTGCGCGTCAGCTCTTTCAGAGCCTTCTGCAGAGGCAACACAACAATCCCTCTGTGAGTGCCAGGCTTCGAAGCCCGCGTTTCAGTCTCTGTGTGACTGCTGTCCTCTCCTGGCTGCCACTTCTGACCCTCCCTCTGCTGATGACCTGGGTGCCACTCTGTAGCCCACACTGGAAAGCTGTGCTACTCCGAGGACCCAGCTGGACAGGACCCGAGTTCCTCTGCCATCCCTACAGCTAGAGCCGCTGTGCTGGTCCCTAATAGAGTCCCCAGACTCGAAGAGCGAGGCAATTCATTTTCCGCTAACTGCACACGAACACCGAGAGGCGACTCTAGGGCTGGCTGATACCTCAGACAATTCGGTTTTCCAAGTTTAGTTTTCACTTCTGGTATCTTTTTAGTGTGCCATTTGGCATAGAGTTTCCATTCTGTAGGAAGCTAAACTTTGAGGGCTCCCCCCATCTCATTTATATCCAGAGTCTCTTGTTTCCCATTTTGAGTGGAGTTTTACTAATAAATGCTCAAACAGCAACTCCACAAATATGGGTGAGTTTTCGACGCCAGAATAAACACCAGCACAAGTTATGTAAGTTGGTCTTTGACTGGCTCAGGAAAAAAACATTTTTTTTTGTTTAAAACAAATGGGAAAGCCCTTATGGACGGAGCTATAATGGGGGGAGGCTATTTTATTTTAGAACGAATCACTAACAATTTGAGAAAATGTCTGAAAGAGTGATCCTCACTCTCTAACACGGAATGCTTTTCCACTCTGTTTTCTGGAAAGAATCCCAAGATGGATGGACTCCACAGCTCACAGTAAGCAGCCCCTTAGCTGCTCATTTTTAGGAAGGAACATGGCTCGAACAGAGGCTCACGCTTGGCCCAGAAGACTGCCCTGTGGATTGACAGGGAGCGTTCAGTCATCGTTCGCTTGCTTGCTTCTTTGTTTTTACCTGTGTCTGGCCTGAGTTGGACGGAAATGAAATGACATCTAACCTGAAAGTAGAGGAAGCTCTTGACTCATAAGGGCCCATGTCCTCTGGGAGTGGGCACAGGGGGAGATGACTCTTTCTGCCACAAAGCCTCTAACTGTCTCTCTCTCCGAGCCCACGTCTCACCTCAGGCCTCCTCTCAAACTCAAGCATCAGTGGTCGTCTTTCAAGGTCTTTTCCTGTTTTTTGCTCTAAATCTGGATATGACTCACTGGACAAAGGTGGTCCCCTAAGGCCAAGCGGTGAGCACCATGCTAATAAATATTCAAGTCCGTGTCTTTCAAATGTCACCGTGAGTCATCTTTCCCTCCTTCCTGTCCGGGGTTCAGTCATCTTGCTGGCTCGGGATCTGTACCTTGTGTCTGGGGGCCTCAGCTCCCTTCACTTCCCCGCTCACCACCCAGGTGTCTTTGTCTCCTTTATCCGTTCCACTATGTCCTATTTTTCTAAAAGATCTGGCACCCACCTCTCCTCAACGTTATTCCTTTGTTCCAGGAAACAAGTAAATGTTTGGAGGCCGCAGAGACATGGCTCCAGAGGCCACAGGGTGATATCCGTCTCACCTAATCCTTATTTAGATCTGG
Organism: Microtus pennsylvanicus; assembly: GCF_037038515.1. NCBI lineage: Eukaryota > Metazoa > Chordata > Mammalia > Rodentia > Cricetidae > Microtus > Microtus pennsylvanicus. The sequence goes on along the minus strand of NC_134588.1, from coordinate 108,110,918 downwards.
ATTTTAATTGCATTTTCCCATTTCTCAAGCACTGCGCACCTCCCTTCCTCTTTTACAGGAAGGGACATTTTATTTCTCATTCAAAATGCTTTCCTACTGATCTCGGTCCCTCAGAAGTTCCAGAGGGCCCTTGTTACCTGTTGGTTTGCTCGTGTTGGTTGATCTGTTGGCCTTGCTGTCATTTATCGCCTTTCAACCCCCCCTTCCTCTTTCCCAACTTAGACCATAACTTACAGCCTGCTGGCTTTTCTCATCTTCACTATCATTATCTTCAGACCGAGTCTTCCCAAAATGGATTTTTCTCCCACCAACCCCGTGCTCTTTAAAGAAACAAAGAAGAGAATTGTGATGGCTTCCACTGTCGGAACGTCTGAGGCTTTGTTTGAGCAAACGCTTCAAACCCAAAGCTAAACCTTGACTTAACACACAAACTCCATTGCGGAGAGGAGTACCCATGTTGAAGCCCACCAATTGGCCGAGGACACAATCAGAGGGTTATTGGCAGGTACCTTCTAATCTCCCTGGTGCACTGAAAAAACTCCAATTCATTAAAATAATAAAAAAAGATCTTGGTCCCTCATGTGAGCGGCATGCGATTTTCCATGAACGTTCGCTCAGAAGGCTCCGTGCCTATTATACATCCCCGTTTATAAATCAAACACCCCTCGTCCTGCGGCTGCACGCTGACATGTCAGCGAGGTTTGGGTCAGCCGCACACACTTCCACGTGAACGGCAGATGAAGGCAAAGAGACAGGGAAGCGGCTCTTTTTTTGCCCCCCTTTTCTACCAGTAATAGGCAGCTCGAATGTTAAAATTGGGCTGAGACTCCAAAACCAAAGTCCCATGAACCATAGAAGCAAAGGGACTTGAGATGAAAGGCTGGATCTGTCTGTTCCCTTGGAGCCTTCACCTTTCTTTCGCTCCCCTTCATCATGTTCGTTGGAAAGGAACGAAGGTGCATGTGTGTTCGAATTAAAGAATATATCTAGGAAAAGATGGGGGGTGATCCGGCCCAAGAAAGACTTTGGTTTCTAAAGGCTGGGGAAGGTGTTTTTGGACTTGGGAGTCTACGGCTTTGTCTACGTTCAGAAGCGACCACTGAAGAGGCCCTCGGGTTGTCCAGGAGAAGGCAGTCAAGAATCCTGCTGTGTAGACCACCATGAGGGCAATCAAGTCATTTGAACCACACTGTGAAGCCCCCTTGCCCTTCCTTGTTGCTTGGGGAACCCATGACATCTCAAAGCTTCCCATCCACGTCAACAGCATGAGGAAGTGTTGTTAAGATAAACCATTTTCCTACAGAATCAGGTAGGTGAGTTTCCCAATCTTTGCTCCTTTGTCCTCTCTCCCATCTCCTAACAACCCTGTCATCTTTGGCCAAGACTAACAGAAAACAGAGTGAAATCAAACCTAAAGGAGAGTTCCATGTGTGACCTGTGTTTCCTTTGTACCTACAGCCCCAGATGAGAGCCAAGCTGGGCGGGTATTGAGGAGATGTAGGAAGAGGAAAACCAACCAAAGATGCGAGGGTGTGAATCCACCACTGTAGGAAATGATCTCATGGTGTTGGGTTTAGCCAAATGGGGCAAGCCAAAGAAGAAACAAGAGCCAAAAAGTGGAGGATAAAGGTTCTACCAATTTTATATATGTCAAACTTCAGACTCACATACATCCCTGTTCCCCACACTTTGAGAAGTATAGGATAAATTATCTACTTAAATCCCCTTAAAGGGGAAGAAAGTTGATAATTAATATCCCTTGAAACAATAAAATCTTGTCACAAGAAGTAGGCTGTCAAGGTGAGCCAGTATCACTAGCATTAGCTCCCCAGAGGACCGATGAAGCAGTGAGCTCCCAGCCAGGCAGGTTTCAGGATAGATTAATTCTCTCAGAAGTATCTCACTGAAGGGTCTAATTGACATACAGAATAGTCTCCCTCAATCATGGTTTGATATTTGAGCTGGAATTTGATGTGGTTCTCAAAAAATATAGGTTGGAACAGATTGAACAAAATATAAAGAGATTGCGTCTAGATACATGAGTTTGAAAAATAATTAACTCTTCAGAGAATTCTAATGTAAACCAGAAGCTAAAATCTATTTATACAGTGACTTGCCCTGCATAGAGTTTACAAGCCTTATGCAATCAACCACATGAAATTTGGTGAACAAAGATCCCATATTACATTTTTTATTAGATTAGTTTATTCAGTGTGTGTGCATGCACCGTGAGGTCAGAGGACAACCTGTGGGAGTCATGTCTCTCCATCCATTATGTGGGTCCCAGGGATTGAACTCAGGTCATCAGGCTTGGCAGTGAGTGCCTTTACCCATGGAGTCAGCTCGCTGGCCCTCAGTTATTCTTTTTTTAGTAACAGGAAGAAATTAGTGGTGTCATCTGGTTTCCCTATGTGACATGGCATTTGCTGGGCAAATCTACCCTAACAGAATCACCAAGGCTCTTTAAATGTCAAATACAAAGAGTAGGACTTTATTTTTTTTTTATAGACAGGGTTTCTCTGTAGCTTTGAATCCTATCCAGGAACTAGCTTTTGTAGACCAGGCTGGCCTTGAACTCACAGACGTTTGCCTGCCTCGACCTCCTGAGTGCTGGGATTAAAGGCGTGCACCACCGCCTGGCAAGAAGTAAGACTTTAAAGCAGTTTTGCCAAGAACCGAAAATGTTAGTAACCATGTGTTTCTGCTGACTTGTTCAAACTTAAATTCTGCATACCAGTCATGTGTGTATGACTTAAAATTTTAGAACTTTCAAAGGCTTATTTAAAAATAAGAGAGAGAGTACCTGACCCTAGAACATCTCTATAAAGACACGCTGTCTTCACTTCTTAGTTATTGTCATCTTTCAAAAACATGTTTACCAATGACTACCATCTCACCTCAGAAGTTAAGGATTTAACTTCTGTTTATCACCTATGTGATAACCACTATCATATATACATAGAGTTTCATGTATGTCATATGTACAAATTAGGTATTTCTTGCAATCACCACCATTATATATGTATGCATATATTTGTGAATGTTGTACATGTATATCTATTTATATAGGTATATATATATGATACGGCACACATGTATATGAATGTGTGTATATGGATGTGTGTATATGTTTATGTGTATGTGTGTATATGTGTATATAAGTGTATTATATTAGTCAGGATTCTCTAGAGGAATAGAACTGATAGAATAAATATGTGAGATTTATTAGACTAACTTATAATATGTATATATATTGCATATAAATATATGTATAGATCTGTGTATGTATATATAATATATATATTAGTCAGGATTCTCTGGAGGAACAGAACAGGTAGAATAAATCTATATCTATACATCTATCTATATATCTTTATATATACATATACATACATAAACAACACACATATACACACACATATATTACATCATATTAGATAGATAGATAGATAGATAGATAGATAGATAGATAGATAGATAGATAGATAGATAGATAGATGATTTACTAGAGTGACTGATAGGCTGTGGTCCAGCTAATCAACAATGCTGATGGAGAAAGTCCATGAATCCAGTACAGTAGCTGCTCACTTTATGAAGCTGGATATCTCAGCTGGTCAGGATCCCAAAGAAGGAGGTTGTGATGCCAGTGAAGGCATAAACTTGCTAGCAAGACTGAGGGCAAAGAGCAAGAACTTCCTTCTCCCATGTCCTTCATGTAGACTGCCACCAAACAGTGAGGCCCAGATTTAAGGTAGGTCTTCCCACCTCAAAAGAACTAGATTTAGGTGGGTCTTCCAACCTCAAATGAGTTGATAAAGAAAATTTCCTCACAAGTTTACCTAGCTGCTTGGGTTTTAATTCATTCCAGATGTAGTCAAGTTGACAACCAAGACTAGCCATCACCCACTGTGTGTGTGTGTGTGTGTGTGTGTGTGTGTGTGTGTGTGTGTGGTGTGATTGTGTGTGCGCGTGCGTGCGTGCAGGCACCAGAGGAGGTCAGAAGAGGGCATCAGATCCTCTGGAGCTAGAGTTACAATTAGTTGTCAGCCACCAAACTTGGGTCCTCTGTAAGAGCAATAAGAGCTCTTAACTGATGAGCCATCTCTCCAGCCTCATCTTCTAAATCTTTTTTTTTTAAATATTTTCTGCGTGCACCGCCCGCCGGGTCTCCGCTGTGCATCTGGACTTCCTACAGGGCAGGGAACCCGGTCTGCTCTTCAGGCTGATGAGAGAGGGGGAGTTGATTGGGGGAGGAGGAGGAATATTGGAGGCGGTGGCGGGAAAGAGACAGAAATCTTAAATAAATAAATAAATAAATGAATAAATGAATGAATGAATAAATAAATAAATAATAATATTTTCTGTTTTCTCTATCCAGTTATACCACTGTATTAGAATTTTTCAGAACTTTATCCTCTTCCTTCATTTTTTTCTTTTATGCAATCTTATCTTTGTATGTTTGCACATGTATCATGTGTATGTACACATGGCTATGTGGCTGGATTGTGGCGGTGGAGGGGCATGTGCCTAGCACAGCTTTGATGCCAAAGAACTGCCTCAGGGACCAGTCTTTGCCTTGCATCTGAGAGATAAGGTCTATCTCACCATTGCTCACACCAGCAAATCTAGCCGGTGAGCCCCTGTGGCTTCTCTTCTCTGCCTTCTAGCCACCACAAGTGAAGTGATATTAGAGACACATGCCACCACACCTAACTCTGCGTGGTTCTTAGGGGGATTCCAACTCACGTCTTCATAATCACTTCACCACCTGAGTGGCCTCCCAGCCCCACAATCAACTTTCAAAAGTGGTTCCATAGTCTCAGAACTTTTTTAAATAGTGTTTTGTTCTTGTTTTGTAGGTATAATTTTAAAAATATTTCTGAGTCAGCTTTTTACCACACAAGTTTTGTATCTATTCATGGTCCCTGTTTCCTCCAGAGTTCTTTTTCTGTTATTTAGTCTTTGTCTTCCCTGTGACAAGCTTTCTATAAATATATAGTAATCTTATGTTTTTAAATAGGGAACTGAAGGGCTAATTAAACTTGAGCAAATGACACTTCAGAAGCAATGGTCTCTTCCGAGGCAGTTTAGCTCCGTCATGTCTCTACTGGATTCTTGGCTGTCTGCACTTGGAGATCTGTGCTCTTGGGCTAACCAGGAAAAGGGTTTCCAGTCTGCCCTGACTTCTGGACTCTGGGAAGTCTAGTGAGGGAGAAAGTCTGGGGGTGTTCTCTTTCATTGTGGAGGCTCTCACTAACTGTCCTGCTTTCAAGACATAATTCTTTCCAGCAATGCAAATAACCCAACCCTGAATCCTGTGGTTCACCCCCACAGAGCACAAACCTCTGCTCTCAGGTGTGAGCTGGAGGGATAGAAAGGGGAGGGTGACCACGGTGCAGCATGGAGCTGCTGGGGGATAGGGACATCTTGTCAACCACTGTCCCCAGCCCCACTAGCTCCATCTCCTTCATGTTCGGAGACACCTATGCTTCTGAAGTTCCCATCGCATCGCCTTACAGAATCAGCCATTAAATACTTAACAAAATTGTACTAGTGAAAAATGGTATCCAGGTATATGTTGTCAGACATTTGATCTGGGGACAGAAAGGACAAACATCTATAGAAGTAAGTCGTTTCCTGTCTACACTAGATAAAAGCTTAGGAGAAAGGAAGGTTTTCTCCTTTCGTCTCCCGAGATTTTGATCACCTCCCTTTTCATTATTAGCTCTTTTGGTTTTCTGTCGCTACTAAATAGAGTGAGCATCTGAGACAATAATAATGTTTTTTAAAAAACACATAAAGAGGCTACCATTTAACAATATATCCCAGTGGAGGCCTAGAGGGATGGCTTGGTGGGGAAAGTGCTTGCCTTGCAAGTATGAGGATCCAAGTTCAGATCCCCACAACTCATATAAACCAGAGGCGGTAGTCAGCATCTGTAATCCCAGAAGCCCTATGGGAAGACGGAGGTGGCGGCAGAGGAGTCCCTAGAGGCTTGCGGGCCAGCTGACCTGGCATATCCGGTGATGAGCAGCAAGAGACCCTGTCTCCAACAAGGTGGGGGTGAAGACCCACCCCAGTTGTTGTCTTGCTCAGCATCCATTCGTGGCCAGGCTCACACACATGAACATGGACACACACACACACCATAAATAAACAAATAAACTAAGAATAAGTCTTAGTGGGATGTATATAGAGTTTGGATCTTCAGAGTGATTCAGGTTCTGTCGAGCACCCATGGAAAGTGTAGGCTCAACACCATGAATTTAGCCACCAGCACTATTTCCATGACATCTTTTTGGCTTTTGTTGTTGTTTTATTTTACTTTATTTTTAGAAAGGACATCTCTGTGTAGTCCTGGCTGGCCTAGAACTTGCTCTGTAGACCAGGCTGGCCTCAGACTCAGAGATCCACCTGCCTCTGCCTCCTGAGTGCTGGGATTAAAGGGATGAACCACCACTGCCCGGCTCACCCATGGCATCTTTAAAGACGTAAGCATGCAAGGAAATTCCAGGGATCAGGGGTCTGAAGCCACCAGATTGTCCACACAGCATCCTTCTGGCCACAAAGAGTGACACTGTATATGGATTGTGAAACTGAACACAGCCAAAGGATTGCCCTCTGGGTATTTCCAAGAAAGCCAACAGTCCAGCCACTGGTTCCTCTAGAAGATACCTAGAGCCTGCAAAGACAGCCAGTTTTGAGTCGAAGACGGCAGTGTGCACAATAGGGCTGAGAGACAGGAGGAGTTAGCAGGCAGCACGGAGCCTTAACCACCAACAAGCCCAGAAGCTGGGGCAGCCCCTGCATCTTAAATGAGACAGTCAGCCCCTTTGATGTAAATTTCTTCTTTTCCTTCTCTTTATTTTTTTAAATAGTTTTTGTTTTGTTCTGTTTTTGCTGTTTTCTTGAGGCAGGGTTTCTCAGTGTAGCCCCAGCTGTCCTGGAATTCACTCTGTAGACCAGTATGACCTTGAACTCAGAGATCCACCTGCCTCTGCTTTCCAAGTACTGGGATTAAAAGCGTGTTGTGCTAGTACATCTGGCTTATAAATCATTTCTAAAGTGTGTGTGTGTGTGTGTGTGTGTGTGTGTGTGTGTGTGTGTGTGTGTAACACGCCATGTACATGGGGAGGTCAGAGGACATCTTTTGGGAGTCATCTCTCCTTCCCCTTTGGTGAAGTAGGCAGCCCCTTCTGCTGTGTCCTTCAGGCCACAGGGCCTGGGAGTTTCTAGCAGACTCCCCATCTCTGCCTCTGACAGGGATTACCGATGAGTGCTGCCAAATCCAGCTTCCTATGTGAGCTTCAGGGACTGGACTCTGGTCAACAGGTGGCATGGGCGGTTCATTTGCGGTTCGTTTATGCACTGAGCCACCTTCCTGACCCAATTCCTTTATCTAAAAGGTGGGTTTAACACGGTTTTCTCTACTGATGACCTCAGTGCATGTCTATCCTGGGCAGATTGTATACCACTGTTCTACAACCCACTTTAGGGGAAGAAACACTCCCCCGAGTTCGCTCAGCTCCTCAGTTAGCAATAACGCAAGCATTGGAATAGCCTGGCAGAAAATCCAAGCATTACTGACAGAATGCATTCAGTGTGGACTTATTTCCAGTTGAGAGGACTCTCAACTCCCAGCAAGCACATTTACTCACCGAGCCATTTCATTGGCCCCGTTTTGTTTTCTGTTATAGAATATCACATGATAGCCCTGGCTATTCTGGTAGTCATTATGTAGCCAACGCTGGCTTTGATTTTATGAGAATCCTCACGCTACAGCTCCAGTGCCGGGTGGCTCAGCTGTTGCTCTTCAACACGACAGGGGATGTGCGGTGTGTCTTCACCAGAGGAGAACACTTTTTCTTTTCTAATTCTTCATTAACAGAAACTCTGCTTGGGTACAACTTCTAAAATGCTACTTTTAAAAAATGTGTGTATGTGTATATACATATACATATATATACACACATATACACAGATAAACGCATATATACATATACACACAATCACACATGTGTACACACATACATGTATATACAGACACACACACACACACACACACACACATATATATATATATATATATATATATATATATATATATATATATATATATATATGCCTGCATGCACGCAGTTGCCCGAGGAGGCCAGAAATGAGCTTGCGACACTGGAACTGGAGTCACAGGCAGCTGGGACCTGTCTGATGTGGAGGATGAGAACTGAACTCCAGTCCAGTTACTGCAAGAGCAGTAAGTGCTCCTAAGTGCTCCAATTCCCCACCTTAGAAAACACTTACTCTGTCACCAAAAAGATTCATCAAGTCCTAAACCTTAGAAAAGAGGCAAGAACTGTCATTTTACAACAACAAATTTGATTTCTGTTTCAGAAAACCAACACAGATGAGGATCACTCCCTGTAGAGAGTCCTTAATCACAGCCTTGCCCTTTGCAGTTCCAAAGATTAATGTATTATTGATTAATAACAGAATAATAACGCAACTCCAAATGTAGCCATCTCAGTACGGAGTAAGGCAGACATTTGTAGAAAAGTAGACCAGCTTCTTGAGGAAAATTAACACACCCTGCAAATGCAGGTATTGCTTGGCCGTCCAGAGTACTTCGGATAATCATCAATTTTCTACTTTAGACAGGGCAATGCTTTCCTAAGCAAAATGAAAATGAGCACACAGGACAGAACATGTGCACAGAGCAAGCCTTCGCCCGCTCCTCTCCGCCATCCACACTCACTGCCTTGGTCATCCTCTCTGAGGTTGTGGCTCCTAACAGAGGCATGGGACTTCTCTCTCCAGCGACCTTCACGATGGCTTCTTGGGTGGCCCACAGACAGCGCAAACCACGCATGTACAAGAAACATCTCTGGACGGCCCACAGAGAGCGCAAACCATGCATGTACAAGAAACATCTCTGGACGGCCCACAGACAGCGCAAACCACGCATGTACCAGAAGCATCTCTGGACGGCCCACAGACAGCGCAAACCACGCATGTACAAGAAGCATCTCTGGATGGCCCACAGACAGCGCAAACCACGCATGTACAAGAAGCATCTCTGGACGGCCCACAGACAGCTCAAACTACGCTAGTTTAAGACACAGCTCTGCTTATCTCCCTCAGGTCTATTCTGTTCTCACTGGACGGCAGCTCTGTCTTCCTGAGTATTCAGGACAAACTGTGGAACCAGCCTGGACTCAGGTCTCCCTCTCTTGCTGGGTCTGTCCTCCAAGCATGCGCACTTACAGCAACATTATTGCCACCTCCTTGGGTTGTTGCAGCCATCTCAAGTGGGAGACCCCGCTCCTGTTTGTCTGTGGGTCTTGAGCCCTTTGGGGGCCACATATCAAACATCCTGAATATCAGGTATTTTCATTACGATTCATAACAGTAGCAAAATTACAGTTATGATGTGGTAGCAAAATAGTGGTTGGGGGGTCACCACAACATGAGGAACTATGCTAAAGGGCCACATCATTAGGAAGGTTGAGCACCCCTTCCAGAGAGAGTTAGATCTCCTGGAACTAGAATTACAGGCAGTTGTGAACCACCATGTGGGTGCTGGGAACCAAACCTGTGTTCTCTGTCAGAAGCAGATGAAGCACTGAGTTAGCGTGTATGGTTGGCATGAACATGACCACGTCAAGGAGACCAATTCATTAGACTCATGGGAATGGCAAGGGCTTCCCAGGTTGGAATATGGATATTGAGAAACTGTTGATCTTTGAAACAGATCATGCAGAGTGTTCCAGATAAGTGCATGATTACAGTCCCCGCCCCAGATGATTCCCTATAGAGAGCCCCCCACACACCTAGATTAGCTAACCCTCTTCCTTGTCCATGCTGTGTAGAATAAACACACTGAGAATCTGGGTTGCTGCTGAGTGTACTTCTTACCCAATCCCAGCTTTGTGTTGCTGGCGCCTGACTTTTTTAATCTCCCATCACCCCCTGACGGTTTCCAAGCCCAGCTCTCCAGGTCATGGCAGTCCTCTGCAGGAGCAGTAAGTGCTCTTAGCTACTGAATTGTCTTTCCAGGACTTATTTAAACCAAAACTTTTGCAGCAACCTCTGTGAGTTTGTCCTCTTTTCTCCCCGTGTCAAGTCATTCCACACTGGACCCTCTGAGCTTTCTCCACCCTTCTCTCTCAAGTTCCTCAGTACCAGGTCAGTACCAGGAAATCATATTAAAAAGAGCCTCCCCTGGTGTCTTATGGTTTCTATTGCTGTGAAGAGACACCATGACTATAGCAACTCTTACAAGGAAAACATTTAATTGTGGTGGCTCACTTACAGTTCAGTGGTTTAATCCATTATCATCATGGTAGGAAGCAAGGCAGTATGCAGGCAGACATGATGCTGGAGAAGGAGCTGAGAGTTCTACATCTTGACCCACAGGCAGCAGGAAGTGGTCTGAATCACTGGGTGTGGCTTGAGCATATATGAGATCTCAAAACCGGCCTCCACAGACACACTTTCTCCAATAAGACCACATCGACTCCAACAAGGCCACACCTCCCATTAGTGACACTTCCTCTGGAGGCCATTTTCTTAAAAAAAAAAAAACCCACACATGGGGATCCTGTTTAGAACTGTAGAGTTCAAACCCCAACTTGGATGACCAGTTTTTTCCTTTCCCTTCACAATTCTTGCTTTCCTCTTTTATTGTGAATGTACAGGCACATGCTTGTTACGGCAGGCATGTGGAGGTCAGAGAACAACTTTGAGGGGTTGTTTCTCATTTACTTTCTCTTTTCTAAAAAATACATATTTTCCCCAGGGGCTGTAGAGATGACTCAGTGGTAAAGAACACTTGTTGTTTGTGTAACTGACCCAGGTTCAATTCCAGCACACACCTAGAGTCTCACAATGGTTCATAACTCTAAATACAGGACATACAAACTTCCATGTAAGCAACACACCAATACAGCCATAAATATTTCTCTTAGACTGTTTGATAATAGTTTAGAGATTGTCACCATGATTTTATCTTAAATACTTTGCTGAATGGTGACGAGAATAAAGACATTTTCTTGTCCCACCACAAAGAAAAGACCACACCTCAGGAAGTGGGTATTCATATTAACAAGTATATAATTCAAAAGCAAGTTCCTCAAATTCCCAAGTCTTCTTTGTATCTCAAGGCTGTAACTGTGGGCAGTGGAACATATTCTATATAATCATTCTCTTCCTCTCTCTTCTTTTTCTTGTTCTCTTCTTCTCCCTCATTGTCTATAAAATCACTGACATGTTTTACATATCTGAGCCAATTTCTTCACCATCAAATTAAAGATTTTTGCAAAATGTCTCCTTGAAAACTAAAGTAAGTGTGTGTGTGTGTGTGTGTGTGTGTGTTTGATATTTCAAGACAGGGTTTCTCTGTACCTTTGGAGTCTGTCCTGGAACTAGATCTTGTAGACCAGACTGGCCTCAAACACACAGAGATCCACCTGCCTCTGCCTCCCGAGTGCTGGGATTAAAGGCATGCGCTACCACCGCCCGGCATACAAAGCTGTCTCCTCAGTACGTGACTTGAAATATACTCTTGATTGGCTGCCTCCCCTTCCCCATCTATGCCTCCCCTGCTATGGCACCACTGGTCCGTCCTGGGGCCATCACATCTCAGTGTCTGCTTCTGGGGACCCAGGACTAAACCTTTAACTGTGAAAGAGATTGAGAGGATGGATTATGGCCACACATCTACAAAATCTGGAGCAATGCTGCCCACGTAGTAAGCACTTAGTCAGGACTAAGTATGGTTATAGTTCGAGGCTGGACCCGTAGCACCAAGACCAAGCCAGGGGGCTCCACAGGAGAGTCGGACAAACACAAGTGCAGGCACACAGACTCTGGAAAAGTATTGACGGTGCAGCCTCATCCGTGTAATTGCTTCCCGTCACATCACTGGCTGGCCCCTTGCCCTTAATTACAAGGGAATGAAGGCTCTGGCTGAGTTGTAATACAAAGAGCCTGGTGCCATGTGCCCCCATGAGACCCACCACAGGCATTCAATTTAGCTAATAAGTATGGCTACTGGGAGACTTGAATGTTCTCTCTCCCGTGGGCAGCTTCTTCTTCTTCTTTATTTTTTTTTTAAATAAGTGAAACTCTTTGGTTCATCCTTTCACCCGGTTTCACAGAGGAGTTTCAAGGTGGCTTGTTTGAAGGTGGGCAGCAGGCGTCCTAAGAACTTAATTTTAAGAAATTCAAAGAGCAAAGAACACACTTTGTTCTCTGCCTTTCTTAAACCTATATTGCCAGCCTTTCATAGTAATTTGTCTTTTATGGATAAAATATACACAAAATCACTGAGCGGGAAAGGCAGCTGATGTGACCTTGGCCAACCAAGTTCTTCTGTTTTTAAACGGCATGTACCGAATGTATTATTAAGATTTTTACGTGGTGGCATTCCCAGTGAGCAGGTCGGCTCAGAGAGAGAATTTACCGTTTCTTTATTTTTCAGTTCAAAAAAAAAAAAATAAGGGCAAAGAAAGTTACACATGGTTTTTTTTTTTTTTTTGGTTTTCATTTATCAGATCCAAAAAAACTAATATAGGCAGAATCTCAACATGCTAGGATCAGAACTAAAGTAATAGTGTCTGGGGGAACCTGTGAGTGAATTATTGTGATCCTAGGTGCTAAAAAATTGATTCTTCCCCGGTCCTCTCATCTGACCCCACTGCAGACTGGCTTTTGTCCACTTCCCAGCACTTAGCCCGTAATGATCTCCTCCAGGCCGGACTGAACATTCTCCCCGCTCCCTCGCCCGCTTTCATCTGTTTGCCGCCTTTGTTCGTCTCCGCCACTGTCTTCCTCCTCCTCCATAAGCCCCTCTTCTTCTAATTTTGTCTGATCCTTTAGTATTTCTGTTCTTTTCTAGTCCGTATTTTAAAAATAAAAATGAAAACGACAATTAGAGAAGAGAGGCAGAAAAAAAGAGAGACCCCAACTCAAGCAGTATTATTTTATTGTATTTTTCTTCTAATTTTTTTTCAGGTTGCTTTTTATGTATCCTGAATAGAATTTTTGAATCTTTCTCTATTCTGCCAAGCATTTCCCCTTAATTATTTCCTATATTTATAATCCTCTAATTTGTCTTCATTTCTACTCCTCCCACTCACCTCCTCGGTCCATTGTCTTCCCCTATGGGCATTCAGCACTCTGCCCTCTTCCCAAATCCATCAGAGTCCAGGAACAGAGCCTAGCTTCCCTTTCTCTGTTCATTCGGGCAGCCTTTTTGTAATAAGATATGAGTGAAGGTTTTTTTCAGTTACATATATGAATTATCTGCGCAAGTGTGGGCCATGGTGTTCTGCTAGATGTTGGAGGACCACACGGAGTCCATTCCTTCCTTGCCAGGTGGGTCCAGATACCTAACTCAGGTCACCAGGCTCATCAGCAAGCACCTTTGCCCGCTGAACCGTGTCTCCGGCCCGAGATGAATACCATTTAAAAGAAACATTGAAAACCCTTCAGTGTTCCCGCCAAAACCATCCAAACCTTAGATAGCACACATTCCCTGGAATCTAACATGGCAATGTATATCACAAACATATTACCATCTAAAACACATCTTTCTTCTGAATAATTCTCAAGGTTTTTCTGGGGTGCCTGGAAAAGCGGAAGCTCACCGTTTATGCCGTTTTGCCCATCCTCTTCTCGATTGGTGAAATGGTTACAGCTGTTCTTTTATAAATGGGGCATTGCCGGGACTCAAAAAAAGTTGGAAAACATTAAATTAGGCAAGTTTTCTGTGGGAATTTAAAATAGCCATCCTAGCATGTCGCTCTCTGAGCGGGTGTCATGCTCCTGTTCTATGACGGGGGCGTGAGTCTCCAGAAGCACTGTCTGCCTCTCCCAGATGGAATGCGACCCCTTTAAAAGATCATCATGGCATTATTTGAATTAGCTTAATTTTTAATTCCAAATGTTAGCCAGTTGGAGAGTCTCACACCTTTATTCCCAGCACCCAGGAGGCAGAGGCAGGCGGATATTTGTTGACCACACTAATTGGTGGTGGAACCCGGGAGAATGGAGCCTAAAAATTGAGGCAGACTAAAGCCTCGTGCGAGAGCCAACTTCATCCAGAGCCTCAGGCAATTTATACTCCGAGGATGAAGAAGAATCACGTGTAAGGTGTTCAAGCACAAGGACAAGTCACACGTGATGGACCCATGTCTTCCATAGAGGCCTGTGATTAACAACAGTTGAGGTGAGCGCCTCCTAGCTGCTCCACCTGGGAGCACAAAAGTGCCTTCCAAGAGCCGGTCCACGTTCTGGAGAAACTGAGGTCACAAGATGTTTCTCGGTTTCCTTGGCGCTGTCTCACAAGCACTCAGAACTTTCCCTCACATGACCTTATCCTTGGATCGTGTTCCAATAGATCTCTCTGAGTTAGAGGTCAGCCTGGGCGACAACAAAAGTTGTAGGCCAGCCAAGTTTAAGCAGGCAGGTGTGGTGACACCTATATCCCTGCACTCAAGAGACTGAGGCAGGAGGATTGTGAGTTGGAGATCGACACATGTTACATAGTGATACTCTGTAAATAAATAAAAATATCTGAAGACACACACGGAGGAATAAAAACATAATAATATCCAAAAAACATTCAATCACATGTGGCTTCATGTTTCCTGACCTACAATAATCTGGTGTGTTACTTGCCATGGGATACACATCCATGTCCATGACCAAAGCCTGAAAAAAAACAGTCTTTAATTCTGAGCAATTAGCACGAGCTTGTTTAAAGACTCAGCAACCTTTGGATAGCAGTTCCAAAAAGAGGAAAGGACACGTTGACACCATTTGTGTTGTCCACGTCTCTGACTTCGGAAGACTAACGCGATGGTTTGGAAACAGTGATGGGGTCCGCAGAAGACTGACAATTGTTTCACCTAGAGCATTTGTACTGCTTTCTGGACCCATCAGAAAAGCCATGAGGAGGCTGGGAGATGGCTCAGTAGTTAAGAGTGAGGCCTTACGGAGGACCCAAGTCCAGTTCCCAGCAGCCATGGCAGGCAGCTCACCGCCGCAGCTCCAACTCCAGAGGATCCAATGCCTTTGACCTTGGTGGGCACCGCACTTGTGTGTAAACACCCACATACAGACACACACGCATACACGTAATTAAAAACAATAAAAACATATTTAAAAGGCACTCTGATCTGAAAATGTCCTGACTTCAGATTCCTTTGTCTTTAAGATTAGGGCATTGCTGAGTCATGCAAGCCTGGAACTCTTTCATAGCCACCCTGCCTAGGCCGTACCCAGTACTGAGACTGCAGATTTAGGCCCCTATGCCCCGCACTGCAAAACGAATCAGTTTTATACCGTTATGAAGATAAGCAATACACTGAATTACGTTTTGTGATTTTTTTTTCCAGCAGACTGCTGAAAACCTAGCCAGCACTGGAACCTCTTCTTTACTTTCTCTTCTTTTTCTTGGGGGGGGCACATAGCAATTTTATTTTTATTAGCATGTACTAATTATGCAACACAATTGTTTTTCTTATGACATTTTCATACATGTATACTACGTACTCTGAATATATTGAACACACTTGTGCACACACACACAGAGGCACCTTTTTAAACACCACGGCTAGGAGAAAAGGGATCCCTCTAGCAGCATGTCCCATCAGAAGCAGAAATCACGTGTGTTTGATTAAGAACCACAAAAGTTGTTGCTAAACAGTAAAAGATTTAAAAACGTGAAATGGGCCTAATTATTTCCCTGAAGCAAAGGCAATTCTTGGTCGTTGTAGTCACTTTAAATAAGAAAACATTAAAACTAAAATGACTTTAAAGAGCTTCCTTTCCACATTTCCCCAACTTGCCATTCAAGTTTTCTCAAATTTGCTGAAGTCTCTAGTAGTGTATATTTAATATTTTCCCTTGAAGAGACCTTCAAATGCAGGCAGCTCTCTGAAGTCTGGTTCGAGGGGCTAGGAGGACATGTTGTTCATACTGCAAAGGCTTGAAATGCCCCCATTAGACTCTTGGGTTTGAACACTGGGTCCCCATCTGCTGTCACTGTGTTGGGAAGTTGAGGAACCTTCAGAGGTGTGGTCTGGGGTTGCCAGTAAGTGAGCTATGCGCATCTATGACTAGATACAATCCAAAGTATCTGATGTCCCCTGGGGCTCTTGCTGCCACAGCCCAGAATGCCTCCCCTGCCATACTTTCCTGGAAAATAAACTTTCTTCCTCAAAGCAATGGCCTAAAAGAGTCCCATGTTTGTTCCTCTCTCTACAAGTGCTCTTCTCGTGTGAGTTGCTCGTTTTCCTGAGGCCCAGGGTGTTAAGAATTGTGTTTATAATCTCTGCCCAAAGAAGAAGGCAGAGGAGTTGGTGGACTGGAGAAACAAGAGCATGTCCGTGAGAGTATGTCGATGGGCTGAGTTCATCTTCCTATGCTAGAAGAGTTTCTGTGTTTTCTGGAAAGCCGCCTGCCTCTGTGACAGCCAGAGCTTGTTTATCATCCCACACGGCTGAATGCCCTCTGTGTAGCACTGGCCCCTCCTTCGGGTAGTGTTTGGTGAGCACCTACATTCCGTCTGGCATTGTCTGGGGTGATGGCGGCAATCACGACTGACACCCCTGAGAGCCTGAGGCTGAACGTCTAGTGGTTTTTATAGTTTTCTAATTATATGTTTCCCCTCCTAGATTCTAAACTCCTGGAGAACAGGATCTGTCTTTAACCTCATTTTCAAGCCTCCACAGCATCCAAAAGAGGCATTTGGCACTGGGAAGTCAGGAGACGATGAAGGTCACACAACTTGGGTGTGTTTGTCCTTCCCACAACCACTCCTGTGTTGCCACTTTTGACTCTAAAACCTGCTCCGAACTCTTCTTTATTTTTCCCACTTAATTTATTTTTCTCCCTTCGGTTTTCAATTTCTCTGATTTCAGTGTATAAAGTGTTGAGGAGACCATTCAGGTGGTGATGCAGAAGAGACCCAGTCACAGCAAGAAATGAAAGTGGAGGCTCAGACGGTGCTTTCAAAGGACTATGCTTTGAAATACAAGTGAAGGGATGCTTCATTCCTTCAGACTTCCTTCTCGAAAATGTCTTATTGCATTTAGGTGTGTGTGTATGTGTATGCATGTGCGTGTACATGTGCGTATGTGTGTGGGTGTGTGTACATGTGTGTGCGTACGCGCGTGTGTGTATGCGTGTGTGTGCACTCATGCACAAGCCACGTGCATCATAGCATGCATGTGGAGGTCAGAACTGGTTCTCTCATTCTACCGTGTGGGTCCCAGGGATGGAACCCAGTCCGTCCAGCTTGTCAGCAGGCACCTTTCTGAGTCATTTCTCCTTAGATTTCATAAAATATAGTCCTTACAGTTTGTGAGACAAAAGTGCTTACTTTTTGGCAAAGATTCAAATAATCATTTAGGTCTAAGCTGTATTTAATACACAAGATCATGTGTCAACAGGCAAACGAGAAATGCTCTTTCCCAGCTTAGAGAAAAAACTTATGTGTTCACTTTTATCTTAACAACTTGCCAAGTAACAAGTATTTATGCTTAGCCTTTCTTAGCTATGAAGAGCTGTGCCACAGACAGGCTTTCCAAACATTGCTCGGTCCTTCAGCATCCACTCTGGGAAGGCTGCTGACATTCTGCCCCGCCCAGCCTCTGAGAGCATTCTTCTGCTCACAGCAATTAGTACTTTGTTCCTGTTGCTTTCTTACCCCACACAAAAGAAATAAACAATTGTATTAAACATTTTGTAAAGATTGAGTCGGCACTCTGAGACTCATTTCCTTGGCTCACAACTGCCTCTTCTTTGTGGGGTTCTCGGCTCTCACACAAAATCCACGATGATTTCCTGGAGGGAAGAGAAGCTCCTGGTGGTGCATGGCCTCTGGGAACAAAGTCAGGTCCTGATCCAGCCCCCTCCTGCGGCCACTAGATGACACTGCCGCCCCAAAAATAACAAAGTGGTCCATCGCTCAGCAGAGACTGTCACAGAGCTCGGAACTCTGCTGCATTCTGTGCGTTGTTGTTGATGATGGTTTTATTCTTCTTCTTCTTAAATGGATAAGAAAGTAGTGAGATTTCCAAGGGAAAAAAATTAAAGCCCGTGAATCTTGCTCCGGACCAACCATTTCAGTAGTAGGGTTTTTGCTTGGATCTGTGTGGCCTTTTTATTCAATTTTAAGTATCTGTTCAAAAGTATTATAATACCTGGATCATGACAGCAAAGTCAGCTTAAGCCCCATAGGAGAACTGGACACAGCGGCTCACTCAAGAATCAGAGAGTTAGGGGCTGGCAAGACAGCTCAATGCTAAAAGCACTTACTGCCAAGACTTCAAATCCCAAGTTTGATCTCCAAGACCCACATAGTGGAAGGAGAAAACGGGCTCCTGCAGGTTGACCTCTGACCTCCACACATGCTGTGGTTCATGCATTTGCACACACGCACACACACATACACACACATGCACAAAAGAGGGAAAAAAGAAAAGAAAAGTAAGAAACAAAAGAATCAGATAGTTAAGTGTGCGCTATTGCTCTGGCTTTTATCCCCTCCCCCCATATGAATAGCCTGGCAGAAACGCTGCCCTGCAGCTGGGCTCAGGTGTCACACTGTGAATTATGCATGAGGGGACTCAGTTCTCACTGCAGTTGAGCTCAGACGCAAGGGCTATTTCTGTTCGTGTCTGCGTCTTTGCTCACCAGCAAGATAACAACAGCACAGGGCAGGAGCGTGGGAGGGGGCTTTGGCCCTCAGAATCCACAGACATTCCAAGTTGACGGCTACAGCTATAGTTCTGGGACCAAGAAAACACTTCTTTCCACTCACGGAAACTTTCTTTGTAACGACGGGTGGCTGCCGTAAATATTCTGATCAACAGTGATATTGATCTTTTTGCACTCTTCCTGGATTTGCCTGATTAGAAGCATTTATTGTTTGGTTAAGGTATAATAAAATCTAAGGACTTATTAAAAAACACCACTGGTGGAAAGTGCTTGTGAGATCAGTGTCGCCAAGGCTCAAACTTTTATTAGTCCTTTGAATGCTTCAGTCACTCAGCAAACACTGAAGAATCTAACACGCGACACGTGTCTAGGCTCACCAATGAGAAAACAATGAGGCAGCTACGGCATGAGGTCTGATCTCTCTCTATATATAATAATATATATAAATTATATATATATTATTATATAGAGAGAGTGAGTGATCTCTGTTATATCATATATATAACATTATATATAAATATAAAGAGAGATCATATATTTCTCTCTATATTATAATATATTATATATGGAGAAAGATCATATATTTGTATATACATATATAGTATAATCTGATGGCTGTCTGACAACACAGCTCAGGAAAGACTTACGTTAAGCAGAGAGTTTGAGGTGGAGGGTGTTTCTGAATATTTGTTTACGCTGTGTGAAGATGTGTCATTGTGATTGGTTTAATAATTTTTTAATAACTTAATAATTGGTTCAATAATTGTGATTGTTTAATAATTTAATATTGGTTGAATGCCCATAGCTAGGCAGGAGAAAATAGGCAGGATTTCTAGGAAGAGAGAGAACTCTGGAAAGAAGAGAGGCAGGGAGATGCCAGCAAGACTTGGACCAAGTCAGTCACACAGAATGAAAGAAAGGAAAACACATGTGACAGAAGATAGATTTAAAAATATGGGCTAATTAGGTTATAAGAGCTGGCTGGGGACAAGCCTAAGCCAAAGGCCAAGCTTGCATAACTAATAAGAAATCTCTGGGTTGTTATTTGTGTGCTGGCGATCCCAAAAGGAAATGAAGCCACAGGAGGGATGCTACCACCTGCTCCTCAAAACTGTGGAGCTTTTAGATTTTTGGTGTTTCTTTGTGTATCCCTGGGTGACCTGGAGCTCACAATGTAGACCAGGCTAGCCTTGAAATCACAGCGATCCACTGGCTTTACCCCCTGAGTATTGAGATTAAATGTGTGCTACTATGCCTGGCTTTGTCTGATCTTCTAAGATTTATTTAGCTGCCTGTCTGCCTGTCTGCCAGATGAATGCAGGCATCCAGAGGTCAGAGAAGCCACTGAAGCCCTGGAGGTGGAATTATAGGCCTGATGTGGGTGCAGGGACCTGAACTCAGGCCCTGTGGGAGAGCGGCAATCACTCTTAACTGTTGAGCCTTCTTTCTAGAGAGACGGGCACCGTGCTGATGAGAGAGACAAGAAAGGCTGGCTGCTCTTTCTCCAGCACTGTCCTGAGGCAGTAATCGGCAGTCAATGTGGGTGACAGCAGTAACCCAGTCATGTGGAATGGGGGAGAGATGGGGCAAGCGAAACTTATCCATAGGTAGGGTGTTTAAGAAACTTCAAGTTCTCCTGATGAGAAATGTCACCTCAGTCAGGCTTTATCCCACTAACATGTGAGTGGCTCCATGAGCCATCCCTTGTTCTCACTCCCCAGCCATACTCTGGGGAGTCTCTGTGTGTTCTAGAGGCTCTAACAAAATACCACGGTGATGGTGATAGTTCTGGAGGCCAAGACGTCCAAGAATAAAGTTCAGGTAGGTCCCCTTCCTCAAACACCGTGCTTTCTTCCTGAGACAGAACACAGTACAAGGGGCAGATAACCTCCCTGTGCTTTTCTCAGGGTTTCTCTCAAAGACCGCACTTCTCACAAGAATTTCAACTGTGCAAACTGGGGACAGAGGAAACCTTTTCAGACCATTGCATGGCCCCATTGGATGTCTAGGAAGTCACTTTCCTGATTCCTGTAAAAACACTTGAGGGTTGGTGCCATTTCTATTACTTAGGGAATTCTGGAGTCTGCATGAGACTAAGGTGTGGAAGATTACTGCCTTAAGACACCTCAAGCCGACAGAGCTGTGGCTGTGTCCTCCTCTCCTCCAGATCGCCCTGGAAGGAGACCACAGCTCATGGCCTCTGGTTTTGCTTCCAATCCTGCCTTACCAAAGGCCTGGGGAGTCTTTTCCGGGCGGTCTTCTTCCTTGTTTCCGCCTCAGCATGACTTTTTAATGATGGAGATCTGGGACCTCGATGTTTCTGCAATCCCACACTGTAGGCTACGGAAGCCCAAACAACCCCTCATGCTTACTCTGCAATCTTATTGCCTCTGCAAGTCAAGGCTACTGAACGGGAGATAAGGGATTAGGGAGGCACAGCGTTGTATGGTCTCTGGCTAGCATCTCTATCAATAGCCCACCATACTATTGAAGAGGCTGTCGCACTGATCTAGACACAAAACTTCAAGAGCCAAGCTCTCCCCTGTGCAATCAATACAGGGCTAACTGTGAGAAGCAGAGCTGAGTGTTTGAGTGGAGTAAATGTTCATTCTCCTCTAACGTAGTTTCTATGGCTTCTGCCTCCCCTTGTTCCTTCCCATCACCTGTCCTAACTCACTAAGTTCCTGCCAAGGGAAAGGTCTTCAAACCTATACTTCCTTGATGTAGGGGATTCTGTCCTACCTGGTTCCCGCAGTAATTAAGTCCCAAAGAAATCACACAGAGGTCTACATTAATCATAAAACTAATTGGCCCATTAGCTCAGACTTCTTATTAACTCTTATTAACTTACATTAGCCCATTATTCTGGCCAATCAGCATTTATTCAAAATACAATTGACAGAATATAGACAATTGTCCCACCCCACTTTCTGAACCCTTTGTGAACACAGCATTCTCTCCTCTGGATCACTTACTGCATGGTACTTTTGTTTCCTCCCCCACCCCACCTAAGTCATTGTCTACTAAGTCATGAAAACAACCGTTCTGAACCAAGCATCTGATCCTTCCAGTCCTCATTCTTCCTGGCACTGCAGGGCCCACACAGCACAGTGCAGTCTGGTTCTTGTATACAGGCAAGTCACGCTCTACTCTGCCACCTTTACAGGGATGTTCCTGGCCTAGGGCTGGGGCTCTGGTTCACTGGGAAATATCACAGTGAAGTGGTCTAGGGCATGGACTCCTTGCTAA
Source organism: Microtus pennsylvanicus (assembly GCF_037038515.1). Lineage (NCBI taxonomy): Eukaryota > Metazoa > Chordata > Mammalia > Rodentia > Cricetidae > Microtus > Microtus pennsylvanicus. Next base: position 108,088,943 of record NC_134588.1, on the reverse strand, counting down.
GTACACTGGCTTTGATTAGACAAGTCATTTGTAAATTTTGCAGTGATTGAGCCAAACTCAGGGCCTTGTACAATGTCAAGTAGACACTGTACCCCTGGGTTACATCCCCAGCCTTGCACAAACAACTCTAAGTTCAGGCTTACACCTATAACGTACCAGTAGATGGATTAAAGGAGTGGGGGTTTGCCTATGTGTTTGTGGGCCACAAGCCTGTAGAGCCCTAGCTGGCCAGAAGAGGACATTGTATCCCTTGAGAGTGACATTGGAGATGGTTGTGAGCCGCCATGTGGTGCTTGGGATCCATTCCTAGTCTGCTGCAAGAGCAGCTACTGTTCTTGGCCACCGAGTCCTCTCTCTGGTCCTCCAAATGAGACTGTTTTACACTGGTACCTAGCACACAGTCAGAGCTCTGGAGACGTTTGTTAAATACAATCATCCCTGCATGTCCAGCGCTCTCCTACCTACAGAATTTGCAGTCAGTGTCTTCTTAGACCCTCCTCACTCCATCAGTCTTCTGGTTCTTGCTGGGAGATTCCAGTGGAACTTTGTATTTACTGCTTTCCTGCAGTTGCTGAGACAAGTGACCATGGACGCGACCCTTTAAAAAGCAAAAGCAAAAATGTACCTCTCATGGCTCTGCGGTCCAGACATCTGGACATGGCATGCCTGAGCTGAACTCAGGATGTCACAGGCCATGCTCCCTTCAGGGGCTCAGAGGGAAGACAGACTTCTTCGCTGCCAGACACCACTGTAGGGCCATGTCAATTCACTCCATGTCCTTTTTGGCCCATGTCAACTTGACTTCTGCCGGCTCTAAAGGGGCCTTGGGATGGGACTGGGGAGGCTCTCACTAGCTCTGGTTTTCAACACATTTGTAAGTCTCCCTCTTAACCATACAAGATAATGTTTACATGCTCTAGGTATGTGGCCCTAATAATACCTCAGTATGTTGTTACCTGGTCCGTCAAAAATGACTCGTACCTTCTTACAACAGCATGAACATCTGATTAGATGGCAGCTGTCTGTGGCTGTAGCAGCCCCGACATGCTGGATCTCCCCTGCACAAGCACAACAGACAAAGTCCATCTAGAGGAACAACAGCTGGCCGTGGTCCCGGTTTGGTTCCCTTCTGGTCCTCTCTGTTAGGGATTTACTTCCTAGCCCAGAGCTGTTTCTTCCACGTGTTAATCTGCAGCTGGAAGGATGCTTTACAAATGGATTAGACGATCTTCTAGGCTTGGGCAGTTAAGAAAAAGGGGCCTTCATCCCGTGCCATGTCTGCATTTCGGCATGCGGCAGAGCGGCTCCAAAACCTCATTTCCAACACTGGTTTTCCCAAATCATGGGGCCAACAGGAGAGGAGCCGGTAGACCGGCCTTGGCAGCCCTGCAGCTTCCTTCACGGAATGTGAGACCGCTGAGTGGCAGAGTGACAAGCATGACCTGCATGGAGGGTGCTGTCATCGGTCTGTCCCGGCAGGCTGGGAGCCAAGCCTTGGCTATTTATTTTAAGCACGGGCTTTATCGTAATGGAGGCTCCTAACCTTATGGCTATTGCTTCACTGCCCATTTCCCCATCCAGAGTCACTCGAGTTCACACGGATTTTTCTGAAATGAAGCCGCTTGTTTTCCCTGTCTCCTGTGGCGGTCCCCTCTGCCCCGAGATGACCTGGATTTAGTCCCCAGTGCCCCAAGAAACTGGGTGTGGTGGTACGCACCTGTAGTGTTGGCACCAGGGAGACAGAAGCAAGAAGATCCAAAGTTCAAGGTCATGAGGCCAGCCGGACTGAAAACACAGAGGGAGAAAGGGCGTGTGTGTGTGTGTGTGTGTGTGTGTGTGTGTGTGTGTGTGTGTGTTGGGGGGGGGGCTCATTACTCAATCTCTCTGCACAGGGAGCTCTAGAGACAGTCAATTGTGTACTGTTTTATAAGCATGTTGTTTGTTTATTTCTATGTGAGTCTTTTTATTACTGGCAAGACCCCCACCTCCCCCAGCCAAAACCAGAGGGCTCAAAAGCAAAAGGAAATGAGAACCCAAACACACATCGAAGGTCTGCATAAGTGGGTTTGTTCAGTGAGTTCCAAGGTTTGAGAAAACGCTTTGCCATCCAGAGATGGAAGCTAAGGGAACCTCTCTTCATCAATCTTTCAGCCTCTGCTACTTTGTGACAGCAACACAGAACAGGCAAAGACGCAGGGACAAGCATTCTTTCGGAGCAGGTGGTGGGCTGTGTCAAAGGAGGGTTGCTGTAGTCACACACCCGTCCCTCTGAAAGTGTCGTTCATTACATGTGAGTGGTACATGCAAAATGTTTCTCGGCTCTTATACCTGACTTACTGTTTTAAGGTAAGTAAGATGTATTATTACATTGGTTCTATGGTTGGACCATTGTATCCAGTAACTAAGAGTAATTATTACTGAACTCAAATAGGTGGGATGCAATGACCCAGGGCTATGCTCGGCCCAAGTTTATAGTCCAGTGACACCCAGTTAGTCCATGCTTACTAATCTGGATGAAAGGGGCCAGCAAGATGGTTCAGGGTATGAAGGCCACCAAGCCTGGCAGACAATCTGAGTTTGAATCCCAGGCCCCATGCGATGGAAAGCGAGAACCTACTCCTGCAAATTGCCCTCTGACCTCCACACATAAACACAGCATACATGACATAAGCACATGCTCACACACATAAGAAACAAATTATAACATAATAGTAAAAAAACAAAATGAACAAATAGCCCTGCACTGTCCTGCCCTTGGAGAAAGGTTTATTCATTTTATCATTAAAATACTTTTATTCAGGCGCCACGAATTCCCGAATTTATGATTTACCCTGTGAGCTCGCACTGCATCTTTGCCAAGTTGATGAACCTGTCCTGGGGAGGCTGGAATGTCGCAGGGCTGGAGCTTAATGGCAGTTTTACCTGGGCTCTCTTCAGTTCTTTTGAAAGCCTACCCCGTGTCTAACCTAACATCTTCGTGAGTAACAGGTAAAACCTTAATAAGAGTTATCAGCTCACTGGCTCACACCAACCCAAAGGCTAAGAATTCAGTCAGGCTGCTTCGGAGGCCTTCAGTGAGGTTGCTTCTCTTCTGTAGCCAGCCTACCTGATGTTTCCACGGATGTAATTTTGGTCTTGATTTATGACTTTCCTTGTTGTGTTATTATGGGCATTTTAACAAACTGTTACAACCTTGGAAGCAGGAATTTGGGGTAACCCACACCTGGACACAGTTCCTAATACTGGCTCCAGAATGAACTCTAGTCCCCTGGGAAGTGAGATCTGTGCTCTTTGCACGTACAGCTCAACAACTGCAAACCACAGTTTTTCACCCCCTGCTGAAGCAGCCTGGATCTTAAAGCGGCGAACACAGGCGGCTGACACAGCGGGTGGTGTGGGCTGGACGGCGTCGGACTCCGTGTCTTCCCCACCGAGCATTTGCCTGGGTTCAGCCTGGTGGGTGCACGCGGATTCCCGCCGGCGCGCACCCTGTGCACCCACGCCCAGCCCTCCCTCCCCCCTGCGGCTCCGGGGCGCGGCCAGGGCTCTGCACCCGCCCCGTGCGAGTCGAGCGCCCAAGTTCCTTGAAGGCCGGTGGTGGCCGCAGAGCCGCCCTCACTCCCTCCCTCCCTCGGTGACGCGCGTGCCCCGCAGCGCGCAGCCGCAGCGCCGCCAGCATGCGCGCCGAGGCCCGTGGCGGCCTGGAGCGCTTCTGCAGCGCGGGCAAGGGCCGGGGACTCCGCGCGCTACGACCCTTCCACGTGGGCGACCTCCTTTTCTCCTGCCCGGCCTACGCCTGCGTGCTCACCGTGGGCGAGAGGGGCCACCACTGCGAGTGCTGCTTCGCCAGGTACGCCACGGCGACCGTGCGGGGATCGTGCGGGAGGGAGGGGCCACCCGGGGCCACGTGCGCCGCACTCCGCACAGCCACGGCCTGGCCCCCGCCCCACGCGTGTCTGCTTTGACTCAGGCTTCCTGTCTGGGCCAGGCCGTCCCGAGATGGGCGGTTCCCCCACCCCCGAGGAGTGATGACTCAATCAGCCAGGGACCCTTCCGGTCCGGTCTGTCACTCTTTAGGAGGGAAGGTGTGGGACTCGCCCATGAGACTGCGCTCCTTGCGTAGGGGTGAGGGGGACACGGTTACTGGGAGGATATTTGATTGTAGTTCATTATATATGACCTATGTGTGTAGAAGTGTAACCATATCCGTATGCTATGCCTTGAGGTGGCTTTGATGCAGAAAGGTGCGTGGGGATTCCCCCATCCCGCTCTGTCCCTTCATTTTACAAAACACACTTTATCTTAAAGAGAAGAGATCATTTTACAGTTGGGAAACTAAAGCCCAGAGAAGAAGGGTGGCTGTGTATACACCAGGCACTAATTAGGGGCTGAAACCTGGCCTGGTACAGGGCTACCACTTCCATCCACTTCCCGTCCTCCCTGAGTCTGCTGAGGTAGGAGGTCTGGCTTTGGAGTTCAGCCTGTCCCGGATCCTCCAGGGAAGCCTTAGGAAGGGACCCTGCCTTACTTGCTTTGAAGGTCAATGTCTTTCTTCATCTTTGAAATGGAGATGCTGGCTTAGGTTAAGCTAACCTGAGGTTCTGCTGGGACCACTTGAGGGCTGGTCTGAGTCCAGCCCTCCACGCAGCCTTCAGCCTTCCAGACCCGTGTGCCTCGTTCTACGGTATGACAACAAGAATGGACAGAGGCAGAATATTAGAGTAATATCGGCCCGGACTCCCTGCCAGAACTGTCTTCCGCTTGGGGGGACCTGGAAAGGAACTAGACGCAGAACCGTGCCGTGGGCAGCGGAAGGGCTGTATGTGATGTGCCTCTTTGAATTGGTGAGCCAAGAGCTAAAGGGTCATGGCACCACTTTGCGACGTTTGAGTGAAGTGAGCATTGGGTTTTCCCAAAGTTAAAACGGCTGCTGCGACTGGTCCCTTGATCTTCTGAGCCTCGCTGTGGCTGGGAGTCTGCTGCAGTGTGGGTGTCTGCAGTACGGGAGCAAAGCGGGTCACCCTGCGCAGAAGGGGCCTCCTTCAGGGGTCCACGGTGCGCAGTGAGATGGTGTGGGCCTTGCCGAGTACATAGTAGGGACTCATGGTGCCTGCCAGTTCTCTCCTGAAATGAAATACCCGCACTGACAGCTGAGACTGCTTCTCCTCTGCTGGGAGTGGCCTGATGGTGCACACAGGCACACCCGCCTCTGAGAGTACCTCCTGAGTCCTGCTGTTTGTGGAAAAGTTTGCACTCTCTCCGCTTTATTTTTCTGATTGACATTTGTTAACCTCACTAGTTTCTGCCTCAGTTCCCTCCCCCGGATGCCCGATGCAGCACACCCCTTCCACAACCTCTTCTGTTTGGCTTATGTAAATTTCTGTCAGCAGCCAGAGTCCTTGGAAATCCACTACAATTTTACCCAAGAGATAAAACTCAGGAGACCCTTGCATCTAGAGAAATCTCTGAGGCTCATCCGATGATTGCTATTAAATCGGATTAGTTTTGCCTGATAGTTCTTCTAGAGTACATAATTTGGTCTCCTGTTGGTATATGACTAAGGCCTAACCTGTTCATATTATTAGACCCATACACGCCTCTGTAGAGTCTCAGGAGTAGGAGCAGTCCCCAAATGGGGGAGCATGGAGGTCCATGTGCCACACTCAGAGGAGAGCCGCTCCCCCCACGCCACCCCCACCCTACCCCTGTCCTTGTGCTGAAGTCTAGTGGGAACATTACTGCAGCAGTTCAGTGAGCCACCTCAACCGTAGAATTGAGCGCACTTGCTTCAGGAGTGAGTATGACCAAGAAATAATCACATTTGTTTTTCTTTTTGCTCTCTACAAAATTGGATCCTTAGTGCGGGGGGAAGGATTTATTTTTCTCTTGAGAGTTTTAAATTAGTATCACTGCTTTCTCAGCTTGATAGGTGACATTAGGAAGAAGCAGATCTTGCCTCAGCTTCTGGTAGGCGAGTCCTAAAAACATAAAAACTTCCAGGCGAAAGCCATCCCTCTTACACACATGCACACACATGCACGCATGCACACACGCATGCACACACACGCACACATACATGCACACACACATGCGTGCACACACCTCTATGTTTGTGTACGTGCTTTGGTCACTAGTTAACTTTCCACCAGGCTCTTAAAGGAGACAAGCATACACACGTGTATGTATGTACCTTCTGACTCTTGATTTAATTGGCTTCAGAAGGAAAGGCACAGCTGCAGCCAGGTGTTGACTACCTATATATACTAGGATATGCGAGAATATTCATTTGGTCTCTGGGGACAGAGGTCTCTCTCTTGATCTTTGTTCTCTTGCTCCTGGGACACCACGTGACAAGGACAGTGTCTGTTCTGAGCGCGTGGGAGAGCCCAAGGCCCTCTTGGCCCTTGCTGTAGAGTTGCACATACTTCACCTGGCTCCCACAGACAGCCTCCTTCGAGAGGTGATGAAAATGGCCTGTCATGAGTAGTTAGACTTTTGCCCTCCTGTCCCCAGGTTTGTTTCCTGGCAGTGTCCACCTTGCTTCTACCATTGCCTAAACTGGCATAACTGGCTTTAGTAGATTTAATGTTATTGTGAAACTGTGAAACCCTGGTGCTGTTTCCTAAAGTTCTCTGAACTGGATCCTGCCTCGAACTGCGGCATTGGGGGATGGTGTGCTGTTCCATGCTGTTCTGACTCCGGCTATTCAAAACATTCTCCGAGAACACGAGGAAGTGCGACTTTAGACGGTCTAAAGTCATCACGGTTTCTATGCACTAATGAGGATTTGGCCTGGTCTGTGAAGTCTGTGTTTATTAACTAAGTAGTCAGAGGAAGACACACTGACAAAAGATGTCCCTCTAAAAGTGACACTCAGGAATACAGATGGATAGCGTGTGACCTGGGCCTGGGATCCCAGCTGCTTGGGAGGCCGAGGCAGAAGGATGTCAGTTACAAGCAAGCTCAAGGCTAGCAGGAAGAAGGCTGAGAATTCAGCCCCGTGGGGATGCTGCTCAGGGCTTGGATGTGTGTGTGGAGCCCCAGCTCACCACTGCCCTTGTTTTTAGAGCTACCCAAGCAGGGCCTTGGCTCTAGAGAGAATGGGTTTGGATTCTGGCGTCTCTCTTTCCTGGCTGCTCTCTGTGGGCAGGGGGTGTTCATCCTCTGAGCCACTGGGTTCTTCTGCCTGTAAACTTAGTCTTTAAATACCCGTCCTGCTGAGCTAGTGGGAGGTGAGAGTGACAGGTCCCCACGACCCGGCAGACTGAGGACCTGGTATTGTTCTGCGAGGAGCTGTCATACAGCCGGGCGGTGGTGGCGCACGCCTTTAATCCCAGCACTTGGGAGGCAGAGGCAGGTGGATCTCTGTGAGTTCGAGACCAGCCAGGTCTACAAGAGCTAGTTCCAGGACAGGCTCCAAAACCACAGAGACACCCTGTCTCGAAAAACCAAAAAAGAAAAAAGAAAAAAAAGATACTGTCATACATTACAGTATAAGATAATGCAAGGGATGCGCTTTGCAAGGTTGGGGAAACCCTGGGATGTGGTACGAACTCTGTTCACTGTTCTGGGACTAAAACCAACCTCTCTCCTGAGTACTCCGGAGTGATCATGGTCTCTGGGGTGAGTTTTCACTGTTTCCTCCAAACCCAGTGTTGTCAACACTACACCCACATAGACAGGGCTCAGACACCTTATTCTTTTAGCATGAGATTAAGCCAATATTTAAGAGGAATGAGAGGAACGCAGAATCTTCCACCTAATCAGGCCATCAGGACTCCCATTTCCTCCCTCCACCGTGATTCTTCTAGAAACTGCTGTTAGAGTCAGGGCTGCAGCTTAAATCTGGCCTTCAGAAAAAGTCAGGATTGGTGAGAACTAACTCTGTTTTAGGGCTCAAAGTAGGGGGCAAATGCCCAAGAAAGTGTCTGCTGTGTTGCAGCGTTTTAGACTCTCTCCTTTGTGCTGGGGCTAATCATCCCTTCCTGTTACTATTAAAAGGAGAAATAATCACCCTTTTGGATCGACTTTCTTCCTGCCTCCCCAAGCACCTGGGATGGATTCTGCATGGAGGTGACCACAGCCCTGGTCCAGGTCTCTTTCATCTGAGGCACACGGCTGCTCTAGGGTTTTAAAAGCCCATTCCCTGCTTTGTAGAGCCAGCCCCCTCTGGCTCTGGCCAGCTCTTTGAACTGGTGTGTGTGTCCTGATCGTCCCCTGAACTAACCAGACCTGGAACCGGGCATCCAGCTTGTGCCTAGCTGAATTCTGCCGTCACTTTCCTGGGGGAGCCCACCAGGCCTGAGGTCTGGGGCTGGCGGGAGGCCACTGTGCCCAGGTCCCTGTTCCCTCTTACACACTTGTCTTGGGAAGCATCACACAGGCGCCTTTCCACCCACATCTGCAGCCCTCACATCTGTGGATTCTGAGAAAACCCGCCACACTAGTTTAGGGGTGCAGTTCTCAGGCAGGGGAATTGACTGAAGTACCTGCCTTTTCAGGATTGAACCCCCGACCCTGGCCTCATTAGTCTCTGAGTTGTCACAAAGCCCCGCACCTCACTTTGGGTCACTTCTGCTGGCTCCCTGCCTGCCACCCTCAGAGGCCGCCTATTCAATTGCAAAGGCGTTCACCAGGACACAATAGAACAGAAGGAAACCCCATCTCTTGGAGACTGCTCTGAACCGTAATATGGAATATGCATTTTAGTAGGAAAATAATACGGGGGGGGGGGGGGCTTGAAGGTTCTAGGAACGTTCCAAGGCACACTTGTGCTGAGGATACAGCTGTGTCTCCTCGAATCTTCAATCAGAAATTTAAAAATAGTGCTCCAGTCCTTGGGCCAGTGGATGAGCAGAAACCCGGTGACTCTCCGGGGCGAAGGGCGGCGTGCGTTTGCTGCTCAAGCATGCTGGGTGAGCACTTCTGCAGCACAGTGCATCTGAAAATCCTAAGGGCTTATCCGGGGCAAGGTCACAGTATCTCCAGACCAAATTGAGGGCTTACCGTAATAACAAGGGCTCTTGAGTGTTAGCTAGTAGATTCTGATTCCCTTCATTGATACCCAGAGGGCAGGAGTAGTTGTCAAGGAGAGGGAAGGATGCTCTCAGGAGAACTGCATCTCACACCAAGGCATACAAGCCAGTCCCAAGGTGCCTACCAGGGTACAAGTGAAAAGGATTTTATACCCTAGCACTTGGCAGAAGTTGCTAAAATCTGGAATGTTGCCAAATATGGAATGTTCTGGAGCTGGAGGGATGCCTCAGTGGTTAAGAGTGCTTTTGACTCTTCCAGAAGACTCAAGTTCAGATTTCAGCTCCAGAAATATGACACCTTCTGGCCTCTTTGGGCACCCTCACGCTTGTGCGCGTCCAAGCACACGTATGCACACATGCACACACACAACACCCGATGCACTTGTGGATGTAAAGGACCTTTCGCAGATGTGGGCACTGGCTCCTATTCTGCTGCTAGCTCCTGTGGTGACATTCATGTAGGACATCCTTCCTGCGAGCCCGGACAGCCTTGCCTGTCGCTTCACCAATCTGCAGTGCGTGGCTGCTGCTTCTTGCGGTGACAACCTCGACTGTCCTTCCAGCCTCAGAGGTCAGGGACTTCAGTTATGAGCCCCTGCATTCTGGAGAGTGTAAACTATGACTCCTTTTTACTGTTAAAGTATTTGTGTCTCCAAAGCACTCGCTGGGTTTTACATCCCTAGAAAAGACTGGAAAGAACCCCAGATCCCTTGTATTCCAGTAATATCTGCTATGGTGTCAACACACAGCACAGCCTGTTATGCCCAGATCCGCGGGGTTCTCACAAAAGCCAACAAAGGAGACCGAGTCCCATATGTAAAAGCAAAGAGCCTTTATTTTAATCAAGTTTGCAAACTCAATCTCTGCATGTCCAGTGTATTGGAATAACCAGAGAGCCCCAAGCTCGATTAGAATTGGGTCTTTATAGTAGTAAAGGATGGGGGTGAGGAGTCTCTGAGGTTCAGGACCCCCGATTGGCTGAGATGTGTCTACGGGTGTCCTGGTGAGGTGCACTGGCAGGTGGTCCTATCTACAGCGGTTGGAATGTCAGGCATTTCCTTTGAATGGTCTGCTTTTGGGTGGGGGTCGGGTAATCTCAGCTGTGGTGTTTTCCTGCTACCAGGTATTGCTTCAGGGTAAACTACTGAGACTCTAGCCTCTTCTTTAAATTCAGCTATGGCCAGAGTCCCAGGTGATAATGGTTGGAAGTAAAGAACTTCCTTTGGGTGACCTGCCCAGACTTAGATTAACATGGCTGGTCCCCCAAACCCTCGCCTCAAAGGATATAAAGACAGTACAGTTCTTTCCAGAGGATTTTTTTTTAATTTGTAGAGAGACAGATTGTGAGTCAGAGGAGAGCTTGTGGGAGTGGGTCCTGTCCAGCCGGAAGATTGCAGAAGACCTCTCTACCTTCTCAGCGGTAAACCTGCAATTTTCTGCTCCTCCCAGGAGAAACCCGTTTACAGAGAAAGGACCCCTTGTGCAACCTAGAGTCCTGTTAGTTTCACCTTCTCATAATATCAGACTATGCTTCCACCCAAGGTATCCCCAGCGTGCGTCGTTTATCTCATTATAAAAGGAGAGAGATGGGGTCTTAGCAGCCTTTGGGGTGGTAACTTGAGGGCCCAGCGTGTTGTGTGTGGCAAAGGCTAAGACAGCTAGCTGCTCATTCTCCCTCGAGACACCTGTACCCATACTTGGGGACATCCTGCCCTTTGCACAAGGCACCCGTACCCACACTTAGGGACATCCTGCCTTCTGTATGAGGCACCCGTGCCCACACTTGGGGACATCCTGCCCTCTGCACGAGGGACCCCATACCAACACTTGGGGGACATCCTGCCCTCTGCACCAGACACCTATACCCACACTTAGGGACATCCAGCCTTTGGCACACTTCTTTAAGATGCTTCTACTCCCACTCTGAGCTGTGTCTGTCTTGCTCTCTTTTGAACACCTTTCTCTTATTCCTCATGTTTAAGCCCGGATCTAAATAACTTTAATGAAATCTCCAATTCTACATCGTGAACTGGATAATCTTCAAATTCTTCTCAGCATGGAAGCCCTGAGCCCTGATTTGGCCTGAGTTGAGGTCCCGGAAAGCCTAAGGAACTCTTCAGGCTCCTGGGGGCAGCCTGCCTTCCACCCGGCACAGCACGCTTCCGTTCCAGCAGTTTGGAAAACTTAGGATAATAGTTGGTGCCTTGTGCCCTAAATTTTTTCTGGCTCCCCCAGTGGAGCGGTCAGACTTTTAACAAGCCTCAGAACAAAGCTGGAACCGAGGGGAAGGCTCATCCTCTCTGGGAAGAAGCCTCCCACTGCGCGTGGGTCCTGATTCACCGGTGCCTAGCGTTAATATGTGATGTGGAGAATATCTTTCACTGTCGCACAAAAACCAGCAGCCTGAATGCTGTCCTGGTCCCCTGACCAGGGTTATAATAGGGCAGTGCCACCGTCCTCCCATCTTTGTTCCTCGCCGACGGGACCACAGGCCTTGCTAGTGTGAGCACCCTCGCCGGGAGGGAAGCTAACTTTGGTTCTGATCGTCTTATTTCAGCCTCTGGGGAAGTTGGGCCTCACTGCTGGGCTTTTTGCCTTTTCTCTTTTTCATTTGTTCGGAGCCGCCTCGGTTAGGCGGAGCAGACTTGTCACCGTTAGTTAAAAGTAATTGTTATTGCAAGCCCCCTGTATGCCACTGTCAATCCCTTTCATGGTCAAACCCGGTAAGCATCCATTTCAGCACAGAAAGTTGAGAGTGGCTGGAATCGGATCCTTTTCATGTGGACCAACAGCACCTGCGGCCACCGGCTAACTAGCCGGGCTCATTAATTACATGGCTAACTTGTTGATCTCCGTGGCTCTCGACTTTTAGAAGCAGGAGAAAACCACTGTGTGTCTCCTCCTGTAGACAACGACAGGAGAGTCTTCCGCGCTCTGTTCCCATCGCTCATAATCAAATACTTGCATTTCCTATGACATTTCGTTTCCCCTATGTAGATAGTCATTTCTTCTTTAAGTTCAAAAGGCCTTCCTGTTCACAGCAAGTTATCTGTTTGCCCGTAAAACAAAGGCTTCAAAAACATTGGTCCTATAGCTGTGAGTCTGAGTGGGTGTGCTGAAGGTATTACTGTAGTTGATATTACTATAAAAAATACATAAAAGCACAAACTAGGCTAATAACACAATGCTCAGCATTTATTGAATATTTACCGTGTTCTAAACAGGTTACTAAAAACTTTGCATGTTTAGTTTTCATAGTGAACTCTTGAGGTACCAACTATATATGAATGTGTTACAGTGGCGGAAACTAAATTCAGGAAGTATTAACTGCTTATCATTTACAGCCGCCATCCCTCAGCCTGCCAGGCCCTGAGAGAAGACAAGGGAGTGCAACTGAGTCGAGGAAGAAAGGTTTGGACTCATCCCCCATGCACTAGAGAAGCAGAGCAGGGGAAGAAGGCTCAGGTTTTCTTTCTGGAAGCTTCACCAGCTTCTAGAGTCCTTTCTGTTGTAGTTGGGAAACCCAGGGCCAACGTTCCTCAACCAGACAGGTAAACGCCTGATCTCAGTTCCGCCATGAGTGCTGTTTATCCCTAAGAAAAGCTGCACAGGTCACAGAGTTCTTGTCAGTGTGGTTCCTACAGACTCCGAACCAGTGAGCCCCTCAGTTGGCTGTGTGAACGCAGGTTGGTGCTGCAGGTGAAGAATGAGCCTACTGTGTCTGAAGCCGTGGGTTCAATCTTCAGTGCTGGATAAACTGGGGCTGAATTTGTAATCCCAGTACTTGAGAGGTAGAGGTGGGAGGGTCAGAAGTTCAAGGTCATCCTCAGTTCCTTGCCAGTTGGAGGCTAGGCTGGCTCTGTGAGATCCTATCTTTAAAAAAGGAGCTGGAGGTGGCTCAGCAGGTAAAGACTTACTGCCAGATCTCATGACCTGACATCACTCTTTGGGACCCACACAGTGGAAGGAGAGCCAGCGTCTGTGAGTTGTCCTTTGACCTCCACACGCACGGCTGTGGCAGGTGTCTGCCTCCCCTACGAAAGTATTTATAAAATTCACCCCAGCACAGACCAGTCACAGAATTGGTGTGTCCCCTGCAGTCAGGGCCAGGGCTGAGGGCCTTGAGAGGTTATTAATGACCGGCTCATGGAGCTGGCCTCCTTTGTTGAGGACATTCAGACTTTCTGTTTTTCGTTTGGCACATCTTCCCCTGCGCCTCTGGGTTTTTCAGAACAGGTTACTTTGCAAGCCAAGTTTTAGCTCTGTGTGCTCTTCAGATGAGGCTTATTTCAATGTTTGCCTGTTCCTGTGGAGAAGACTCCTGTCAGTCATCCTCAGGCCCTCACAGGCTCACCTCTGCTCTGTCTTTTTCTCCCATGAACATGCACCTGCCGCCATGGTGCAGGTTCTAACTCAGTTTTGGGTTCAGGCTCAACCATGACTGTTTTTTTCTCCCATGTGTGTCAAAGTTTGTTTTTGTCAACTGGACACCAACCTAGACATGCCTGAGGAAAGGGAATCTCAATACAGGAACTGCCTCCATCAGACTGTACTGTAGGCAGACTGCGGGGACATTTCCTTCACTGACGGGAGGGTACAGCCCACCAGGCAGTGCCGTCCCCGGGCTGGTGGTCCTGGAGTACGGCACGAAAGGGAACCATAGGCAGTGTCTGTGGTCTCTGCTTCAGATCCTGCATCTAGCCCTTGACCTTGAGTTCCTGCCCTGGCCAGACAAACCCTAGGTTCTCACAAATCCCAGCAGCAGAGAATCGACCTAGGGCAGGGCTTGTTCGCTCTTCTCTGTCACCAAACGTGGAGTCCGAGTCTGGGGCCTTCAGAGGGGCCCCTGGGTGGTTCAAGCCTGAGAATTCACTCCACTAATTCAGTGAGTTCCTTTCTGAAGCACTGAAGCTTGTGAACTTGGTGTGTTTGTGTTGCTCTCAGCGCCAAGACATGTTTTCCTCCTGCGTGACTTACACTCGGTCCCTGGAGTCAGGCACGGCCTTGCAAGCTGTGGTAGTCAAGCTTAGTTCTCTGCGATGTTCCTGAGTCATCTTCTCCACCAGGGGGATATGGTGCCTGGACCAGCGAGAAGCAGGGAGATGTTTCAGTGTTAAGATGAGCAATCTCTCTGAGGAACTGTAAGCCTCTCTGCCGGTGCCAGCTCTTCTGGGGTGGGAGATGATTGGAGGAGGGACGCCAGCCACTGCAGCAGTGACCCCAGCAGGAGGGATGCAGACACTGCAGTAATGACCCCAGCAGGAGGGATGCAGACACTGCAGTAATGACCCCAGCAGGAGGGATGCAGACACTGCAGTAATGACCCCAGCAGGAGGGATGCAGACACTGCAGCAGTGACCCGAGCAGGAGGGATGCAGACACTGCAGTAATGACCCCAGCAGGAGGGATGCAGACACTGCAGTAATGACCCCAGCAGGAAGGATGCAGACACTGCAGTAATGACCCCAGCAGGAGGGATGCAGACACTGCAGTAATGGATCCCAGTGGGAGGGATGCAGACACTGCAACCGTAGATACCCACCCCCTAGCAGCAGGAATGCCCTTGCATCAGCCTCTCCCTGGTGACAGTTTGGCAATTGTTTGTACATTTTTGTTCTGACTCATTTTGTAGGCAGAGGCTGTTCAACTCACACATGCACATATGCATATGCACAGTAGTGCCTCACACATAGCTACACATACACACACAGAATAGCTCCTCACATACACACATACACACACACACACACACAGTAGCTCCTAGAGATCAAGAGTAGCACATCTTTGTCCTGTGACAGAAACAGGAAATCACATGCAATGAACAGGCCACGTGGACAGAATATAGAAGAGAGAGCAGGACCGTGAATGCAAGGTGCGCGTGCGTACCAGCCAGCCGTGTGCCGTGACACCACATTCAAGAACGGATCCCAGTTTGCTGCATGCATTACTTTTTTGTGCGTAGCTTTGGCTCATTTTTGTGTCCTGCTCCTGTGGTCCCTGCGCTCTAAGCAAAGTGTTTCTCCCCAGGTGCTGCCAACTCTGCACTGTGTCCCCACACCCCTTCCTAGGCTATAACTGCTATCACCCCTTCACGGGCTGTAACAATGCGAGTTCATTGATTTCTGAAGATGCTTAGTAAACACCAGAAAACCAGGACCAGCAAGAGTCTGGCATCCGCAGCCTGCTGACTGCAACGATACAGGCGATGCTGGGGTTAGGGCCTGGGCTGTAGTCACTGAGCCGGAGTGTGTGTCCTTGATCTCTTTGGCCGCCTTGGTGAGCGTTGGTGTGTGTTCTCTTCACTACTGCTCCTCAGGGGCCAATTGTGGTGTGAACCTTCTTGGGAAAGGTAAGCCTTGTCTGCAACACATGGCGCCTGTGACTGTCTGACCACGTGTCCTCTGTGTCTCTCCTCTCACCACTACGATGCCCTTTTCTGTTTTCCAGGAAAGAAGGACTGTCGAAATGCGGACGATGCAAGCAGGCGTTTTACTGCGATGCAGAATGTCAGGTAGGTGCGGGCTTAGCTGGAGGGAGGCCTCTTCTCCGGAGGTTGGGACTTGGGTGTCCTCTTCGCCATTAGCATTTTGCCTCACAACTCCCTACTCATGCGGAGTGTGCGCATGCACCCCCAGAAGTGACCAGCCCCGTGTCAGGCAGAGTGTGATGTGGAAGAGGTGGGAAAGACACCAGGAGACTGCCGGGTTAGCTGGGGATCACACCAAGGGTGACCGTTCACACCAAGGACATCATCAGCTAATTTTGGGAGATGTGGAGAACTGAGAAGTAGGAAGCTGCCTTCGTGGCCTACGTGCTGGTTGTCCTGGGTCTCTGATTTTAGGATTTGTACAGCAGCAGAGACTCCTCAGGCTTGGGCTGTTAGGACCCAGGATAATGGCAGCCGGGCTCAGATGCCAGCATGGCAGAGCAGAGGGTCGCAGCTGCGCAACAGAGCTCTGCAACAGAGCTCGTGCCCTCGCGCCTTTAAAGCAGCCTGGATTGGGGACCTGGGAGGTGAGGAGTTACAGATAAGTCTTGGGTTGGCTCTTGCAGTGTGGGACTGGGGAGATGAAGGAGGAAGCTGGTGTGAGACCTCTCAGGGTCCTTCTGAGGTTCAGAGAAGGGTGTCCCCTAACCTACAGTAAACTTCCAATGCACAGAAATGTTCTCTGTAGAAGAGCATTGCCAGGTCAGCTCAGGGGACGCATGCTCTTACTCCACAACCCTGCCTGGGCCCTCAGGCATGGGATATACGAGAAGCGTGTCTTTTAAAAAATGTGTATTTGTGCGTGACACATGCACGTATGTTCTCATATGTGTAGGTATGCACATATGTAAGCACACATGTGAGTGCATTGTGTGGAGGTGTCCTTCTTGATTGCTCTAACTTCTATTTGTTGAACCTGGAGCTCATGGATTCAGCTAGTCTGGCTAGCCTGCCTGTCTCTACCTCTCAAGTGCTGAAATTACAGACCGGCAGCCATGCTGACCTAGCTTTTTTTTATCAGGGTCTGGGGCTCAGAACTCCCGTTCTCACACGGGTGAAGCCAGGGTTTTCTCCGCGGAGCCATCGCCGCGGCCCTGCTGTGGGAGTTCATGCATCCTCTTGGTGGCCCTGCACATCTCCCGGCCTCACAGCCTTCTTTTCTTTCTCTTCAGGAACCTCCTACCACCTTAGCAAACACTCATGCTGTTGAGGGGATGCGTGGCTTAGGTGATCTTCACCTCCCTGTCCCAAAGCACCCCTGCAGCTCCACTTACCGTGACTGCTTTTTTTTTTTTTGTTTTTTTTTTTGTTTTGAGAACACTTAGCAGCAGGCGTCACTGCTGAGCCCTGTGACAGCTGAACACTAGGGACAGCGGCCACTTGCCAGGGTAGAGCAGCCAATGACGCTGATGCTGCGTGGGCTCAGGAGGCCATGCGCTGTGTCTCCTTCAGCAGGCTTCCTGAGGCGGCAGCCTGAGTAACGGCAAACGTATAAGTGAGTTTTGGTCCAGTTGGGGGGGGCAGCGTTATCTCTAGATGCTCTGACTTCTTGTGGGCTGGGTGCTTAGATTGCTGTGGCGTATGGGGAACACTCAAGGGACTGTGTGTTTATATGTGAGACAGACACGTCAAGAGAAAGTAGCTCAAGTCTAGGAGTGGTTTACAGTCCAGACGAAAGAGCAAGAAAGAAGGCATGGCCGAGCGGCAGGTTCGTAGGTCCCACTAACAAGCTCTCGGAGCCTGACTCGTCACAGGACGTCCCCAAGTGACACTTTCTTCAAGTGAGGTCACAGTGCCTGCAGTGGAGAGCAGGAAGGAGAGCACACGATGCCCTGGGCAAGCGTGTGCATTGTTATAAATGATACTAGATCCACGGCAAGGCAGATCTTCTGTAATTCCGATGGGATAGAAGCTTGGCTGTGTAGAGGCTAAAGCACAACAGGCTCATCTTTCTAGCCTAGGAATATGGCTGCCGTCTGGTCAGTATAAGGGGAGTCACACTCCTGAGACATTGAGCACAGTTCAGCAGTAGAGAATCTCAGAATGTGTGGCATGCTGCTTTGCCTCCACAACCCTTGGGCACACCGACAAAAGTGTATTTGCATAGGTCTCAGAAGGTGGCAGTATCTCACCAAACCATCCTGATCTGTGTTGGGGTTTTGAGGTGTCCCTGTGGTGCCTGATGCTCTGGTCTTCCTGGTTTGCAGCTCGTTTGTGGCGGGCTCACACTGATTAGCATCTGTGCCAGAATGATTGCTCTCCCTGAGAGTTTGCTCAGTGGCTCCCGAGGGCCAGCTGGAGTGTGGCTGTGTCATAGTGCGGTGGTGGGGAGGAGCCCTGGTGCGTGGGGGAAAGAGCCCTAAGACTGTTCAGAGGTGCTAAGCTCTGATAGCCCCAGTGGAGCCTCCTGGTCCCTCAGTCTGAGGACAAGGTGCTTGGGGACAGCCTCTGCAGCTGCGATTTCTGTGTTTCAACTGGGTGTCCCGTGACCAAGTATCCTTGTAGGTAGCACCTGTGACGTGGCTTCTGGAGCCTCTTATTTCTAAAGGTGGCAGGCTAGATTTAACTGAAAGTTTCCTTTTCTTTCTGGTTTTTTTTTCCATTTCTTTTTTTGTCTGTCTCCTGAAGAAACAGGCTCATGGCCACACAGGGTTTTCCAGCTTTGGTAATGAAGAACTAAATGACTACGGAGCCGTGTATTGTTCCAGAATGGCAGGAGGAGTTAGGGGGAGTAGATGCCTAGGCACAGAGGGCAGTGCCGGGCTGAAGCTCAGTAAGTGTCTGACCCCGTGCTGATAGGACCCTGCCTTTGTTGGGGAGGCCATGCATGGCCCAGCGTCCTGGGTACAGTGCTGTGAGCTCACTGTGGTCTCCTACCCAGCCCTGAGCTGCATGTGCTGTGGTCAGGACTCTGGGCTCCATTCGTCCACCATCACCATGAGGAAGAACGGCCTGTGGATGGGAGTTCAGTACATCTCTTCTCGGTGGAGAGTGCAGAATCCGCCCCGTGACCCTCAGTGCTGCCACGGTCCCTCTGAGTCCTTCCTACTCTTCCTCCTGGCAGTCATGGAGGCAGAACAGAAGCCCTGTGGCATGTTCTGGCTGTTTTGCCTGTTAAGTCTCCTCTGCACGAGGCAGGTAGACAGCGTGCATTTTGAGCAGACTATTGGAATAGTGGAAACCCCACTATTTCTTTCTCTTCAGAGAAAGAAAAGGGGGCTTTGTGGCAAAAATCTGGATACCTTATCCAAGAAGACAGACTTATTTGCTCAGCAGAAAACTCAATGTCATAATCACCTGCTTTTCCCTCACTCATAGTACGTGTGCCCCCTGACACAGTTCCTCACTCACAATCAGATGCCTCTGATAGAAGAGAGTGCTCTCAGTAAAGGCTGCAAGCAGAGCTTATGGGGATATAGCTCAGTTGGCAGGGTTCTTGCTGTACATTCACACGGGTCTGGGTTCGATCCCCAGCACCATGAGAATCGAGTTGAGTTGAACAGTCATTCACCTGTTCTCTTAGCACTTGGGAGGGGAGGAGAGAGTTCAAGGCCAGCCTTGGTGTTGTAGGAGTTTTAGACCAACCTGGACTACATGAGACTCCGTTTCTTAAGACAAAAACGGGAAGCAAACAAAATGCTCAAAACTAGCTGATACGTCTACCATATTCTAGTTCTCCTTTTCTTTTCAAAATTTTTAATTTTTCAGATGTGTGTGGGTATTTTGCCCGCGAGTATGTCTGTGTCCCATGTTAGTGCCTGGCGTCCATGAAGGTCAGAAGTGGGTGTCAGATCCTCCGGAACTGGTTACACTCGGTGCGAGCCTCCATGTGGGTGCTAGGAACTGAACCCAGGGCCTCTGAAAGAGCCGTCTGTACTCTTAACCACCGACCCATCTCTTCAGGCCCTAAATTTTTCAGTTAAAAATGAACAGTGCCATTGGAGTACGTACCTGTCATTTTCCCTTAATTTGCGTCTCTGGCATCACCTTCCGGAAAGAACCTCAAACGAACCAAAGTCGATTCTAAAGTGCATCATCGTCGTCATGACTTCTTGCATTTCCTGTCTCCTCGATTGTACTTCCTGTTCTAACATGGTCACACACTACTTGAAGTCGAACACTCTGCCCCCCCCCCCCTGCTTCTGGTGTCAGCAGCAAGGCTGGCTTAATTACTAACACTAATTAAGAGTGGCCGTGGGCCAGGTCTCTTCCTTACCGTATGCTGGAGCCCAGAATCACCTATGAAGTTCCTGGTCTGTGTGAGTGAATGCTGACTTTCTAGTTTGAAGGGCCTCAGTGCACCCCAGGCTCTGGGCCTGGTCAAGTGCCACCGTTGTCCATTTTGAAGGGCCTCCGTGCACCCCACAGGCTCTGGGCCTGGTCAAGTACCACCGTTGTCCAGTTTGAAGGGCCCCCGTGCACCCCAGGCTCTGGACCTGGTCGATTACCACCGTTGGAAGGTGTGAAATCACAGACTCAGAGCTGCAGATCTGCTAAGTAAGGAAGGATCATGTTATTCACAGCCTCTCGGACAGGTGCTCAGGGATTAAGAGCTGCGTGGCCTCCAGAGCTGCTACAGAGCACAGTCCGAATGGGGGTCTCTGAGGGTCCAGACCGGTGGCCATCCTGCTCCAGGACCTCTTGGGAGAGAGATCCATCATAAAAGTCAGTGTGAGATATTACATGAATATTAATTTTAAATGTTTAAATAATTAATTATTTGAAGAAATATGCTGTATCAATACAATTGAATAATTTTGATAAACAGTGTTTCTCTTTTTTCTCATGAGAGTTTATGCCTGGGAGACACCAAGCCCTGCTCATACTCGAGGAAACCAAGTGTAGAGACCCTGGGATTTTCAAGACAGGTTTTTGCTGTGTAGCCTTGGCTGGCCTGGAAATTGTTCTGTAGACCAGGCTGGCCTTGAACTCAGAGACCACCTGCCTCTGCCTCCTTAGTGCTGAGATTAAAGGGGTGTACCACAGACCTGGCTGGAGATCCGTCTTAAGTTCAAGTTCCTGGACTTCCAGGGGGACATTTGTCTCTCTGTCCTACCTGCTGGTGTTGCTTGTCCTTAGTCGTCACAGACTTCCTCGTCCCTTCCTCTGTACCCTGTGGCTGCCCAGGCTAGGGAGAAGTCTGCTGGACCCATTCCCTCCTCTGCCTCATCCCTGTGCCCTGTGGTTTAGACTCCAGCTAAAAACAGCTCTGTGCTCCCGGGGGCATATCTTATCTTTTCTTCTCTCTGCTCTCAGTTATATCGGGCACGGTGTTACTTAACTCCACCGAGCATCTTGGCACAGAACTCGAGCCCCGAGGAAGTGTCAGGTGCTGCAGTAAATCATGGGGATGGATTTTGTGTCTTTCCCTTGGGGTTCGGTGGAGGAGAGGGACCAGAGGTGGGGGGCAATCACCCAGCAGCTCTCCTGAATGCCTTATGAATACCGGACTTGGGTATAGGACCTGGGGTCCCACCTGTGAACAAAGCAGAGGGGAATCCTTTATTCTAATGGGGTAATCATGTCATATGCAGGGAGTCATGAGAACTGAGAAGCAGAACTCGAGGGGTGGGAGAGAGAGGAAAGGGCTGTTTGGGGCAGGTGGCTTGAGAAGGCGACCATGGAGGAACAGAGGTGTGGAGACCAGGGACAGCCAGGGAGCAGTGTGGCAATCTGGGAGCTAGAGCTACATAGCAAATACTGCAGGGACCCGGCCTTGAGAAGGGAACAAGGATGATGCTATGGCAGCCGAGAGTGTGCCAGCCAGGCCGGGAGAACTGCTGGCCTCGCGGCCTTGCACGTTATGCTGAGGAGTTGGCCTTCTGTGCAAGCTGAGAAGACCTCAAGGGTTCTGAGCTGAGACCCCGGTTCTCTTTAAGGGTGCCCTTCTCCCACACTCAGTGTTCCAGAGGCAAAGGGAAAAAACAAGCCTGTACCTAAAGGAATGTGGTAGTAATCTTGGCACTGCTGGCTGGCTGACTGGCCCTGGTGGCAGAGAGATGCGTCTGCACCCCGCTCCCCATGTGTGGAGGTTTGTGTGTGTGTGTTGTGGACTCAGAGTCAGTCACCTTTGGGTGCCATTCTTGGGGAGTTGCCCACCTTAGGTTTTGAGCTAGGGTCTCAGTGGCCTGAGGCTAGCCGGTTAGGCTGGGCAGTCCAGCCAATGAGTCCCCAGGGATCCTCCTGTCTCTGCCTCCCCGGTACTGAAATTACAAGCACCCTACCTCACTCAGCTTTTTTACAAGGGTCTGGGGGCTCAAACTAGGGTCCTGTTGCCTCCAGGGTGACTTCAGGTGTTTGTTGTAAGCTTCTGAAGGAATGGACTTGATATTTGCTGAGCTGAGGAAGGCAGAGGGCAGAGCGGCACAGGCCAGTGTGTGCAGGAGAGTGTTCTGGGCTCGCAGAAGTCCACAAGCATCCAACAGTAGTCCACTGTCCTCCAGCCCCAGCTCCTGAGCTCCCAGCTATTTCTGCCAATGCTGAGGTTCCTTCCCTCTCTGTTGCTGTGGTCAGAAAGGAACCCAGAGAGGAAAGGGCTGATTTGGCTTGTCTTTCGTGGTCATACATCCTAGACAGCAGTCAGTGTGGGCCTCACAGCATGCGCTGAGACAGAAACCTTGGAGGAAAGCTGCCTGCTGGCACGGTCAGGTATAGCCCAGGCCCACCTGCCTAGGGATGGTGCCTCCCACAGTAGGCTGGGCCCTCCCAAATCATAATCAATCTTACTGATGTGGTCACAGATCATTCTGGTCAAGGCAATTCTTTATTTAAAGTTTCCATCTCCGATGTGTCGGGTTTACAATGAAAGCTAACCAAGACGGCTGCTTTTCTTGACTCGGGTTGTTCTGTGAGAAGCTGCCGCACCAACTCCACAAAACTGGCTGTTGTTTTTGTTTTCCTTTTGGAATCAGTCTGTAGTGACATTGGGGTGACAGGTGGGTCTCCAGTGGCCTTCCGTGGTGCCTGTCACCAGCTTCTGTGCTATCATTTGCTCTCACCCAAAGTACTTCCTTTTTGATTTTCAAAGCGCCACTGTGTCCTCTGCCACCCTCCCGCTCTCTGCAGCTGGGTTCCCACTTTTCCACTGTTGACTGCAAGCTTCACCCCTCTACCAGGGGCAGAAAGTCTTCAAGGCAGGATACGAAGGGATATAGTTGCTCTAATAGAAGAATCTGAAGGACCAGCATCGCTAGATTCCCCAGTTGATGTTTTTGCTGGGCCCCAGGGGCATGGTAGAGTCTGACTTGTACAAAATGGCCAAGAGAGTTGCCAGCGGTTTGTCTTTGCTTGAGCCCAGAGCTGGGAATACAGCAGCAGTACAGACAGACCTGTCACCCATGGCCCTGCCCTCTGTCAGTCTCAGCCCACACAGACTTCCAGACAGTACAGACAGATTCGTCACCCAGGGCCCTGCCCTCTGTCAGTCTCAGCCCACACAGACTTCCAGGCAGGAACAGCTAAAGAAGAAAATAGGGAACTGTCACGCATGATGACTCCCACTTGTCATCCCAGCACTTAGGAGGCTGAGGCAGGAGGACTGCTGTGTCTGAGACTACATAGTGAATTCCAGGCCAGCCTGAGCATGAAACCCTTAAAGACATCCCCCAGACAACAACAAAAGACACCTTGACTGAGCTAGAATTGTATCTGTCTTTAAAATATATTGAGTCTAGTTTGTGAACATTCCCTAGCTTTCCAAGAGGAAGCGTATTCTACTTGAGCTAGACTAAGGGTCTTATTGCATTCTCTTCATACTTTAGTCTGTATGTGTGTGTGTGTGTGTGTGTGTGTGTGTCTGTCCATGTGTGACTGTGTGCCTGTGCCTGTATCTGTGTGTCTGTGTGTCTATGTGTCTCTGTGTGTCTGCCCATCTCTGTGTGACTGTGTGCCTGTGTCTGTATCTGTGTGTCTGTGTCTATGTGTCTCTGTGTGTCTGCCCATCTCTGTGTGCCTGTTTCTGTATCTGTGTGTCTGTGTGTCTATGTGTCTGTGTCTATGTGTCTCTGTGTGTCTGCCCATCTCTGTGTGACTGTGCTCCGTTGTCTATATCGTGTGTGCGTGTGTGTGTCTGTGTATGCGTGTGTGTGTCTGTGTGTCTATCTCCATGTGAGGATGTGTCCATACATTAACAGCTTTGTTTTTTGACCCCTACCCAGAAGGAAGACTGGCCTCTGCACAAGCTGGAGTGCTCATCCATGGTTGTTTTCGGGGAGAGCTGGAATCCTTCGGAGACGGTGCGGCTCACAGCCCGGATCCTGGCCAAACAGGTGGGGAAATGTGATAACGTTCAGCTGCGTTCATTTGTTAAAGGTCAGAAAGATGGGTGCTGAGCCAGGCTGAGTATGTGGCTCAGTATCCTTGGAGTTCCGCTTCAGCCCCATCCGGGTGTAATGGGAGGGCACTCAGGCACAGTCTTGGCTGTTTCCCCCGGGCACGTAGGACATTGCCCCCCCCAGAAGAGGAATATAGCTGTACCCGTTCAATTAGGAGCTTCTTGGGGGATTTATTTACATGGAAAAGCACGGTCATGACTTTGTAGCATGGAAGAACAGACCCGGCCAGGAATTCCTAGAGCTCCATGTGAGCCGGGCAGGCCAGGAAATCCTGGTGCCGTGTGGAGCCGTCCTGTCCCCTTTCTTGTGTGTCCTTTTGCTCCCCTTCAACTGTCAGAGTGTGGTCAGTCCTTCCCAAGCGCTGGAGAACTGCCTGCCTTGTCTGTCAAGGTTCAGGTTTTGAAGTCAGTGGGAAGACATAAGGAGCTTGTCTCTGTCATCCTCTGAAACATAGAGGAGCTCGGGAGGTAGCCTGCCTGTGGCAGATAGAGGTTTGGCTGTCTGCGTCTGTGTGGGTCTCTGAGCTGTAGATTTGTTTTAAGGCTTAAACTTCATCCCCCTCTGACTTTCATATCCATCCCTACCAGCGCCTTCCAGCTTCTCCGTTGTCGTTTTAACCTAAGATGAATATGATTGTAATGGTTAGCATGTGCTTGTCCCCAGATCAAATTTAGGATCCTGGGTGTGTAAACAGAAGTAGAACATTCTAGAACTCTGAGGTCATCTTTCCACTAAGCTCAGCTGGGGTCAGGTGACTGGAGTAAGTGGAACAGGAGTTGCCTGCAGAGTGAGGCTCAGAGATGAGGGTGGTTTTCTTTTGGGAAGGCCACCGGCCCCTTCTTAAATGACAGTTCTCCGTGAACTAGTGGTCTGTGGCAGAAAGGAACACGGGGAGGCTGTGAATGTGAGGTCTGGATAATCAGTCCTTCGTTACATCAAGCCCTGCCTTCCCCTCACCTTCCCACGGTTTCTGTCAGAGCCGTCTTAAGGAGCTTTCCTGAGTGAGGTGCCCCCCACCCCCTAAGGCAGGATGACTTCTCACAGAAGTGTGCCCTGTGCCTGTCCGCTCTGTCTGCGTGCCTGGATGAGTTTAGAGGTTCCCTTTATTTTTTGTTATAATTACCACTAATCGACTATTAAATGGAAAGTTACCTGGCCATCTTTTCATCTCCATAGGAATAGGTGATTAAAAAAAAAATAATAAAAACCCAGACCATTTGTATTCTAGGAACTCGCAAAGGATTAGGGGAGACAGACAACCAACTACCTAGGGGAAGCTTAACATGTTAAGTAGGGAGGTGAGAGCGCCCTGCTAGACCAACCACCTGTACCCCCAAATTGAATGGCCAGATTACAAAGCCCAGGCCTCGGGCCAGCTCCTGAGCTCTGCCTTTGAACTCCTGTCAACACCAAGTTTATTCATGTTCTCAAAGCCTCGTGGCTCCGCTATTGTTAGCTCCTCTTAGGGCGTCTAGAACAAAGGCAGCAGGCGTTTCAAGTGTGGCTGGGCTTGCAGATACAACCCAACGTGTTCCTTTTGAAATGTGGGATTTGAGATCATTTTAGCCTATGCTTAAAGAAAGTGGGAAATGGATGGGGGTTTCGTTTTGTTCTTTTTTAGAAGGAGAAGTAATAAATAGGATGGTTTGTCTGTAGACGCGGTCCTTTTAAGTCAGGGCCCTAAAAACTTGTTTTCTGGCCCCGTTCTTCTCTGTAATGAGCATTTCCAAACCTACTGTGTGTGCAGGGTATTAGGGCGTTAGGGATACTGTGGACCCTTTCAAATGCTTTTAAAACAAGCCCTTTGGATCTGGAGGTCGGGCAGACTCAGAGCCTAGTGTGGACTCTTGAGTGGCCTTCTTCCTTGAACATGGTTGTGTTGTCTTCACTTGGACAGAACAAGGGTGCATTTGAGCCCGGGCACTAATGTTTCTCTGTGATTTTGTCACCAATTTCTAGAAAATCCACCCGGAGAGGACGCCTTCAGAGAAACTGTTGGCTGTGAAGGAGTTTGAATCCCGTAAGTATTTCTCTAGTGGATGCTCTCTTATTTTAGATGCAAATTGAATTCTCATCAGGTGGATTGAAGGCAGAAATAACTCATTCTCTTAGTAAGGATGGTGATTTTTAAAACTGTTTGTTGTATTTTGACCCGTGTTTTATTTTGAAATATGTTCCTAGCATTGTTTCTCCCCTGAGTTTACAAGTTGACTAGGAATTGATCAGGGGAGGTCGGGGCTCACACAGAGGTCCTCCCTGCTCCTGGCACTCTGGGTGTCGGGGCTCAGACAGAGGTCCTCTCTGCTCCTGGCACTCTGGGTGTCGGGGCTCACACAGAGGTCCTCTCTGCTCCTGGCACGCTGGGTGTTTTGGGTATTAGCTACTCTGCAGTCTGGAAAAACTGATGTTTGTGTGTGCACACATTTGCTGTGCACGTATGCAGGTGTTCACGTACACATGTACAGGTTTATGTGGAAGCCAAAAGACACAGTCCCCTTGGGGGACACAGTTTACCAATTGAATTGTTTTCTCAGTTCCCTGGTGATGGCTTTACCTAAAGGCATTAAATCAGGGCTATCCAGCTGTTTGACGGTGACCCAGATCCCAGGGCCCAGTAAGGGACAGTGAGGTTGGATGTCATCTACAGTTGCTTCTCTCTGACCTCACTGCTCATGGTCAGGTGGAATTTCGTGCCTGCATGACCTTTGACTGATGGAGGAAGAGACAGTTCTTAATTTAGACCACGTCATGGGGAATGTGTTCTCCAGGGCTCGACAGTGACCACCCCGCGGTTTGTAGCAAGAGGGACTCAGGGTTTCTGTGGTAACAGATTGTTTCTCACAGATCTGGACAAACTGGACAATGAGAAGAAGGACCTGATCCAGAGCGACATCGCTGCTCTCCATCAGTTCTACTCCAGACACCTGGAGTTCCCCGACCACAGCAGCCTCGTGGTTCTCTTCGCCCAGGTGAGGGTGCCAGCGCCCTTCCTACAGCATGTACCCATGGAGACACGTGGAAATGCTGACAGTATCTACCTGACAAAGTCCTGGGCCCTGTGAAACAGGTGCAAACCTGGGACTCAGTGGCACAGGCCGCCTAGCTCCCTTATCGAGTTCCAGGCCAATGAGAGACCTTTTCTCAAGAAACAGGTGGGCTGAGATAGAGAGACAGCTCAGAGGTTAAAAGCATTTGCTGCTCTTACTGAGGACTTGGGTTCGGTTCCCACACCCACATGGTGGCTCAGAACTATCTGTAACTCCAGTTCTAAGAGAGCCTATGACCTCTTCTGACCTCCATGGGTACAGGGCATGCATTATACATACATACAGGCAACACATTTATACACATAAAGTAAAAATAAAATACAATAAAACAAGGTGGACATTGTCTGAGAAACAACACCCAAGGTTGTCCTCTGACCTTCATATCCCCCACAGTCATACACACACACATACATGCATACACACAGAGACACACACACATACATGCATACATACAGAGACACACACATACATGCATACACACAGAGACACACACACAGAGACACATACATGCATACACACAGAGACACACACACACATAGACACATACATGCACAAACACAGACACACACATGTACACATTCGTACACACACTCATACATGCATAAGCACAGATACACACATACACACATTTATACACACACACACACTGTACACACTCATACATGCACGACACACATTCATACACACACAAACACACATAATCACCCCACATGCTAAAAATGAGTGAAAACAGTAGCCGTGCACTAAGCATTATGACAGAGGGAAGGGAGAAGTGAGTCTTTCCCCACTTCGACCCCAGTGAGCAACACTGCTAACGGTTCCGTGGATTAGCCGCGGACCTAGTGTTTATGCAGAGTATTTCAGCCATGTGACGATGACCAGGTACTCCTGCAGAAGGAATCGTGGGTTCCGGTAAGGAGAGTTAAGATGGAAGCCCATGGTCATGCTCATTTCCACACCTGGTTTGCACCCTCCTCAGCATCTGTACACGACTGTGGAGAGACACCCAACAAAAGAAGCTTCAGGAAGGGATAGTTTATCTGGGTTCATGATTTGAGGGTGCGGTCCATGGTGGGAAGGCGGGTGGCTGGGCTAGAGAGACCAGTGCTACTGTGCAGGACGCTTTACGTTCAGTCCATACCCCAGCCCATGTCCAGCTCAGGTCTTCCCTCGTGGGTTGACCTGGTCCCCCTCAGACATGCCCAGAGGCATGTATCTGTAGCAAACCTAAATCCTGGTAGGTCGACAGCCAATATTAGCCATCACAACACCCAAAGATGTTAGAGGCGGGTGTGGGATCCGAGTTTCTGAAACTGTTCTTACAGGAGTTTCTTCTCGCTCAGACGTGGTTATATGAAGGTAGAACAGCCAAGTAAAGTTTGTCACAGGCGATGGCCAAAAAGACCTTTCCTTTAATAGTGCAATGCATGCCGGTAGGCCTTCCGTGTGCTGATGTACTTGGCTCAGATCACACCCCATGTTCACATCAAAGGTCAAGTGTACATATGGAGAAATGAAATTGTGTGTGTGTGTGCCTTAGGGAACCCACACAGGTGTGTGCATACCTGCATACAACTAGGAATTTATTCCTTATGACCTTTACATTGATTAAATCTTTGTATTCATTCAAAGCTGTTTGTGTGCCACGTGCCGGCTTCATCTCAGTTTTCCTTTCAATAGCTCTCATGTAGCACAGGCTAGTCTCAGACTTACTGTGTATCCAGGAATGACACCAAGCTTCCCAAGTGCAGGGATTTCAGGTATGCACCACCACACCCAGGGTTTCCTGTGATCTGGGCCAACACTCCACCAACTGAGCCGCATCCAAAGCCCCATACACCACAAAGTCCTTGTGTGAGTTTTAGGGGGAATCCAGTGCCCCCGGAGAAAATGCTAGAGCTCAAAGGAAATGTGGCTCGTGCCCCCCTTGCCCTCTGGCCTTGCCTCGGCTCCAGCTGGTGTGTGCTGTTCTGCCCTGAGCCTTTCACCCAGCTGAGGAGGCTCTTGTCGGGTAATGCAGTGGCAGCTGGCAGCCGAAGGTTACTGCAGCCCTCTGAGCTGCTTTAATCACTGCAAACCTGCGCATGGATGAGAGAGTGTTGGATGTGCAGCCTGCGTCTAGTTTAAATGCTAATTATGAGATAGCTTTAGCAAGGCGCTTACGCCTGGTTTGACTCGGGGAAAAAAGAACCACAGCCCATGCATCTTTTCTAATTTACAAGTTCACTTTTCTTCTCTAGGGACATCTCAGAAGGGAGGGGAGGCTGGCAGGAAAATTGCTATGTAGTTTGGCTCAAATACCACCACTGCCTCTCCAGAAGGAAGCGAGATTACACTTATGTCTGTAGGAGAACATGCATGCACACTCCCACAGCATGTCCGTAAGAGAACATGCGCACACACTCCCACAGCATATCCGTAAGAGAACATGCATGCACACTCCCACAGCATGTCCGTAAGAGAACATGCGCACACACTCCCACAGCATATCCGTAAGAGAACATGCATGCACACTCCCACAGCATGTCCGTAAGAGAACATGTATGCACACTCACACAGCATGTCTGTAGGAGAACACGTGTGCACACTCCCACAGCATGTCTGTAGGAGAACATGTGTGCACACTCCCACAGCATGTCCATAGGAGAACATGTGTGCACACTCCCACAGCATGTCTGTAGGAGAACATGTGTGCACACTCCCACAGCATGTCTGTAGGAGAACATGTGTGCACACTCCCACAGCATATCCGTAAGAGAACATGCATGCACACTCCCACAGCATGTCCGTAAGAGAACATGTATGCACACTCCCACAGCATGTCTGTAGGAGAACATGTGTGCACACTCCCACAGCATGTCCGTAAGAGAACATGTGTGCACACTCCCACAGCATGTCCATAGGAGAACATGTGTGCACACTCCCACAGCATGTCTGTAGGAGAACAAGTGTGCACACTCCCACAGCATGTCTGTAAGAGAACATGTGCGCACACTCCCACAGCATGTCTGTAGGAGAACATGTGTGCACACTCCCACAGCATATCCGTAAGAGAACATGCATGCACACTCCCACAGCATGTCCGTAAGAGAACATGTATGCACACTCCCACAGCATGTCTGTAGGAGAACATGTGTGCACACTCCCACAGCATGTCCGTAGGAGAACATGTGTGCACACTCCCACAGCATGTCTGTAGGAGAACATGTGTGCACACTCCCACAGCATGTCTGTAGGAGAACATGTGTGCACACTCCCACAGCATATCCGTAAGAGAACATGCATGCACACTCCCACAGCATGTCCGTAAGAGAACATGTATGCACACTCCCACAGCATGTCTGTAGGAGAACATGTGTGCACACTCCCACAGCATGTCCGTAAGAGAACATGTGTGCACACTCCCACAGCATGTCCATAGGAGAACATGTGTGCACACTCCCACAGCATGTCTGTAGGAGAACAAGTGTGCACACTCCCACAGCATGTCTGTAAGAGAACATGTGCGCACACTCCCACAGCATGTCTGTAGGAGAACATGTGTGCACACTCCCACAGCATATCCGTAAGAGAACATGCATGCACACTCCCACAGCATGTCCGTAAGAGAACATGTATGCACACTCCCACAGCATGTCTGTAGGAGAACATGTGTGCACACTCCCACAGCATATCCGTAAGAGAACATGTGTGCACACTTCCACAGCATGTCCGTAGGAGAACATGTGTGCACACTCCCACAGCATGTCCATAGGAGAACATGTGTGCACACTCCCACAGCATATCCGTAAGAGAACATGTGTGCACACTTCCACAGCATGTCCGTAGGAGAACATGTGTGCACACTCCCACAGCATATCCGTAAGAGAACATGTGTGCACACTTCCACAGCATATCCGTAAGAGAACATGTGTGCACACTTCCACAGCATGTCTGTAGGAGAACATGTGTGCACACTCCCACAGCATGTCTGTAAGAGAACATGTGTGCACACTCCCACAGCATGTCCGTAAGAGAACATGTGTGCACACTTCCACAGCATGTCTGTAGGAGAACATGTGTGCACACTCCCACAGCATGTCTGTAAGAGAACATGTGTGCACACTCCCACAGCATGTCCGTAGGAGAACATGTGTGCACACTCCCACAGCATGTCCATAGGAGAACATGTGTGCACACTCCCACAGCATGTCCATAGGAGAACATGTGTGCACACTCCCACAGCATATCTGTAGGAGAACATGTATACACACTCCCACAGCATATCCATAGGAGAACATGCGTGCACACTCCCACAGCATGTCCATAGGAGAACATGTGCGCACACTCCCACAGCATGTCCGTAGGAGAACATGTGTGCACACTCCCACAGCATGTCCATAGGAGAAAATGTGTGCACACTCCCACAGCATGTCTGTAGGAGAACATGTGTGCACACTCCCACAGCATGTCTGTAGGAGAACATGTGTGCACACTCCCACAGCATGTCTGTAGGAGAACATGTGTGCACACTCCCACAGCATGTCTGTAGGAGAACATGTGTGCACACTCCCACAGCATGTCCGTAGGAGAACATGTGTGCACACTCCCACAGCATGTCTGTAGGAGAACATGTGTGCACACTCCCACAGCATGTCCATAGGAGAACATGTGTGCACACTCCCACAGCATGTCTGTAGGAGAACATGTGTGCACACTCCCACAGCATGTCCATAGTAGAACATGTGTGCACACTCCCACAGCATGTCTGTAGGAGAACATGCGTGCACACTCCCACAGCATATCCGTAAGAGAACATGCATGCACACTCCCACAGCATGTCTGTAGGAGAACATGCGTGCACACTCCCACAGCATGTCTGTAGGAGAACATGTTGCACACTCCCACAGCATGTCCGTAGGAGAACATGTGTGCACACTCCCACAGCATGTCTGTAGGAGAACATGTGTGCACACTCCCACAGCATGTCTGTAGGAGAACATGTGTGCACACTCCCACAGCATGTCCATAGGAGAACATGTGCGCACACTCCCACAGCATGTCTGTAAGAGAACATGTGTGCACACTCCCACAGCATGTCTGTAGGAGAACATGTTGCACACTCCCACAGCATGTCCGTAGGAGAACATGTGTGCACACTCCCACAGCATGTCTGTAGGAGAACATGTGTGCACACTCCCACAGCATGTCCGTAGGAGAACATGTGTGCACACTCCCACAGCATGTCTGTAGGAGAACATGTGTGCACACTCCCACAGCATGTCTGTAGGAGAACATGTGTGCACACTCCCACAGCATGTCTGTAGGAGAACATGTGTGCACACTCCCACAGCATGTCCATAGGAGAACATGTGTGCACACTCCCACAGCATGTCTGTAGGAGAACATGTGTGCACACTCCCACAGCATGTCTGTAGGAGAACATGTGTGCACACTCCCACAGCATGTCCATAGGAGAACATGTGCGCACACTTCCACAGCATGTCTGTAAGAGAACATGTGTGCACACTCCCACAGCATGTCTGTAGGAGAACATGTGTGCACACTCCCACAGCATGTCCGTAGGAGAACATGTATACACATTCCCACAGCATGTCTGTAGGAGAACATGTGTGCACACTCCCACAGCATGTCCGTAGGAGAACATGCGTGCACACTCCCACAGCATGTCCATAGGAGAACATGTGTGCACACTCCCACAGCATGTCCATAAGAGAACATGTGCGCACACTCCCACAGCATAAGTGGAGGGATAGAAAGGGGTAAAAAGAAGGGATGCAGATCAGAGAACTACAGCTCAGTTCCCAAAGGCTGGGGAGCTGGCTGTTCCGCCATCTGTTTTGATATATCTCTGGTTTTTTTTTCATATTTTTATTGATTGGGAATTTCACATCATGAACCCCAGGAATCTCTCTTTCATTTAGCAAGCATTTGCCAGCCGTTGTGGGTACCGTGAGCCCCGAGTCCAGCAGAAGAAAATTATTGCCCAGTACCTAGCCAGAAACACCTAGAAATGGAGTTCATGCTAAAGAAATTTTGCCAAACAAAAGAAAAATCCCAGTTCATCCTACCGAATGTGGGCTGGCAGCTCGTGGTTAAAGGTGCAGGGATGCACTTGGTCAGGGTGCATAAAAAGACAGTGTGCAGGCTTCTACTTAGGGATGTCAGACCTTTGGGACATTTTATGAACCCACAGTGCTCGCCTCCTCCCCTCCTCTTCCCTCCTTCCTCCTCTTCTTTCTTTTTCTTCCTCTTCTTTCTTTACCTCAGTAGTGCAAGTAAAATTATCATAGTTTTTACTACGGTATGCACCCAAGGTTCCCAAGATTTTCTAATAATCTTTTAATTTTATGCAAAACTGCCACATTCCCAGTTAATAGACACAGCTTATCATGAGAAATGGCACACCTGGAATGATGGCTGAGTGAGGGAAGCCCTGGCCAGGCAAGTGTGAGGACCCAAGTTCAGACCCCAGCAGATGCAGTCCTGAGTACCAGTTACCCCAGCTGTGGTCCTCAGGCAGTATGAGAGGGAGAGGAGAGCCCCCAGAGGCTTGCACGGCAGCAGGCCTGGCTTATGCTGCAGCAAACGAAGAGGCCCTGTGTAAAATGGCAGAGGCTGCCCTTGAACCTCCCACACAGCACTCCTACCCCAGTTGCAAGCATAGTCTGGTGTACAGACGCCGGGCTTCGTCAGAACATCCTGGGTGAGCCGTGACTCCCTTTATGCCGCCACATCTCACACATCCTTGAACCGCTCACTCCGCCGTGGGTCCCGGGAGCCCTGGTTATTTGTACGGTGGACAGCTGCATTCATGCTAGCACGATACTGCGGGCTTGTGAGGTGGGGGGTCGGGGCACCCAGCGTGGTGTTTGGTAGTGCTCTTTGGAAGAAACCTAGGAGCGGGAGGAAGTAAGTTTGCTCAGAGCTTGCAGTCTCGCGAGTCCCAGCCACCTCAGCGCTCGTCACTGACGGGCTTTGTGACTGTAGTGCTGGCTCCTTTCTCATCCTCTTAGAGAGGACACCACGTCGTCCATCCCTGAGCTTTGTGACAATAGTGCTGGCTCCTTTCTCATCCTTAGAGAGGACACCGCGTCCTCCATCCCTGAGCTTTGTGACCGTAGTGCTGGCTCCTTTCTCATCCTTAGAGAGGACACCACGTCGTCCATCCCTGAGCTTTGTGACTGTAGTGCTGGCTCCTTTCTCATCCTCTTAGAGAGGACACCGCGTCCTCCATCCCGGAGCTTTGTGACTGTAGTGCTGGCTCCTTTCCCATCCTCTTAGAGAGGACACCGCATCCTCCATCCCTGAGCTTTGTGACCATAGTGCTGGCTCCTTTCTCATCCTCTTAGAGACGACACCGCGTCATCCATCCCTGAGCTTTGTGACTGTAGTGCTGGCTCCTTTCTCATCCTCTTAGAGAGGACACCGCGTCCTCCATCCCTGAGCTTTGTGACTGTAGTGCTGGCTCCTTTCCCATCCTCTTAGAGAGGACACCGCATCCTCCATCCCTGAGCTTTGTGACCATAGTGCTGGCTCCTTTCTCATCCTCTTAGAGACGACACCGTGTCATCCATCCCTGAGCTTTTCAGTCCTTACAGAGAACACCTGTGGGATTCTCTCCCAACCTCTGATCATCCTTTCGTGTAAAGCACCCAGCAGGCTATGCTTGTTACTATCTGTGGAAAGAGAAATGTGCAGAGTTGGCACTCAAAGTCATCCTTTTAGCCTGTTCACCTTGACCTAGACCTCCAGTGTGGTGAGAGCTACTCTTGGAGGGAGTGTGTGTTCACATACGTGTGCATGTGCTCGTGCATGGCACACCCATGCACATGAGGAAGCCAGAGACCAACCTTTATGTTCTTTCTCAAGAGCTTTGTGTTTTGAGATGGGCCTGTCACTGGGTTCTGGGGCTCTCTGGTTAGGCCAGGCAGACAGCCTAGGAGCTCCAGGGCTCTGTCTGTCTCCACCACCCCGTGGCTGGGATTACACTGTATGCCCAGCGTTCTTTTTACATGACTTCTGGGGTTCAAACTCAGGTCTTCATGCTTGCGGGGCTATGACTGAGCCATCTCCCCAGCCCGATTCTAACCTTATGTCCTCAGTGTTCTAAATGCAGCCATTCTTCTTAAAGATGAGAGAGGGACCAGAGACTGATTTGACTGTAACATGCCTCGGGGTTCTTGGTTTCTTCACCTCTTAGAGGAAGGGCCCACACTTCCATAGATGAGTGAAGGGTTTGAACTTATCACCTCACCTTCTGAGGTAGACATTGGGTCACCAGATTCCATTCTAAGAAAAATGATTTGAGGATCGGATCTAAGTCACGTGCATGGATGCGTGCGCACGCGCACACACACACACACACACACACACACACACACACACCGTGGTCTCATTGGAGCACACACACACACACACACACACCGTGGTCTCACTGGAGCACACATACACACACCGTGGTCTCACTGGAGTTCCTGACCCGAAGCAGTCTGACTACCCAAGCATAGGAACAAGACTTCCCTCCCAGAAGCCCCATCGCGTGTTCCCACAGTGCCCTCCACTGCAGCTCTGCGGGCAGCCATGCAGAGAGGAGCTCTGACAGCAGCGCGTCTGCTTCCGTCTGTTGACGCTCAGAGCCGTTGGGTAGATTTTACTGGAGAGAGGATGCCATGCTGCAAGGGCAGCTTCCACGCCCCAAGCCAGAACGTCTTGGCTGATTTGGCGCGGGCTGAAGAGGTGCTGTGCGGCTGCGGTCGGGGAGCTGTAACCGGAGGTTTCTCTCTTTCTCCCCATCTCGCTGCAGGTGAACTGTAATGGCTTCACTATTGAAGACGAAGAGCTCTCTCATTTAGGATCGGCGATATTCCCTGAGTAGGTTGAGTCTGACTTCGTTCCTTCCCCTTTGTACTTATTTAGCGCTAATTTGGTTTTTACATAACCCACCCGGCTGCGTGTGGCAGGCATGAAACGCCGAGTGAATTAAGACAGCTTTTTAATCTGCCAGATTTCAAAATATTTCCCCTACACCTGAGGATCCGAGGGTGGCAGGTAGCAGAGCGATGGTGGTGACATCCCACCGGGCCCAGGCTCTTGTTAAGGAGTATCAGTACAGAGAGGAACACCCTGTGGCCTGCTGGGAAGCGTACTGCAGGCCCGCGGCTCTGGAAATCTTGTTTCTTAAGCTCAAAGTGAGACATTAATTGCCGATACAAGAGTTAGTCATGGTTTGGGGAGAGAATATGTCAGCTCTTGCCCAGCTGCCCATTTTGGAAAATGCCAGTGGAAAGTGGCACCGCCTGGAGGGACACTGAGCCGAGGGACGCTGAGCCAGAGGGACGCTGAGCTGGAGGGACTCTGAGCCGGAGGGACGCTGAGCCGGAGGGACGCTGAGCCAGAGGGACGCTGAGCTGGAGGGACTCTGAGCCGGAGGGACACTGAGTGACTGGAGAAAAGTTTCAGTGTTACCAGGTGTTTTCCCCCGTGGCTTCAGGGATATCTGGATGCCCCTGAAAGGCTAGCTAATGTGGAGGTCTTCATGGCTCTGTTCATGGAAATTCAGAGTGATTGGTCCCTACTTCACAGGTGGCCAGGGGAGCCTCTGTATGCCCTGAGTTGAGCCACACTATGCCAAGGATGCCATCTGCTCCTCACCTGCCATGCACCGGTTCCTGGTGTGTTTATCTGCTGCCGGCTGCAGGCATTGGGGGAGTCAGAAGGAAGGGACCTGAGTGTGCAGGCCCTGGTTCCTGCAGCTCTCACAGGAGAGAGAGCTACTGGCATTGGCCCTGAAGCCGAGGTGTGGTCAGTTCAGGCAGAAGCTTGCTGAGGACCAGCATGCCTTTCAGCAGAGACTTTTAGGCTTCTGTAGCTGGGACGAGAACAGAGAAAAGAACAGGCTTGGATTCTGTGAGGACAACCTGGACAACCTCGATGCTGAGCTGAGCTCTGCACATTGGCCTCTGCTTATGAATGTCTGAGGGGTCTGAATTTGCCGCCTTATTGTCTCCCATAGTGGCCAGAAGTGGCAATCCCGGATACTGCATTGCTTGGCTAACTTTCTTTGTGCTCTCTCCACCATGTTCAACTGTTTGAGAGAGAGAGAGAGACAGAGACAGAGAGGGACAGAGAGAGAGGGCTAACCCTTATCCAAGATTCCAGGATGGTTCTAGAAGCCTGCTCTGCTTGGCTCTTAACATGCCCTTTGGAAACTTTGCTTAGCAGACACCCTGGGGCCTGATGCCATCCCAGTATCCCTGGTCAGAAATCTAAGTAGGCTGTAGTACAAGGTGGAAATGTACCTCCCTGGCAACAAGACCAAGAACTGGCTGCCTGTCCACCCCGGATGTAAACAAGAACTGGCTGCCTGTCCACCCCATATGTAAAGCCAGTCACCCACTCTCCTTGGAGCTCTAGTAGGCAGGAGAGAGGCAGAGTCACACCCCACCCCCACAGCAGGCACTCTGGGGCAGTCCAACTGCAATGGTTCTGAGATCCCTTCCCTTTTTCGCATCTTGGGGCAAGCCAGAGAAGGGTTCTGTCCAGTCTCCTGGGGTCAGGCTGTGCTGGTGCTCTGAGTAGCTGTTCACATGGACAGGTGTGCCCACAAGAGCGTAAGCCCCAGTTACTGGGCGTTTTTAATTGGGGAAAAATCCTTTAGGGCTGAAATCACATGAGTGTGTGATTTCAAAGGCAGCATTTGTGAGATCAAGCACCTTCCCCTGTAGTTTAGAAGTTTCTGTTCTTAGAACTTTGACCTTGATATAATCAGAAAGCTCAAAGCACCTCGCCTAGGCGAGTCTCTGTCACTGTCCCTAAAAAGCAGACAGTGAGCAGCAGGAGAGGCCATGTCCCAATTTCCCAGATTTGGAGATTGAGGTGCTTCTCTGGGTCCTGGGGCGGGGATCACAGCCCCCCATCCCCCTGCAAGCAGCTGGCATTTCTCGACATCTGAAGGGAACATTTGAGAAATGATCCACTTAGACAGAAAGTAGCCCCTTTGTCTCATGCTCGTGTGTACCTGGGGGCAGCCGGCTGCCAGCATTGTTGTTTGAGCCTGTCCAGAAGGAATACTCCGGTAGATGCTACTTTTCCCATATCGCTTAGAGATCATGTTTCATATGAGGATTTCCTATCTGAATATGTTGAAAGAGTAACGTGTTAGGCATTGGGACTGAGGGTGTGGCTCACTTGGTACCATGCTTGCCTGGCATGCGTGAAGCCCTGGGTTTGGACCCCAGCACTACATAAACTGGGCATGGTGGCACGAGGGATCAAGGCGTCAAGGTCACCCCTGGCTACTTGCTGAATTCTTGATTGCCCTGGGCTACATGAGACCTTGTCTTAAAAAACAAAACAAAATAAGACAACAAAACCCAGAAAGGCCAGGTATTATTCTGAATGCGCAGAGAACATTCTCTTAGAATTGTCTGTGTACTGAGTCTGGAGACTCCGTCGCTCTCAGCCATCAGACAGGTAAGCCGTGAGTCAGTTCAGCAGTCTGCCCGCAGCCTTTGGACAACCGGGTTTCCTCTTTTGATTGACAGTGTCGCGTTGATGAACCACAGCTGCTGCCCTAATGTTATTGTGACCTACAAAGGGACCGTGGCAGAAGTCAGAGCCGTACAGGAGATCCACCCAGGAGATGAGGTGAGGTGGAAGACATGGCGGTCGGGCACTGGACTCAGGCTGTTGTGACAGGCAGAGCGGCCCAATCTACGTGGAATCGCCATAGTGACCCATGCAGCCAAACTGTATGGGCCCCGGGCCTTCCCTGGGCAATCTGTCAGGTTTGGGACTTGGTTTGATATCCCGTGATGCTCACCATTTCCTTAGGCCAGACAGAAACAAGAAATAAATTTGAATTAAGACCCTTTCCCCCCAAAATTTATTCATTTTTACTTTGTGTATCTGAATGCCTTGTATATATGTATGTATGTATCCATGCATGCATGTATGTATACATGTATGTATGCATGTCATGTGCACGCCTGTGGTCTACAGTACCATGTAGGTGCTGGGGCTTGAACCTGGGTCCTCTGTAAGAACAAATTCTCTTAACCATTGAGCCATCTCTCCAACCCCTTCAGTTAAGTTCTTAGCCAGGATTTATAGTCTGTGTATCCCCGATGTGAGACAGTTGGCTGGTGAGTTATTCTTCCACAAAACTAAACATCGTTGTGTGGACTTGTTACTGTTCTTGTGGTAGTAGAATGTTCAACAAAAGCAGCTAACTGAAGGAAGGTTCTGGTTTTGTGGGTACAGCCCTGTCCAGTTGGCAGAATTAACCAGCACATTGTTAAGGAGATAGCCCAGCAAGACCTGGTGAGGCTCGGCTCCAAGTGGCATGTCTTTGAGGTTCTCTTCTCAGAAAGGGACCATGGGCAGGTGCATGCCCAGCTCAGGGAGGTAGAGGCACTTTGGGGACAGGAGGCTCCAGCTCCCTTCCTTAATGTGAGGTATATAGAGAGACATGTTTCATCACTTGTTCCCTGGACTGCTTCTCTTTCCGATGCTGTGGTCACGTGTCCACCTGGTATGATTACACTTTCTAGGTTCAGTTTTGGTTGAACCGATACTGCTGTTTTGAGGGACATGTCCATGCTAAGTGACAGAAAGCTTTGGTTTCCATTCTTCAGAGGTCCACAGCTAACATTCATGCCCCTTCCTTCTCTTTGCTAAGCCCCGCATGAGGTGGGTGTCCAGTCTGGAGCCTGGATTCTGAGGTTCCTGAGTGGTGTGTGGAGAAGAGCCTCGGGCCCCTTTGAAACCAAAACAGAGTGAAATGCCCAACCCTGGCTTCCATTAGACTGACCAGAGACAATGGCCTGTCCTCCTGGATAGGCTGTGGACGGTGCCCGTGTGAGCCTTGGACGGTGCCCCTGGAGTGGCCTTTGTCGCCATCTTCTGGACGCGTCCCTCTCTTGCACTGTCGGCTCCCTTCCTTGCCACACCTGTGTCGCAGGGCCTGGCTGGCTGGTGTTTCTCTTTCTTTGTTGGCGTACAGTTGTGGATTGTTCCTGTGGTGACTTCAGTTTAGGGAAGTCAGTACTTGTGGGGTTATTTGCTTGCAGACGGAAAGGAGCCATTTCCTCTGGGTTCCAGGTATTAGATGGAACCAAGATATGCCCAAGGCTTGCCTCTTGAGCCAGGGAGGCACCAGTGAGGGACTGGTTACCACCCTGTGCCATTGTCCCTGACGGAATGGCAGTGTGGCCCGTGGACCCTGCCACACTGATGACGTTTGGACAGTGCCCAGGTACGTGGGATGCAGGCATTGTCGTCCCTATGAATAGGTGATGGGCACTTTCCAGCAGGCCGCATGTGGCTGAGGATAGCTGTGAAAGGCCCCCAGCACAGATTCATAAACATATTTAAAGTATCAGATCTTTGTGATTTTTTTTAAAAACTTGATTGCATGATTCTCAGGCATGAACTATGTAATAATATCATGTTGCAAAGTCAAAAGGTCTGGCACACCCACAAGGGCTGACCTTCTCTCTGTAGGCTTCAGGTCTTTGATCCAGACCGTTCTGTATCAGGCAAGGCCAGGAGAATGAAGGAACCCTTCCGTGTTCCCTGGCGTCAGGATCGCAGCTCTTACTGAGTGAGGCCTCAGCCACTTGTATCCTGGAAGCCATGTATACTGCACTGCCCCCTAGGCTACTCAGAGCCCCTGCCGCCCCCCCCCCCCCGCACTATTGCATGATGTCAGGAGGATAGGTGAACAGACCTGGGTGTGTAAGGCCGTGTTCTCCCCTGCACACACCCGGCAGAAACAGCAGTGAGGACCTGGAGCCATTGCAGGCTAGGATATAAAAAGAAGTAAATAGGGCCAGGCAGAGTCCTGAGGTCCTTGCTCCTGTCCCTGAGCCCAGGACAGGTCCTAGGCCTGATTTTTGGTGAGAGAAGGTAAAGGGTCCTTCCATCTCTTAGTTCCCGGTTTAGGGACTGAGCCTATAGACCGTCTCACCACCACAAGGAGATGGACACCGTTCCACAGCCTTCGAAGAGATCCAGTGTTGAAGGAAGCCGTGCGACCCTCAGTGGCCACCCTGCTTGCTTTCTCTCCCTATCATCCATGTCAGAGGTTTGCAAAGCCACAGAGTGGTAGGAATTGCGTTTCCTCTTGCAGATGTCTGGGCTTTTGTACCCTAGGTGTTCACCAGCTATATTGACCTGCTGTATCCAACAGAAGACAGGAACGACCGGCTAAGAGACTCCTATTTCTTCACCTGTGACTGCCGGGAGTGTACCACCAAGGACAAGGTCAGTTCGCTGATGGGGCGGAGGAGAAGGGTGCACATGGGTACCAGGTCCTTGCTGTGAGCCCACTCCAACCTCTCCCCACACACAGGGCATCTTGACCCTTTTAACCCATGTGACAAGGACAGGCAGGGGAATGCAGGTAGATGAGGCTCTGCTCAGCTGGAGAAACGTCCCCGTCTGCGGTGCAGGTGGGAGGAGGCTCTACCGGGTTTCTGTTCTTTAGAAAGAAGTGATGGCCCAGGCTGTGAAGATGGCCCTCAGCAGAGTGCTACCTGCAAACACACAAGGAAGTGGACTTACAGTCCCAGCGCCAGGTGGGGGCGGAGCGAGAACAGAGACAGGTTGATCACCAGAGCCTGGCCTAGCCTGCTTGATGAGCCTCAGGAAGCAAAGTGGGGCTGGTGTGATTACCTCAGGGTAAACATGAGGACCCACGTTCAGATCCCTAGAACATACAAAAGGGCATGTGTTACTATGTGTGCCTGGAACCCCAGTACTGGAGGGTGTAGGGAACACAGAGGTGGGATTGGTGGAGCTTGCGGCTTGGCAGCCTCACTTCAGGTACAGAGAAAGACCCTTGCTGAAGGGAATAAGGTAGAGAGAGAGGAGGGTGTATGAGATCCTCCTCTGTGCTCTTGTGCCCAGGCACACATGTGCGCACACACACACACCCCTCCCGCTCAGCAAAACAAGGTGAAGCTACCTCAAGAATGACGTCCGAAACTGACCTCTGGTCTCCACGTGGATAGCCAGGCTTCTTGAACTTGTGTCCAGGTCCTCCATGGCCCGCATTATGGGTTTCCAAGGCCAGCCCTGGTCACTGGTCTCCTGATGTCTAGACGGGCAAACACAGCCGTCCACTTATAGAAAACACTCCTGGGATCCTGCCTCAGGAGACTGACCAGAAAGCTCCTGTTTCTGGTTTTAGAAAAAGTGAACAGAGTAGGGTTCCTTATGGACCCAGCCCTAGCCTCAGCCTCTGTGAGAATGCAGGGATGATTTGAGCAGTTTGCCCTGGAGGGGGCACCTCACACTGTGGTCATCCCCCTCAGGACAAGGCCAAGGTGGAAATCCGGAAGCTCAGCAGTCCACCACAGGCAGAAGCCGTCCGAGACATGGTCAGATACGCGCGCAACGTCATTGAGGAATTCCGAAGGGCCAAGCACTACAAATATAACCTTTCTGTGTGTCCCATCTGGGCGTACTACCGTACTGCTATCTCTCACTGAAGGGGGTGGTGGGAAGCTGGAGGAAGGGAAAAGGAGAGGGTGGGAGTAAGGTTTTGAATACGGAAGGAAGGAGGTCTCCTGTGGGAAGACAGAAGCCAGCAGCCCCGGGCTGTCCTCACTAGACTGCAGTGGTTGGGGTGCCATGTGGGGGAAAGCTACCCCCTGGAGGAGCCGTGTGTGCTGTTTTAGTACAGGAAGGCCCAGGGCTAAGGTCTCACACAGCACCACAGTGTGTTCTTGGGATTTGTAAAAGGAGCTGGAATTTGCATCCCAGAGGACAGAATTTAAAACCTTCCCTTTACTTCCTCGCTACCTCCCTCCCTCCCTTTCTTTCTTAC
The DNA here is from genome assembly GCF_037038515.1 of Microtus pennsylvanicus. NCBI lineage: Eukaryota > Metazoa > Chordata > Mammalia > Rodentia > Cricetidae > Microtus > Microtus pennsylvanicus. The sequence continues at coordinate 108,046,206 of NC_134588.1, read as the reverse complement.
CTCAGAATTAGGGATTGAACCTGAAGCCTTGCATATGCTCTGCCTCTGAACTTTGTCTCCAACCCTTTTACTTTATATTAATTAATTAATTAATTAATTAATTAATTAATTTGTTTTTTTTGGGGGGGACAGAGTTTCTCTGTAGCTTTGGATCCTGTCGTGAAACTAGCTCTTATAGACCAGGTTAACTTCGAACTCAGAAAGATCCACCTACCTCTGCCTCCCAAATGCTGGGATTAAAGGTGTATGTCACCAATGCCCAGCTTTGTTTGTTTGTTTGTTTGTTTTTTAAGTGATTTTTTTGAAACCCACAGGGAGGATGGTGGGCTGGGCAGTAACTCAAGTGTTGCCCACAGTCTCTTTTTAAGTTTTGAGACCTGCTTTTATGGTGTGATCTAGGCTGATAATGAAGGCCTACCATAACCCAGGCAGGCTTTGAACCTGCACATCAACTTGGCCTCCCGAACAGCCACCACCAGGCCCCTGTGGCACATTGTTTGCTCTTGAGAGGCAGGGTTGCAGTTGTACCCTGTGCTTGGGAAGCTTCCTTGGGGCACAGCTTCCTAAAATGCTCCTGGGGAAACACTGCGGTGCTCAGGCTCAGAGCCTTGGGTGACATTAGGGCTTCACTGAAGATGGTGGGCTCCATCCTCACTGTGGGTCTGTGCTGTTCATTGCGTAGCAAGGAAGGTCTGGGGGTTTTCCTGGTTTCTGAAAAGAAAACTACAGTTCCCTTTAATTCTGTTACCCATTCTGGACTTCACTCTTCCCAGAATGAGGTAAGACTCTCCATCTGAGATGCCCCGCCCCACCCCGCCTGGGGTGCCCCGCCCTCCCTGGGATGCCCCGCCCTCCCTGGGATGCGCGTTTCCTTGACCTTCAGCACCCCCTAGTGAGCTGCTGGAGATCTGCGAGCTTAGCCAGGAGAAGATGAGCTCCGTGTTCGAGGAGAGCAATGTGTACATGCTGCACATGATGTACCAGGCCATGGGCGTCTGCCTGTACATGCAGGACTGGGAAGGAGCCCTGAGGTACGGGCAGAAGATCATCAAGCCCTACAGGTGAGCACCGAGTGGAACGGGGTGCATGCCCCCCCCCCCGCCCATCCCGCCCCTTGTGGGAGGAGTCATGCCTAGAGTAGGTGCCCACCTCTTCGAAGTTAGATAGCACTTGTGACCTGGTGAGTGGAAGTGGGGGTGGGGTATCCCAGAGGCCTCCTCCCCCCACCCCACCCCCGACGACTCATGCACGCCGCCCCCTTCTGCCTTTTTACACTGAGCGGCCAGTGGCGGCTCACTGATCTCTAGGATCAGTGGCCAGCTGTGGTTACTGAGGTCTCCTCCTCAGAGTCGAATAAAACAATATGGGATTCCAACCTGTAGTGGTAATGACTTAGAGAAATGGCCCACCCTAGAGGGTCACCAGATATTAATGTGGGAGACAAGAAGTCTTAGCTTTGTCATAGGCCTCTGGGCAACCACTCCAAGGCTGAGGCCCCATCACGGCTGAGCCCCCCAAAGCCTGTACAGTAGGCATTTGGGAGATAGGCTGCGGGATAGTGTGAGTGTTAGACTGGAAGTCACCTTCCCTCAGCGTATGCCGGGTAATCCTGGTGATCTTGAGAAGCCCAGGCTCTAAAACTCGGGACTGGAAGGAGAGAGAGAGACCTTTCCCTCTAATCTCTGCCATCCACTTACCCACTGTGCCCTGGATGGCCAGCAGGGGGAGCCAACGAGGAGGCCAGCTCTGCAAACTTGCTCCTGGAATGAGCTAAACTGGGGATCTCTGTTCCTGGAGGGATGAGGAAGTTCGTTCACTGGTCTCTAACCTTCCTCTGAGAGAGGGACACAGGCAGACAGCAGTAGCCATTGGCCCCTTCCTAAGCTTCAGGGGTTGGGGGAGCTGCAGACCCAAGGCTTCTCTAGGCAGCTTGCCTTCTCCTGCCTGGGAATTCAGAGAATCAGCGCGGACAGAGTGGAGCCCGTAACGAACACATCTTCCACGATCACCTACAACTATATCCTGGGCTGCATTCCCAAGGAAACGGCTCTTTCTTAGCAAACCCTATCAAGCAGGCCTGAGCTCACAGCAGAGAGAAAACCTGACCCAGACACTCGGTCCTCTGCTAGAGAGCAGAGAGATGAATCAGTGTTCTGGCTTCTGTGGACTTAGGGTATAGCGGACAGCCGGGCTGTTCAGAGACTGTGAACGTGTGCAGGTGTGAGCATGCATGCGTGTGAGTGTGTGTGTGTCTGTGTGTGTGGCCTGTCTGTCTGATGAGAGGGAGGAGGCCTGGTTGTTACCCATCTGGATGCAGTATTCGCTTGACAGTCTCCCCAGGTTCTCCGTCTGGGCGTAGCTGAAATAGAAAAGTGGGCTGGGTGTGTTTATGCACACATCATGGTGAGATTTCCCAGCAGTTCTGATGGAGCTTCACCCAAACCACAAAGCATGTACGGTGGAGTGTGGCCCACCCCACACTCGGGCCAGGACTCCGTGGACTCTGGGGAAGCCCAGCTACTGTAGAGTGACCTGTTTTCCTCCCGTTCCAGTAAGCACTACCCTGTGTACTCCCTCAATGTGGCCTCCATGTGGCTAAAGCTGGGAAGACTGTACCTGGGCCTGGAGAACAAGGCTGCTGGGGAGAAGGCCCTGAAGAAGGTATTTGGGGCCGGGGCGTCCCAGCAGTGAAGTCTGCTGAGTGCCCTTGTGCCAGGGGAGGCTGGTGACCACAGTGGTGGAGGGGAGCAGCTCTAGGCTACCCTCTGGCCGTGGCATTCCGGGGTGCTTTCTGTAGATGGAGGTGGGATCCGCTGCTAAGCCTGCTCTTTTTCTGACCCAGGCCCTTCAGGATAGGAGTGCATACAGCAAGGGGGCTGGACTGGGAGAGCTAGGGGACGGGTTCTCCACTTGCCTGCATTTTAGGCTTGAGAATCCGATGCCTGGTCTGAATCAGGGGCTGGATCTAGAGAGTCACTCAGTGTTGGGATGTTGCCTGGGAAATTCTGAAATGAACTTACCTGATCTCCATTCGTGGAAGCCCATCACACATGGGTTCCTCTTCCAGCAATGGGGTAGTTTCCTGACGTGGAAGGCTCAGATGAGTCCAGGCGCTCAGTGGCCCTTCAAGTAGGCCCCTGGAAGCTGGAAGCTGTAAAAGGCACAGGGCCCCCAGGCGTATGTGTACACGTGTGTAAGCGTGCATGTGCGTATGTACAGGTAACTTATAAATATGGAGGCAGAAGGCAGCCTCCGGTGTAGTTCCTCAGTCCACATTGTTGGCAGAGTCTCTTGGTGGCTCAGAGGTCACAGATTTGGGCAAGCTGCTCTGCGTTGAGTCCCAAAGATCACCCATCACCCCCAGTGCCAGGTTTATTTTATAAGCTTGTGCCACCATGCTCAGCTTCCTCACGTGGGTCTGGGCCCAGGCCTCAGGTCTGTGCTTGAGACAGCGCTTTACTTCCTGAGCCGTCACCCAGGCCTGCTGTCCCCGGGTCACCCTCCTGAGAAGTAGGATCTCTGTTTTATGTGGATGTTGACAGTGCAGTGTGACTTCAGAGTTAGTCTGTGCATTTTTTGAGAGACTATAAATTCTGCATCCACAGTCTAGGCCAGCCTTTCCCCATCCCATTCCCCCTCCCCCCTCCCCTCACATTTCCCAAAGCGTCTGTGGAGAATTTGGGAAAGCAGGGGTCACACCCCACATCTCAGATAAAGAACCAGGGTCTGGCTAGGATGAAATGTGAGTTGTGTGGTTTTTCTGTTGATGTCCTGTCCATTGTCTCAGTGAAGCCAGGAAATAGTACCTAGTTTGGTCACCACTGGAAAACATCAGTGAGTCAAAAATGTCTAGAATGGTGGGTTAGAAGCATGTCCTGAGGTAAGGCCCTCTGGGCCTTTCTTCTCCTGGGTTATCTGCCAGGTGAGGGGGAGGTGAGGAGGAGGTGGAGGAGGAGGCTGTGAGGTGGAGGTGGAGGAGGTGAGGAAGTGGTGAGGAAGAGGTGGAGGAGGTAGAGGTAGGGGTGGAGGGGAAGGTGAGGAGGAGGTGGAGGAGGTGAGGAGGAGGCTTTGAGGTGGAGGTGGAGGAGGTGGAGGTAGGGGTGGAGGTGGAGGTGAGGAGGGGGCTGGGAGGTGGAGGTGGAGGAGGTGGAGGTAGGGGTGGAGGTGGAGGTGAGGAGGGGGCTGGGAGAGGTGGCTTGCATGCTGCATCCGGAAGCACTGGCATGCAGCAGGGACTGTTGTCAAACTAGGTGCAGCAGGCCAGGATCCTGGTTGGGCTCATCTGCCCCATGTCTTGCCCTCTCCTAGGCCATTGCCATCATGGAAGTAGCTCACGGCAAGGACCATCCATACATCTCCGAGATCAAGCAGGAAATCGAGAGCCACTGACTGCACCCCAGCTTTTCTTCAGGAACCTCATAGGACTTGAATATTTGCAGCCTCATGGGTCACTCCGGCCTTCCGCAAAGCCTTGCCTGTGCCACTGTTTCAGGTTCATGTTCAGCTCTGACCTTAAATCCATCTCCAGTGCGTTCCTTTTTTTTTTTTAAGGTCATAGCATGACTTCATGAAATACAGATTTGGGGCAGACTGAGCTTTAAAATCACAATTATTTTTCCTCCGTGCCTGTTGGAATGTTCTGTATAGAGTCAAATGAGAAAAGAATAAAAGAGCCAGGCCTTGAAAGTGTTTCTCACATCTATGAGGATGCGCTTGTGTGCGTATGTGCACATGTTAGTACGCGTACATGCATGCATGTGTGCTGGGGAGGCTTCTTCTCCTTCAGTCCTTGAGTCCAGTTCTTTGCCCGCGAGTGGGGTTCGTCTTCTTTGGTCTGCAGTTCCTTTCACATTAGACTCTGGAGGGAGAGGAACAGGAGGGAAGGCGCTAGAAGCAGCCAGCCGGCCTAGGTGCCCTCCCTGGAAGGAGGACTTGGCCTCTTCCCGGCTTCTCTTTGGCACCTTTTGGAGATACTGAGCAATGGAGGCTGCATCTTCCTGCCATTTCCTCTCTTGTTCCATGGACTAGCCCCTGTGCATTCCTCTCCTGTTCTGGAAAGACTCCAGAGTAAACTTGAGGAGGAAGAACTAATTCCTTACCAACCCTATGTTGTGAGCAAACACTGGTCTCTACCCTCACGCCAGCAGGACTCCAGCTTCTCCCAGCCTGGCCACCAGGAGCACAGCAGCCTGAGCCTGTTAGCAGTCCCTAAGCTGAGGGCAGGGATGGTACTCACAGAAAAGTCTCTGCACTCCACAGAGTGCCAGTTCCCCACTGGATGACAAGTAGAACTTAATGGAGGTGCCCTCTGGTTGTCTGTCACAATCCCCTTGGGGAAATGGCTTGAGTGACTGGCCAGCACCAATGTGTCCCCCTCCCCTCCGTCTACATGTGGAGGGCTCTCAGTCACCACACAGTGGGATTGAGCTGGTGGAATGCAGTTGTCTGTGGAGTCATCCAGTGACCCTCTCCTGGATGCAGAGCACGGTTACCCCTCCAGCGCATGAAGGCAGAGCCGGTTCTACTCTTCCTGTCGAGGCTCGGTGTTCTAAGAGTGCTCTTTTAGTGGATAGCCATGGCTGAGCCTCACGTGAGCTTGGGATACCCTCTTTATGTCAGAAAGGTTTCAGTTTCTCAGGAAATTAGAAAAGTGTGCCCCAGCCTGGAGGAGACGCCACTGGTCAGGTCTGTCCACCTTCCCCAGATACAGAGGCAAACCCAAGCTGCTTAACAGTGGGCACCTTTTCCTGCACTTAGTAAGTAATTGTTCCCAACCTTAGAGTATAAGAGTGCAGATGTCCTGATTGCCTCGGGACGCTTGCATTCATGGGTATGTGTTTTGCTCGCGCGCTCTCTCTCTTTCTCTCTGCACCCCCTGTCCCGTCCCCCCCCCCTCTCTCTCTCTGACAGGGTTTATGTATCTCTGGCTGTCCTGGAACTCTCTATGTAGCCCAAGCTGGCCTCGAACTCACAGAGGTCTACCAGCCTCTGTCTCCCCAGTGCTGAGCTTAAGATGCTAAATGGGCAGAGGCAAATTGTTTCCAATTTTTAGGTGGAGAAAACAACATTTTAGCCTATGCCTGTGGTCTACCTGTGATTGTTGGATGTATTGTTTAGTTTCTCTCTCGTTGTGATAAAATACTCGGACAAAAGCAATTTTTAGGGGAAAAGGGTTCATTCTGGCTTTGAGTTCTGAGGGATGGAGTCCATTGTGCAGGGGAGGATGTGACAGGAGGTAGGGAATGCAGAAGGCTGGCTGGACACACGGCAGAGACAGCAAGGCTTGACCTCCTAAAGGTCCGCAACCTCAAAATGGTGCCACCAACTGAGAGCCAGGTCTGCAAGCCCAAGAGGGACAGCATCTCATAAGGTTTCCAACTTTATATTTTAAATCATTTTTTTTAAAGAACTGTTATTGCATGTTATGGCACGAACGTACAGATGCTCTCACAGGGCAGAAAGTGCTGTCAGATCCCCTAGAGCTGGAGTGTGGTGAGCTGCCTTCCATGGATGCTGGGATCCAAAATCAGGTCCTTGGAAAGGTGGAGAACTCTTGAGCCTTCTCTCTAGAGCCCACCCCAATAACTCTAGAATCTTTAGAACTGTTTCTCTCCTCCCTCCCACCCGGGAGCTGCTGGGGGCTTTTCTACATCCCAACCAGTGACACACTGGACGTCCTGAGGACTCCTGTTCACAGATTGAGAGCTCATCCATTTGTCTAGATTTTTGCCTCAAAAAGGGGTTTAGTTGTTTACACAGCCCTACCCAGTCTTCTCAATGCTTGGATTTTGTATATTTTACAGCTAAGGAAAGTAAAATGTAAGCTCACAAAACAGCAGTCTGTTGAGATCCCTGCTCCCCTTCACTCTGATGCAAGCTTGGAGCACTTGTGAACATTTTTTGAATATGTTTCTTTGGTTTAAGGGATTCTTTTTGTTTTTCTCAAGCTGCAGAGAGGGCTCAGTGGTTAAGAGTGCCTCCTGCTGCTCCTGCAGGGGACCTGGGTGTGGTTCCAGCACCCTGTCGGGTGGTTCACAGCCACCTTCAGCTCCAGTTCCAGGGGATCTGACTCCCCCTTCTGGCCTCAGCAGGCACTGCACTCGTGTGCATGTACCCTCAGACACACAAGTACACATAAATATTTTATAAGGTTGAATTCTTTGTCTCTGTTAATATTTTCTTTGGAGACTAATAGGTATGCATGTGCTGATGGCTTTAACATTTTAAAATTTTTATGCATACGAGTTTTGTCTCAAGTATATATGTGTGTGCAGTACATGTATGAACTGCCCAAGGAGGCCAGAAGAGGTCACTGGATCCCCTGGAACTATAATGACAGACTGTTGTGAGCTGCCAGCCAGTGCTTTTAACCACTGAGCCATCTCTCCAGCCCTCATGCTGGTGTTTGACTTCTCGAGTGTACACTGAAAATTCTTTTTTTAATTAGCTAAAGAAAATAAACTGGGCTTGCTCAGTGCTTGTCTCTCCACCTCCCTGCTCTCCGTCTTCACTGGCCCATTGTGTTGTGTCTTTTACAAACATTATGTTGCTCTTAGTTCAAGAATTACAACTGTCCCATTGACAAGGTAGCCATAATAAAAATATTTCCATGTTTGCTGGAATGAACACCTTCTTTTCCCCAGAGAGACTTTCAGTATTCCTACTCACAAGGAAGACAAGTTGGGTTGTGAAGGACTTACTGTTTATGTTTTTTTGAATGTCATTGGACCCTATAAGTTCATAAGGAGTGGGCACTATTAGGTGTGGCTTTGTTGGAGGAAGTGTGTCATTGTGGGGGTGGGCTTTGAGGTCTATATGCTCAAGCCATGCCCAGTGTTTCAGACCACTTCCTGTTGTCTGTGAGTCAAGATGTAAAGACTCTCAGCTCCCTACCCCAGCACCATGTCTGCCTGCATGCTGCCTTGTTTCCCGCCATGATAATGGACTGAACCTCTTAACCATACGTGAGCCACAATCAAACGTTTTCCTTTATAAGGGCTGTCTCCTCATGGCAATAGAACCCTGAGTGAGAAGGAACCCTACCACTGTTGGAAGTTGTCCACATTGCCCCCTGCTCACCAAGGGCACACAGCCTCCTCACCTCTTCACAGGCAGAAGGAGGGTGCTTGCATGCTGTGTCTGAAGGGACTAGGAAGGGAAGCAGCTTTAAACCTAGGGATGAACTGAGCTTTTACAAAACTGAAGGACAAGACCAAGAACGTGGGTGGTGGGTTTACTACAGCACCCTGCCTTCCACATCAACAGAGCGTCAGGGTGAAGGACAGTGGGGAGGGGGAGGGCTTCGTGCTTCATGAGGGTTCTCTGAATGCTTGAGAGAAACCCATTTCTAGGCTGTTTCCACTACTTTCTTAATATTTGCTCCTTGTGTGTTTCTTCCATGGTGAAGACATCAGAAATCGCAAACAAAATAAATACGTCGGAAGGAACACAGAAGGCAGTTCCCCAGAAGTCTTTGCCTACAAAACTGCTTTTTGTGTGTGTATGGTTTTTCGAGACAAGGTTTCTCTGTGTAGCCCTGGCTATCCTAGAACTTGCTCTGTAGACTAGGCTGGCCTCGAACTCAGATATCCACCTGCCTCTGGATTAAAACATGTACCACCACCATTACACAACCCCAAACTGATCTTGAAGTAGGAGAGACCATAGGGCTGGGGTGATGGCTCAGTCAGGAAAGTATTGACCATGTGGACATGAGGAACTGAGTGCAGTCCCCAGAACCCATGACACAAAGTGGGGCTTGCTGGCACCTATATGTAATCCCAGTGGCAGAGACAAGATACCCCGGGTTTGCTGGAATCAGCAGCCCCAGGCCAGTGAGAGACCAGGAGTAAGGTAAAGCTCCTGAGGAGTGACAGTCAAGGCTGGCCTCTGGTCTCTGTGGGCACGGATGGCACGTGCAAATGCGCACACACATGCGAATGCACACACATGCGAATGCACACACATACATGCGAATGCACACACATGCGAATGCACACACATACATGTGAATGCACACACATGCGAATGCACACACATACATGCGAATGCGCACACACATACGAATGCGCACACATACGCGAATGCACACACATGCGAATGCACACACATGCGAATGCACACACACATGCGAATGCACACACATGCGAATGCACACACATACATGCGAATGCGCACACACATACGAATGCGCACACATACGAATGCACACACATGCGAATGCACACACACATGCGAATGCACACACATACATGCGAATGCGCACACACATACGAATGCGCACACATACGCGAATGCACACACATGCGAATGCACACACATACATGCGAATGCACACACATGCTAATGCACACACACACATACATGCGTGCACACAAACATACAAAGAAAGGGAGGCCAGTGTACGCAAGTAGTGCAGATGTGTTAATGAAAGACTTAAGTGCTTTCTCTGACATCAAAACAAGGTTTATTGCATGTAGAAATCAATAGATATCTTTTACAAAAACAGGTTAGAATAAAGATCTCACATTGTGAAGGCACATAGGAGAAACATTTTATAGCAATGACAAGGACAGAGACAACATCCTCTAAGACCAATAGCTAAATAAGACTTCGTAAGAAACAGTGCAAAAAATACTGTCAAAAGTCAGCTCCCTACACCTCAGCGCTGTGTGAGAAGCTGGCAAGCAGGAGCTTATTACCTGATACGAACAGCATGCGTCACTCGGCAGGGGACTCTGCCAGGACAGTCAACGTGGTCACTGGGGACTTGGGAAGGAATGTCCTCTTGTCTTCTCTGTCATTCCCTCTCTCAGCTGCAGTTTGCTAGGAGAGAGGCTTGGCCACCATCTCTGCCGAGAGGCAAGCGGCTGCTATGGACAGGGTGCTGAGTCCCAGTCTGGAATGCGTTTTCTACAGCGTACACCATGGTGGGTGCCAGCCCTTGAAAGCCAACCACACAGTGACTTAGCGCTGCCTTCCGTCCTTGGTGAGAGTCACTAGGCTTCCGTGGCTGAACCAAGAACTGTAAAGCTGCTTTCTAAGCCGGGGGTGGGGGTGTCTATACACCATTTCAAAATAAAATCTATAAATGTCCATTATTTTGAAGGAAACAGAAATTCACAACATTTGACAGAACACAGAGCAAAAGGAAGCATGAAAATACTGAATGAAGGCGCAACTCGAACGAACTAGCCTGCGGTGTACATGACAGGTCACAGGTTACACTTTTAATAGTCATCTGCATATGTAAGCCCCTCCTCCCAGAGTACCCTCGGCCAGGTCAGCTGACCGCCGAGGGATGGAGGGCACACGTGGAAACCATCTCTGGTGAAGAGTGAGCTTGTATTGGAAAAGACGCGGCTAAAAACGTTTAGGACTGCCCGCAGTGGCAAGGAACTTCAGAGAAAATTGCAGTTAAAAAACCTTTCAGCGTCTGAGTCTGAATAAAACGGCTGGGAAGGACAGTTTTCAGTTCAATGCTGAAGGTATTTATTAGCTAACACTGTCGTTGGGGGAGGCAGGAGGCCCCCTGGAGAAATGTCAAGAATGCCAGGCGCCTGCCCAGAGCCACCTGGCTAAACTTGAAGCAGCATTCCTGAGGCCTGAGCAAGAAGTCCCACCCCCAGGCACGGAAAAACCCAACCTAAGATGCTCGGCTCCCCTCCTCTCAGTCTCCACCCCAGAGTCCCTGGAGGAGGAGGTTGGGGAAGAACAAACAAGGCAGAGGGGTTGGACTAACTATCAATCCCAGCACAGCTGGTGGGGCTCCTGGGAAGCCCTGAGGTGCACCTGTCCCCCAACCAGGTGGCAGTAAGCAGGGAGACTGAGGAAGCGCACAGTCCAGCAAGCTAGAAGCAGGTTAGACTGCAGGTTACCAAGCAATGCTGTCACCGAAAAGCCTGTGAAGGATGCCTCAGAATAAACAGGGAACCCTCCTGCTACCCTTATTTTTAATAATATTGATAACAGTTTTTATTTTCTTTCTTCTTCTGGTGCTGAGCGACTGTGTCACCAAGAGGGACATGATGGAGGATGGCCTGGTCTTCTGCCACCTTCATTTTGGCCACTCCCTTCCCAGGTTACATTTCTTAAGGCCATGAAGCCGTTTTTTTGTTAAATTAAGATTTCCTATGTGGATATTTTAGAGGGGTTTAAGACCATGGTTGCCAGATTTAACTTTGGGGTGGGGGGCTCTATGGACAGGTAGGTTAAAATTCAAAGTGAGCTTCAGACTGCTAGTCTGGGAAGCAGCTGAGCGAGCATGAGAAGCTGGTAGTGTTCTGAGTGGACAAAACAGCCCTGGGGACAAAGTCAGTGACATTATAAAGGTGCCACCTCGTCCCCATACGACGGGAACACTCACGGCCACTGCACAGCCGTGCCTGTACTTTGAATGCATGTGACTTGCACGGGCAGAACTCTGGTCAGAAGCCACGGAGGAAGGAGGGTCTGCAGTGTCAGGCCACGGAGGAAGGAGGGTCTGCAGTGTCAGGCCACGGAGGAAGGAGAGTCTGCAGTGTCAGGCAGAGTCTCCAAGCAGCCGTCTAGGTACAGAGGCCACATGTCACAGTCCATTACAGGCAGCAGGCAAGGAGCCCGGGAGAAGTGGATCTCAACACTGGAGCACGGCCTTTCCTGAGGTGTTTCATCATTGTTTCCAACTCTAGTTCACACCAGGGTTCAAAAAATTGTATACCCAGTGAATTTTGGGTAGGGAACTCGGAGCTGACCTAAGCTCTCCCCACCATGCCTTTGGACAAGCTTGGGGCACTTTTGATAAATGATCCCCGGACGGCAGGGCTAGAGCAGAAGAATGGCGCTCGTGACGCTTTCCTACTAACCATATCAGTTAACCCTGCCGGATGACTCGGTGGCCTTTAATTCTCTCTAAAATGAGGAGGCTGATTGGAGCTCTGGACAGCCAACAGTGATTTCTAAGCAGCACTGTATTGTCCATCTATGAGACTGAAGGATGCCAACTCCCTAACGCCGGTCATGGGCAGGCTAACAGAGAACGCAGCAGCGAGAGTCTGAGAAAGACGTGCACTGCAATAGGCTGCAAAGGCTGAGCAGGGTGGTCTAGATAAAGACGCCCACTTCCCGAGTTTGTGATGGGGATGCAAAAGCTGAGAGCAAGGCAGAAAGGCCGAACACTGGACAGGCTGGTAGACCGGTGTCCCAGCTCCCCTAGAGTAACTGACATCTGGACAAGCCATTTGGGCTGGCAACATGTGGCTGCACACACCCGCCCATTTCTCCAGACGTGTGGCTGCTATGTTCCGCACATGTATCAGGACAGGTGGTTTGCTGCCCAAGGACGCAGAAGCTGAGGTGAAGGCCAGCACCATTCTGACAGGGCTAACTGTGACTTATTCTACACTCTAGAGACAGCGAGTCTGTCACTCATCAAGTTATAGGCCACCAGGGAGTGCGCAGTTCCCTGGGAAGACCCAAGTCTCTCTATTAGAAGCTGTGTGAGCTGGAGGCCCACTCGTGAAGAGAAAACACCAAATGAGAGCCTCAAGGCAGCTTGACTGGGGCACCGGCAGGGAATGGCAGCAGAAGAATCTTTGGTGACACAGGGAAGCTGAGAGCCCAACAGCAGAGACTTGGCACTCTGTGGACAGAGTTGCTCCTAATGCTGAGAAGGAACGGGAAATGATCGCCAACAGGGGTCAGGGCTAGTCATGTCCCTGAGTTTATCCTAAGTTTCCCGTATTCTTGCCCTCTCACCGCCAACAGGGGTCAGGGCTAATCATGTCCCTGAGTTCATCCTAAGCTTCCCGTATTCTCGCCCTCTCACCTCAGGTAAGCGGCACATCTCCCCAGACAGAAATCAATAACTAAATTTGCCCTCTCCGTTAGTCATGCCACTGGAAATAGGTGGCAGATTGGAAGACACAGGGTGCTCCTTGCCTGAGGACATGTTTGGGACCTGTTGATAATGTCGGGCCTGAGGTCAGAGGATACAGAGCGCTAAGCTAGTGCTTCCAGAAGCAACTGAAGACCCCACAGCAGTCTATCACGTGCCAGCAGCTCCCAGCCCTAGGAGATGCAAGGCCACCACTCTAGGTAGCCACATCACAAAGAACCAGTCCTGTGTCCACCAGCTCTTAGCTGAAGAAAAGCCGTGTGGTATTAAACCTTCAATGAGCTGGGAAGAAACAAAGGATAGGGATTCAGTCAGTCCAGAAAGCGCCCTCCATTTCCAGGAACTCAGCGCATTCAATCTACATTAAACTAGGAAAAACAGGAAAATGGTGACCTCCTCTGCACACAGGGGTGGTAGCTGAGAGCTGAAGCTGACAGTGGGCAAGGGTGTGGCTTGCTTCGGAGTCGGTGGGTGGCTGTGTCCCACAAAGACCCTCTGTCCAGGTTAGTGGAGGTGACTGAGAGAGCCCAAAACACAGGCAAAAGAAGGGAGGGAGGGAGGGAGGGAGGGAGGGAGGGAGGGAGGGAGGGAGGGAGGGAGGGAGGGAGGGAGGGAGGGAGGGAGGCAGGCAGTAACTTCTAACTGAAGAACAGTGAGTGAGTCGGCTTGTTCTCATAGCAGAACAGTCTCCCAAAGTAAGCGCATTAAACCAAAGCTTGCATGACACAGTCCACGTGAGATGCCACCCCCCCCAGAATCTGCAGCCCCTCCAAGTGAGTAGAGGGACCCACTGTCTTCACCTCAGTAAAGCAACCAGCACACTGCCTAACCCTGCTCTCACCTCTACCCTGAGCGGGGAGCATTGAGGAGGGAGTGCGTCCAGATGGGCGGTCCTCCTTCTCCACCAGGAACCACCTTAGAGCCCCACTAGACCAGCCAGGCACTCCTGGCCTTCGCCACAGAGCGTCTCAGCCAGGATGCGGAGACCCTGGACAGGGACAAAGGTGGGCATATGCAAGTGGGCGTGAGCAGAGGACAGAACCAACTACACAACATGAAAGCTTCAAACCGCTGCTCTGTTGTGAGATGGGATGTCTCACTGGCTCCCGTTTTAATTTTTCTCCCCCTTCAAATCCAAACTGCAGCCCCAGCACATTGTCAGGAAACCGATCCAAAACCCTCACTAGATAACTAATTTAATACACTTAGCTTCAAGGCTTACTCCTTGGCTAGCTTCCCAGGTAGAGCGGGCTCTCGGCGACTGTTATGCAGATGCCACTGAGAGGACTTGAAATGCCTGCTGCTGATTTAACCAGAGATCTGTGGGGGCTTCCTGGGGTGGGAGAGGGAATCCGGAATGTGCTGAAGAACCAGAAGCAACAGTGTTTAAGGAGGATGTTGTCCTTTGGGGTTTCATAGTGCGTTGGCTAGGAAGCTGGGTACGAAAACTACATCTTCCCTGTCCCTTGTTCTGTTAGCACAAGACAGAAACAGCCGCAGTGATGAGTTCAGAGGGGCATCATTTCTCCTCGCTGCTCACGTGAGACTTTCTAACACAATAAGGCTTAGAGACGGCAGGTGCATATCAACATTCTTCATCCCAGAATGAAACTGTTAGTGGCACCGACTGTTAGGACACCTGAAAGAGGGAACTGTCTTCAAAGGACAGCCTCCACGGGCTCTTCCATTTCCCCCCAAATACCTACGTCAGTGTGCCAGGTCTACAAGGGTCATGATCACTTACGCCCCTCGATTCATTCTGCACCGTGGAAGGGAAGGTGGAAGTGCCCCGCCTTCAGATTCTGAACTCACAGATGCTGTAGGAATACCAGTATCAGCACCACGCTGGCCCAGAGGGAAGGCAGCTCTGCTCATCTTCCAGAGATGCTCATGGGGAATCTGCTGTCATAGGCATCTACTAGTGTGCTGGGCGGGGTGTGTGTGTGTGTGTGTGTGTGTGTGTGTGTGTGTGTGTGTTGGTGGGTGGGTGGAGTGGATAGAAGCCACAAAGGCATGCTCTTTCTGGTTGGTCTTTTCAGCTCAGGGGAGCGAGAAAAGGAAAACATATCTACGGAGGAAGACATGACACGATCAGTTCCACAAACACAATAAGGAAATTATACTCAGAAAAGACACAGAAGGAAACTGGGCTTCAGCGGGAGGGTAGTTGATACCATCACTGACCAGAGACTGGGCTATGCAAGGAAAGGTAGGCGGTGGAGGATTTTACAAAAGACAGCCTCAATAGTCATCATGAGGGCGAGTATGGCCTGTGTGTGGTGTTCACACCCCGAAATTCCAGCGGTGGGGAGGTACAGACGGGAGATTGGGAGCCATCCTCTTGCTACACACCAAGTCCAAGGTCAGCCTGGGACCCAGCCTCAAGACATCAACAAAGAAGCCCTAGGTGGAATCAACTCAGTCCTTGTTAGCCAGAGTCTAGAATCAGTCGGCATGCAGTGAGGTAGGCAGGGTGCATGCCTATCAGGGGTGAGCCTCCTGGCCAGGGCCCTGCTGCCGAGTACCAGGAGGCTCCCAGATGTGAGTTTCCTTAGCCACTAAGACCCTTCTAACAACTTAGCCATGGATAGGAAAATGGGACAGACCCAAACCTCACCCTCTTAAGTCCCCATCCGCCACACTCAACATTATTTAGTTAAGAATCCACACCGAGGCCCCACCCGATGCCGTTCCCACCCTGCTCTATTATCTTCTCTCAGTCAGGCAAAGGGCTGAGCCAGGCAGATGGCCTGGCCCAGGGCCACCAGACGAGGGTGCTGGGAGCATGCAAGATGGGCTCCATCACAGCATCAGAGTTCTGGACCAGAACAAGGGCTGAGCGAGCAGCAGAGCCAGCAGCAAAGACAGCACGGCCAGCCTTAAACCTTTCTCCACAGGCTTAGGGACTGAGAGGTCATGGGGATGAGGGCAGCAGAGGAGCAGCGGGAAGCAGCTTTCCAGCGAGCTGCGTGGATCCAGTGTTTAAGGGGACACTTGCAAGGGCCTTCCTAGGCTCTCTTCCTTCCAGCTGGGAGTGAATTCTTTCTCTTGCCACTTTTGACTGGGGGCATTAGTAATTTGTCTGCACCTTCACTAGGGATGTGTTCCCTTATGCCTCTGTGCCTACAATGTCCCATGGGGTCACCACCTTCCCTCCTGGGGCTTATATGCAGATCAGTCAACATGTGGTTCAAATGAGAAGCACTATATTATTGTGAAAAAAATGCATTATAATAACTCAACAAAACTTATTCCAAAGACGGAAAAATAAATTATCTCATATAAAATAATACATGATGTTTGTAAGTAACTCTGGCTCTTGCCTGATGCAAGCCATCCGCCTCCAACTGAGGAGGCAGATGTTGTCCAGAAGTGGCGCTCCCTGCAGGATGGAGCTGGCGCCCTCCTATAGAAGCTGCAGCTGGGAACTCAAATGAGCCTGGAGTTCTGCAGGAATTGGACGAGGACTTGGTAAACGAACTTGTACTGCGCGATGGTCTGGATCATGAACATCCTCTGCTCCCTGAGAAACCTCAGCATCGTGGGCACGTCCACCTTCTGCAAGGAAAAAGAAAGGGCACACAGCCTGAGACAGGAGGCCTCTCAGGCTCCTCCCACCTTGGGAAGCCTCTGCTCACTGCCCGGGTCCAGGAAGGGACCTGCCCCTTCAAGGCCATAGGAATCAGCTCTATGCCAGGATTGGAGAACCTGGTCACTGGTGGGTATCATTCAATTAGTGTTTGTTTAAGCTTACTCCTGTGGGTGGTCTGAGAGCTGTCGGACTCGAACACTGCAAGGCTCTCGGAGCAGTTTAGAGTGACAAACGCCAAACATTCTTCCTCCCTCCCCATTCTTTCCCTTTATTTAGTTTGAGACAAATTTTGGGAAGCTCATTCTGTAGTCTAGGTTGTCTTCAAACACATGATGATCCTCCTGCCTCAACCTCCTCAAGTTAACTATTTCTTCTTCTTTTTCTTTTTTTAAGGTTATTTTACATGTATTTGTGTGTGTTCTGGGGGTCAGGCTCAGGTTGTGAAGTTTGGTGGTTAGCACCTTTACCCTCTGGACCATCTTGTTGGCCCAGATATTCCCTTCGTGTGGGGTACATATACATGTGGGCACACCGTACTGTATGGGCGTGCACACTCAGAGGTGGACATCAAATGCTATTCCATCCAGACAGTCTCTTCTTCAACTGGAGCTTGCCAAACTGACCTACCTTCCTTCCTTCCTTCCTTCCTTCCTTCCTTCCTTCCTTCCTTCCTTCCTTCCTTCCTTTCTTCCTTTCTGTTTTATAAGACAGAGTTTCTTTGTGTAGCCTTGGCCGTCTTGGAGCTTGCTCTGTAGACCAGGCTGGCTTTGACCGCAGATGTCCACCTGCCTCAGTCTCCAGAGTGCTGGGATTAAAGGCGTGCGCCACTAGAATGGCTAGCCTGGAGCCTTAGCAGTCTAGTGTCCTGATGCTCCATCTGGGGTTATCATCAGTGTCATGTGTGTCTCGTGTCTTCTCTGGACCAGTGTGCTTGTCCACACCCAGTGTTTCATGGATGCTGGGGCTCTGCTTCACAAGTGAGCGCTCATGGCTGCTGAGCCATCTCCTCAGCCCTGAAGGCAGCTATTCTCTCTGTTTGTAACCGCCTCCAACTCTGCAGCCCCATTTTTCCTCACTACCACTTCCATGTCTCTCATGGTCTCTTCCACCCTTATTACCCCCCCTTCACTCCATCATCACCCCCCATCCCCCCATCATCATTCCCACCACCATCCCTACCACCCCCCACTACACCCCCCATCACCCCCACCTCCACCACCATCCCCCACCATCCCCCACCATCCCCCACCATCACCACCCCCACCATCCCCCACCATCACCCCCACCACCATCCCTACCACCCCCCACTACACCCCCCATCACCCCCACCTCCACCACCATCCCCCCCACCATCACCATCACCACCCCCACCATCCCCACCACCACCTCCACTACTACCATTGGGACACAGTTGCCCCTGGTATATGCAGAGTCATGGCAGACATTGTCACCGATCCTCAAAGACCAGCAGAGATGTCTATAGAGATGTCTAGAGAAAGGCGCTGGCACTTCCAAGAAGCAGCCTGGGAGAGTTGCAACTACCGATCTCTACATCACAGCTACCAATCTCACTGCAGGAATCCGCACCGCCCCCATACCCAAGTTCAAATACTCTGTATTACATATCAGACGACGAGGCTAAAGAGATGGCTCGGGAGGTGAGGGCACCTGCTGCTCTTCCAGACTCACAGAGTTAAAACAATTATTGTTTAAAATGAGACAAACGGGGGAAAGCATAGGGAAAGGAAAAGGCAGTTCATTGACAAAACGAAAACTGCTCGAATTACAACACACGGGCAACCTCAGCTGTTGGAAAAGGAGGTTACTTTGGAGTGGGAGAAAAATAGGTCATAGCAATTTCGTATTTATTTGTCAAACATGTTTGCCCATCTCCTGATACAGAGACAAGAGCGGGAGGAGCCGGGCCTCACGAACACGGGGCAGAGAGGACCATTTTCCTTGGTCAACAGCAACCATGGGAAATGGGCAGATAAGACTGGGGAGAGGAGACCCGCGGCATGAGTCATCTCGTGATCTCCGACTATCATTGTGAGCACAAGTCCTTTAGGACGGCCACACACCAGCCCAGGAATGTCCTGGCATGCGGCTGGGCACTGAGGAAGTCCACTGTGCTTGGACACACCACAAGGAAGGGAGCCGCTCTGAGCTGCAGGGAGCCCATGGGATGCCCTGTTGGCCGGATCCCCCGTTCCACACCCATTCCACACCAGGCTGGTGTTGACGCATGCAGTATCATGATAAGCAACGTGAACTCCAGTTACTGCTTCGCAGACGTCGCTAATTGGTCTCCAAAGAGCTCAGAGACCAGCCTTTCGCAGCCAGCAAGACAGGGAGGCACTCAAGCTGGTCTCAGATCTGCGAGTCTCTTAGTACCCACTAGCTCACTGATGTATCCATCACACAGAACAAGAACAGACCAATGGTGAGAAGACAGGAAGTGACCTCAGAGTAAAAGCCCTTGCTTCCTGCCATCAAACAGCTGCTTAAAGACACCCAGCACCAGGTATATCACGTGACTGCTTCTGAGCCTGGATTTCCTCACCTGTGCCTGGCTATTCATGAAGCAGAGGGGATGGTGCCCCTTTATTAACCTCCCAGCCTAGGGCTGGGGGCCTAGTGTAATGGTTACTTAACAAGACCCAACTAAAAAGCACAGACAAACACCCACAACAGGCTCGGTGGGTAGCTCAGTGGAGAGCACTAGTCTAATGCGTGCCAAGTCCCGGGTTAGATGCCCAGAACTCGCACAAACACACACACAGAGACTAGCAGAATCTAAACCACTGCCCTCAACCTTAGCACAAGCTTTTGTGAATGAAGTCTCTCAGTATAACTCCCTGTGGGATAACACATACCCTGTGAGAGGATGGCAAAGAGCGGCTGGTGCTGGTGCCCGCATTCCAGCCCTTGGTGCTACACAACACACTGCCGAGCCAGTGCCCCCAAAAAAAGCCGCGCTGTAAAGAGTAGCAGCTGTGTTCTGACTTTCTGCTCCTGGTTAGGAGCCTAGACAGAGCAGTGGGATCAGGGACAAGGGAGGTTACACATGCTCAAGTCCAGCTAGAGAACCAGGGTCTGGAAAACTCAGTTCAGTGGAGAGGAATCAATCCCCAAACAGGAGAGCGGATCTTGTGCAGAGCTGGGAACGAGGTACAGCAAGCACTCAGAAGGCGAGGTTGGGACCATGCATGGAGCAGCGCATAAATGGCTTTAGAGGTCCAGACTTCAATTCCCCCAAACCATGTAAACAATAACAACTGCGCACCGGGGAGGTGGAGACAGGAGGACCCTTGGGGCTCACTGGCCAGCCAGCCCACCCTGCTCGGTAAGCTCCAGGCCAAGGAGCGATCATGACTCCAAACTCAGGGTGATGGTGCCTGAAGGAAAGGGGGGAGGGGCGAACAGACAACTCACCTCATTATGCTCCAGGCAGTAGATCATGAGCTCGGAGAGGATGACGACGCCGGTCCTCCCCACCCCTGCACTGCAGTGGACCACGATGGGCGGGTGCCTGGTCTTGATGCCTTCCAGGACACTGTTGGTGTGACGCCTGACTGACTGGATTTCCTCCAAGTAGGCTGCGGGACACAATGTGAGTCTCGTCACCCATGTGTGTCACATAACTTCCCAGGGAGATTGGGGGAGAGGCGCCAGGAATGAGGGTGAATCTTTTGTTTGCAATCATAATAATTTGCAATTGTTATAGACATTAATTATTTGGCTGGTACCTGCTGTAACATCCTGGATCCAGAAGAGACCAGCTGGGAGTCAATTAGTCCACTGGAGAATTTGTTCTTTAAATAGTGCTTTTTTAAAAATTAAATTCTCTTTTCCTTTCTGCAAATCCCCAAGTCCCCCAAGCAGATGATTCTAGACATTACTCACTGCACTTCATACTATTAACAGACTGGGATCAGAGCAGCCGCTAAGTCCCCTAGAAATGCCTGCCAGTCAGAGCCTTCTCCTGTTGGGCAAGGAGCAGCCACCTGCCCCTGCCCCATCCCTTCCCCCCGCCCCTCATCAAAGCAGTGAATGTCAACCAAGGCTTGATTTCACTGTCAGATGTAAAAAAAAAACGGGCTTTGGGGAATCCACTTCCATCAGGTTACGTGAACATTCAAGATGAGCCCCACTTCTGGAGGCAACGAGCCTGTGGGTGGAGGGTTCAAGAACAGCTCTCGTCCCTCTCAGCAGCTGCCCAGGCCAGCACAGCTGTTCAAAGGTTTGCTCACAGCCCCAGTGGGTACAAAAGAAAAGCGGCCACATAATCCTTAATGTGTCTCCCTATCACCAAGTAAAAGGGAAAGCAGGCTCCTCAGACAATCCAACAGCCAGTGTTTCCACCATGCTCTACAACCCCACTGCATCAAGAGCCTCACAAAAACAGTTCTTAGGCAACACATGTTCCCTGAAGGGAGGCCCTGCACCCTTCGGTAGCTTAGACTGGTATTCCTTAAGCTGGCTGGTTTTAAAAATTTGACTACACCTTAGACCTTCTCACGGGTCCCACACTTCAGTAGGGCTATCAACCATCAAACCTATCTACTTGTATTGTTTCCAGGGTCTTCTTCTTGGAGACAACTTTAACCAGTCCACTCGCAGAAGATTCCCCAAACTGGATAAAAAGAGCTCTGTTAGGAGGGAGGGAGCAGTCACATCCCTCCTGTGTTAGATAGCTGGTCACTTGACCTCAGGCTAACCCTAACCTTTCTGACTGTCCTGCATTTTGTGTTCACTGTTCCCATTGAGGCCTGTCCCCATTTCAGCGGCCAACGTCGTCCTCTGTCAACTCATCATAGAATCCAACAGAGCCGGTGGAGTGGTTTTCTAGGTCTTGACAACCTAGTCTGTCTGCTCTTGCATCTCAGCCCCTAATGCCAATTCTAAACACATCAAGAATAAAACAAGGTTCTGATGTGGTCCAACGTATACACAGTAGGGCCTCTGTGATGGCCACAGTTTGCGCAATAGCTGTTGGTTACCTGCCCTGAGCCACCCACATATTCTCATGAATCAGTACCTATAATATCTGTGCCCTGAAAAGACAATACAGGTAATAGATTTGCCTGATGCAGGTGCCTGATGCAGGGCAGAATCCTACGGTTCTTATCCCTTTGTGTCTGCCACCGTTGACTCGGTGTGCTCCAGGGTTTATCTATGTTACAGCATATGCTACATGGTAATGATTACTGAGACACTAAAAGTCTAAATCAATGCAGAATCAGCTTATCACGGTCTTGTGGACGTGCATAAAAGGTTAAGAGAACACAAGAGGCATCTATCACTCTTCTCTGCCCTGTGCAGAGGCGGGGAGATCAGGGCTTTGGTATTACCGTGGTACCCCTGCCTCTCCTCTCTATCTGACCGACTACTGATGCACTCAGCAAAACCCAGTCCGGGAAAAACTTACACAGAAATCCTTGGACATCTTCTGGGCAGCCGTGGTGGGGCCAGTCAGTGTACTGCAAGTGCCACACCGTCCTCTCCTGGCCAGACAGCAGGTGCTTGACCTTTAACCCTGTGGTTGCATAGCAACCAGAGTCTGTGCGGAACTTCGTGGTGACCTTGAACTTGCCATAGGTGGCTGAGCTGTGCTTGGACCCCAGTTTGGGCCAGTATCGATGACTTTTGGTCCGTCCGCCCTCCTGAAACACACACAAAAGCACAGGTGAAAAAAAGGATGAACTCTGCTCCTGGCCTTAGGGTCCGAGAACAGGAGAGCAGGCGGCAGTTTCTGAACCACATCTCCCCAGAGCTCTGTGTGGTGCCTACAGGGAGCCCATGGAGAACAGAAAGCCACTGAAGGCTCCAGGCTGGTAAGCAGCAGATCCTGGTGGCCGGCCCACACCCTGCTTCTCACGCTGATGCTAACCCAGGGCTCTCCACAGGGTACCACCCTCTGACCGACGCTGCCACTTTCATCCAGGGCTGTTCTCACTTTTCCTTCAGCCTGGCTGGCTTGTTCCGGCTCAACATACAGCCAAGGCGGAGAACAGCCACGTGTGTGCCATTCTTTCCTCCCAGATTTTGTCTTCTGTCCTGAGACCGTGCACCATCTACAAAGTCTCAGTGTGCGGTTTCGTGCAGGTCAGCAATCACTGGTGTGGGTGGGAAGCATGGAGGGGCTGCTGGCTGAGGGCAGACAGAAGACAGAGGCTGGGGGGCAGGAAGAAGACACGAGGAGCAGGGAGCTGTGGCGGGACACACGAGGATCGACTGGGACGTGCTCAGTGGTCAGAATGCAGAGGCAACACGCATGAAGTCTGGTCCAACCCACAGTACGACATGAACCAGGTGTGGTGGGAGGTGGAGACAGGAGGGTCAAAGGGTCAAGGTTAGCCTTGGTTACACAGCAAGTTTGAGGCCAGCCTGGGCTATGTGAGACCCTGTCTCAAGGCGGATCACTAAATAATTAACTAAGTAAAGGAACTATCAGTTGGCCTGCTTAGTGTCCCTTGAGGGGCACAAGTCATCCTGTCTGGTCCCAGAGCGTTGAACTGAGTCTGCTCCCTAGGTCTGCAGCACTTTGTTCTTTTATACACCGATCCTACAAAGGCGGGCTAATGTGAGACCTCAAACTCACACTTGGCTCAGTGCCTGAGTCAGTTCTGGATTTTACAAAATGATCCATTCCTGACCATCCCGTGGATCACTAGATTCTGCTTTGTTTAGACACGGCAGATCTGCTTGTCACCGATGCCTCGGCTGGAACACTGGCGCCTCTGCAGAGCCACAGCTGCCTGCCCCCATGTGTGCTACTGGTTCACTTTTCAGTGTCCCCCACTGGAGGTAAACACCGTGGGGACAAGGGCAGTGCCTTCGGCATCCACCATCCACCCTACAGTCTAAACAGATGGATGAGTTCAAGGCCAGCCTGGGCTATGAGACCACGTCACAGAGACAAAATAAGTAAGCAAAGGTTAATAAAGTAACAGTAACCTCCCAGGGCATGATCTATTAGGATCCTTAATTTAGTTTAATGGTGTCAGGAGTTTTGAAAATTTACTTTCTAGGTGTTTGTGTATATGTGTATATATGTGGTATGTATTCACGTGGGTCTGGGCATGTGCGCCTGTGGAGGCCAAAGGTCAACACTGAGTGTCCAGCTGGGGAATCTTCCTGCCTTCGCCTCCCTGGTGCTGGGATTACATGCGGGTGCTGTACATGCAAATGCAGGCGCTTTGCTGGTGGCTGCTTCCGTGGCAGGCTCTTTACCGGTGGTGAGCCGTCTCACCAGCCCTAGGATTTACTTTCTTAGTGGAAGTTCAGACAGAGAGTGTGCAGAAGTGTATTTGACCTTTGAGAATGCAACATGGCCTCACCAAATTTCTCCATAAACCGCTCTAGAAACAAGTACCAGGTACCCATTGGTGGTGATGGTGGACAGCCATGACTGATTTTGTGCCCCAGGTCTCTGCTCCCGGCCCTGGATAACAGGTGGGAATGGGGCCTCATAATACCAAGGGTCTTGGTCAAATGCATGAAGCTAGTTCCCTAAATGAATTTGAAAATATAACTTGGAATCTCATAAGAGGATTAAAGGGAGTGGGGCAAAATGTTTTGCGAGTGTGACAGAGAGGAAATCCAACACTCTTTCCCCAGGGTCGGCGTGCTCTGAGCAGGCGGCACCGCGCGGGGGAGGGCCTGCGAGTCTGTGCAGCACGGCTCCTCGGCTACAACAGAGAACCTGTGTTTGCCTTGGCACAGGAAGAAAAGGCATTTTCTTTTCCTGCTCCCTGGAGAATACAGCCCTTTCCTCCAGCAGTGACTCCGGTCTCCTTTTTGCTGATAAGCACCATGGCACGCAGGGCTGGCAGCGCCAGGGTTGGGAGGCCCCGTGTGTTTACCCAGCACAGCCTGAACCGTTCTGTGGGGTACATGCCGCCCGCTGGATGAACTCAAGTTTGGTCGTTTTGATGATGTGTTTAGCTTCCGTTGTAGTGAAGTACGGTCACAAAGAAAAGAGTTAGGAGCCAAAGGAAAATGAGAAGAGAAAAGAGTCCACTGTCAACCATCGCTGGGGAAGGAGGCACACACAGGCTAAGAGGGGGCACGCCAGGGGAAAATGAATCTGCAGACACACGAAGTCATGGGTTCCAGGCCCACCTTCTGGCCACCCCTTCCCCAGGACAAGGACGTTCAGCACGCCACCCTTACCTCCTCCGCAGTGACCATGGCGATCACGTTCACCCCCTGCTCCCACACCATCTGCCAGAAGTCATGGCAGGTGTGTGGCAGGGGTCCCTGGGTGGCGATGTAATGCCATTCCGCCCCACCAACCACCACCTGCAAGGCAAGGGAGGGATAAGTAAGCCGGGCTGCTGGGACCACGTGGACTGGTGCGATCCTAAAAACCCAGAAGCCATACACAGTAGATGACATACTTCCATATCAAAATGCTTCCTGGCTAAAGCCAGCCTAACAAGTCAGATTTTTCTTATCTTTTTTCACACACAACAGGCAGTACCTGCACACTAGAATGGATTAAAAGCATAAACAAGTGGGCTGAGGAGATGCTCAGCAGGCAAAGTGCCTTCTGCACAAGCGCAAGGGCCCGAGTAAAGATCCCCAGCACCCACATATACGCTAGGTGGTGTGTGCCTGTCATCCCGGGACTGGGAGGATAAAGAGCAAGGGTCCCCGGGGCTCACTGGCCACACTGTGGACACAGTGAGTCCAAGCTCAGTGAAAGGCCTGCCTCAAAAGTAAGGTGGAGGGGCTGGGTGAGACGGTCGGTGGTGAGGGTGCCTGACGTTAACTCTGATACCCTAAGCATGACCCCCAGGATCCACGTCATGGAAGGGGAGAACCAACTCCTGCCATTTGTCCTCTGATGTACACACACACACACACACACACACACACACACACACCAGACACACAGACACGGGGCACACACACAGAAAGACACAGACACACAAAATAAAATGTAATAATAAACTCAAGAGTGATGCAGAAGATAAATGATGTTTACCTTTAGCCTTCATTTGTGCATACATGGGGGAGTGCACAATACATGTGCACACACACACACACCATACATAAATGTATAGTCACATAAATGTACACAATACATGTGCGCACACACACACATACCACACATAAATGTATAGTCACATAATGTACACAATACATGTGCACACACACACACCCCACACATCAATGTATAGTCACATAAATGTATACAGTACATGTGCACACACACATACCACACATAAATGTATAGTCATTTAAATGTACACAATACACGTGCACACACACATACCACACATAAATGTATAGTCACATAAATGCACACAATACATATGCGCACACACACATATACCACACATAAATGTATAGTCACATAAATGTACACAATACATGTACGCACACACACATATACCACACATAAATGTATAGTCACATAAATGTCCACAATACATGTGCACACACACACACATATACCACACATAAATGTATAGTCACATAAATGGACACAAGAGTTTATGCAAACACCTAAGCATAAATGAACAGAATTTATGTTATAAAAACATCTATGCTTGGTGTGTACAATGCATTCTTACAGATTCTATTCTTTAGTCTATATTTTTTAAAGTATATGCATGATTACAACCATTAAATTAGTTCCACAGCCACCTAAGGGCTGTAATTCTGGACAATGAGGGACAGGGCTCTCTGATAGACTTTAAATAAAAGCAGAGTCTACAAAAACATCCCACTGGCAAAAACAGAACTAGGGAACTGGAGGTCACACTCTCAAGGCAAACATCTCTGATCTGTCTCTTACATGTGCCTAGACAGGACAGACACAAGCCCCTATACACATCCATGCAATGAAGATCTCCAGGGGGTTCCAGAAGCAACGGGCACATCACTGTTCTGGACGTTTCTCCTCATTTATTTTATGTATTTTATTTTAGTATTTACATACTAACTTGATTCTGACAAAAATAACATCAGCTCTCGTCTTATCACACAGACATGTTCAGGTGCGCAAGAAAACCGGTTCACTCTTCACATACGGTGGGAGAAAACATCCACAGACTCACTGGGAGGGGGCGGGGTGTCTGTGGAATCAGGATCTTAAACACTATCTGTCCTGGCACCCAACGTGTAGGGACCATAACCACCCGCAGAGAATGTTGCCTCCTCCAGTACTGACAGGAGGGCAGTAAAATCTGCGTGGAAATGGTCAGTCGGTACAGCAACCCCAGTCAGAGAGTCGCAGATGTTAACCCCACCCCTGGAGGAGCTCAATCTCCTTCCGCATTAAAGGCTGCTTGGAACCCAGGGGAGAAAACAGTGGCGAAGCACACAGCTCGGTTCCAGAGGGCGAGTTCCTGCAAGTTCTCTGGGCCTGTGAGCTGCTCCGCCGTCTACCCTGGATCTGTAAGATGAAATGTGGGCCTCAGAGAATACCGCGGAAGGGAAGGCATCTCGGGTACCAATGCCCAGAGGGTACTGCTTATGGGGAGTGGCAGCTGCTTCCGAAGAGCAGATGGAAAAAGGGAAGAGGCCAGGAGAATATCCCTCTGTACGGAATCCAGAGGCACTTCATCGGAGGCAGCTGCGCCGTCCTCAGCTGCGGTTTACTTGAGAGTTCCCTGGCATTCATTATTTTATTGATTTGGTTCTTGCTCTCAAAAATCAAAAAGCCTGTATGCTATAAATGTATATGCACAGCACGATCTATGTCTTATGCATAAACACATCATACCCAATCATGTCACACTTTTCAAGTCTCATATGAAAACTGGCTATGCGTGATACATAAACCCGACACCTAACTGCATCTTGGGTGGGGGTGGGGGTCAAAGCAACCTTCTAGCAATTCCAGCAGAGTTGGAAAGTCCAAAAAGACTGAGAGTGCAAAGCTACTGATCACTGATTGTTCAGGTCAACCGCGTTATGTTAAATCGTCCTGTAGCCAACGACTAAGCTGGAGCCTTTGAAACACTCTCCCATCCCTGAGTTCAGAGCCAGGTTATAAAGAAGCACATCCAGTCAGTAGGAAAACTGGGAAGGGTATAAGCTGCTTCGGAAATCACTCGCTCTGGGTGCCCACGCGTTTACAGCTCTGAATTCTGACTGGGGTCCCGCTAAGCTATGACATACTGAGACATGAAATATTTGAGATATGAACGGAAATCCCACACTGTGGGCTGGAGAGATGGCTGAGAGGTTAAAGAACACTTGTTGCTCTTGCTGAGGACCCGAGTTCAGTTCCTAGCACCCACATGGAGGCCCACAACTCCTTGTAATGCCATTTCCACAGGATCCGATGCTCTCTGCCCACCTCTACAGCCATCACACACACATGGTATGCATACATACACGCAGGCAAACATACCCATAAAATAAAAAAAAATGAAATCTGGGGGGACCTCACACCCGCATACCCCATTCATTGGCTGAGGATCTGCTGCCATCAGTTGCGGTCTGTGTACAAACCACCCCGCTCTTAGGGTTTGATCCTGAAGTGAACTGTCTGTGGTATTACAAGGAGGAAGCAATAGTTTTGCCGCTCTTGGACAGAATAAGAACCACTGCCAATGAGAGAGATGAGTTCCCATGTCCATCATCTGTGAGTCACATACCAGTCCCGCTCGCAACGGCGTAGGGAGGGTTAGCGTACCTCTGCAAGGATGAAGTCAGCCTGCAGAAATACCCTGCTGGATGCCTCTGACACCCCTCACCTTGATGTGGGAGGCGTTGATGTAGCCTGTGTTGTTCTCCTTGGTCGGGATGAGCTCCACCCGGTTCTCCTCGTAGGGGACGACTTCTCGGATCCGGCTACGCTCAGCATTTTCTGGCAGAGTGGCGGTGCTGAAGATGCCATTGGCCTTTTTGTGTGGGATCTGCTCATACTCTGTGAACACCATTCCCTCTTCCAGCTTCTTCTTCAGGGCTCGGAGCTGCAAGAGAAGCGGGCCGTCAGCTCCCCTAGTTCCAGCAGGGCAACCGGGTTCTCGGCACTCCCACTTGGCTCCCGCCCTCACGCACTAGCCCCAACACTGCTAGTCTCTGCCCTGACCAACTCCCTTCTCACCCAGCCATAAGCTGCAATCCACAAAGACGGGCTTCCGCTGAAATGCAAACTCCTTGTGACTCCTACGACCTCTGCTGACAGGAACAGCGTCAGTCTTAACTGGGAAGCACCCTGTACCCTCAGAGCAGTTTTTACTGAACGGATCAGTCAGTGGCAGAGCACTGAGGAGCAAACTCCACACACAGCATAACTTGCCTGATTCCTTCCTTGGTCGAATTACTAATTTCAATTACATGGTATTCATTGGGGTAATGTCCCTTCTGATCCGGAAAACATTCTAATTCCGAGTGTCTGCAGACAGAAATCTACACCCTAACATGTTAGTCAGTGACTTCGGGAAACCAGTTTCCAGAGCTTCTGGTAGCCAGCCTGGCAGCTTCGGGGACCCTCTTTACCCCCTCAGCAACACAGAACCAGTACCTAACCAAGGAACTATCTGTCACACACCTTACAGCCCTTGAGAGGGAACCACAGGGCACTAAAACCTTGGGTGATGGTTTCCTAAAAGTCACTGAATGTGACGGTTGGGAAAATTAACTTCCTCATCTTACAAAAAGAGTTCTCCACACTTAGAGAAACATAATGGTTCCATTGCAGGAAATGAAAATTTTTAATATTTCCCCACCATCCCTCAGCGTGTTTCAAATTAGTGCATCCTTAGATTCAATTGTGTGAGGGAAACAAGGATGTCAATCACAACTTTGCATTTTTCCCTTAAGTCCTAAAATCACATAAAAAATAGATAAACGACTCTAATTATATTATATTAAAAAGTTAAGAACTAAGTGAGTAGGCCGAGGTCACACAGCTTGCTAGAGGTTGCTCTTTTGTTTAATTGTTTATTTTGGGGAGGGGAGCAAGGTGTGTAAAGGTAAAAGCAAACCTTGAGAAAGTCGGTTCTCTCTTTGCGCAATGTGAGACCCAGGGATTGAACTCAGGTCGTCAGACTTGGCAGCAAGCTTCTACGCCCACTGAGCCATCTCACCAGCCCTGGGGCTAGACTTTTTAATAAAGCATCAATACACCAGCTTGATAAGTGTGGAGACCGGAGTGAAGAAAGAGGAGGTGTTGAAAAGGGTTGGCTTTCACACAGTACACTTGGACCACGCCGTCTCCAGTGTGAAAGAATTAACCCATGAGGGAGACGGCACTGACGGGTCTGGGCAAAGTGGGACTTCTGGAATCCGAAGGCACAGAGAAGGGGGCACACCCGACATGCCCAGCACTCACCCTCTCATCTATGGGGACTCGGGTGGCATCGTGTCGACTGTCTTCCCGCCCCGGGACGCGGGCCACCGAGAGCCCGTTCAGCGCTGCCAGCATAAGTGGCCTCCTCTGTGGGTCCAGGCCTGCCATCTTCTGCTTCTCGAGATTCTTCCGGCAAGAAAAGACACGTTCTCATTGTTTATAATTCCAGGGGAAGGCTGGAATGTGTTTTAATCTCCCCAAATCTGTGACTCCCCAGCCAAGGAATGCAGACATTCACCATTAGCAGGGCAAATTCAACACAGGCTTCCCATTATTCCCACCATGCCCAGGGAGGCCGGTTCTTACAGGACCCTAGGGCCTTTATTCTTAATTAATTCATGCGCTAGAAAGATAGACGCCCTAGCAAACATACCTAGCCACGGGTTTTACAAGAGAACATACAAAGGGGGTGCATACAATATGCTTTAGAAAAACATGGGCTGAAGACAGAAGAAAACAGAGGACGACCCGGACCGAGTCCATCACAAGGACAGGCCTTTTGCACTGACTAACGGCGTAAAACCCACCAGCTACCGTGTTGATGAATAGATACTACACACCAGCAAAGGAAGAAAATGGGGTTTCTATTCTGAGGGGCTCAGGATGAAGACCTGAATCTTACACCTACTCCCAGTCCCTGAGACACCTGCTTTGCCAGCCCCAGACCGTGAACCACCAGGCCTTCAGCCTTCACGCTCCATTCAGGGTAGACAAAGGGTTCTGACTACTGTCCCTCGCTGGAGGGGCGTGACAGGAGTGTGGCCTAGCCAATCCTATCTCCCCCTCATCTCCGGATGTGGTCAGCGTGGATGCTAGAACTACCCTTGAGCATCCTCGCGTCCCTGGCATCAGCAGGGGGACGGAAATTCTATTTACTGCCGGCAGCCTACCGTGCACAGCTCTTGAAAATAATCATGTCTTAGATGTTCGGGGAAGAGCGTGCAAGGGGACGTTACGATGCACAATGATGTCATGCCCGTTTGTACATGCCTGTGACTGCTATAGACGAGGTGGCAGCCTGAGACTGTCAAGGATTTGTTTTCTTATTGCACTGCTAATCAACTTATTCCTTGGAGGAGGTATCTTGATGTTGTTGGAGACGTGGCGCTGAGTAAGGTGGGGGCGGGGTGGTGGGGACATGGCTGCCACGGCCTTCACTGTCATCAATGTGCTCCTACAATGGGTGAGGAGTCTTTGTGAGGGCGCTGCCAACACAAGTACGCTGGTGAAAGGCTGACCACGGACAACAAGGGGGCATCGGCGAGGAGGGCACAGTGAGATGTGATGAGTGGCTGAGGAGTGAACAGCCTCGGCACCTCCGTGCCAAGCAGGCTTCTGGGATACGTCTGGATTCACCCCCGATTAGCTCAGTTTTGTGAAAGATAACTCTTTCCTATCCCCTCCTTTCATTCAGATTTGAAGTGCTTCAAAGGTTTTGGTTTTTGTTTGATTTTTGAGACAGAGTCTTACTAGGCAACCCTGGCTGCTCCTCAAACTTGCAAGCAATCCTCCTGCTTCTGCCTCCAGAGCTCAGGGATTGCTGTTCTTGGGAAAAGCTCACTACCTACCCCGGGAGAACTGGATACGGTGATAACTGAACCAGGCCTCTTCGGTGCCGATGTCATTTATCCCGTTAGCTTTGCAGCAGGGACAACAAAAAAATGAACGAAATAAATCAAACTAGAAGGTCTTTCTGAACCTTTCTGAACTGAACTGGCTTTCTTTGCTCTCTGAACACGACTCCAGGCTCGGGGCTGGAAGGTGGAAAATGTCTTCGAGGAGTCAGCAGGATTGAAGCATGGGCCCTAAGCCGAGCCGTCCATTACAGGAAAAGCAACTGTGAACAGGGAGCTCACTGGACCCAATCCTCCACACAGGCTTGAGGCTTCCCTCTGTTCTCTCAGTGAGAGGGGCTGGTATGGCCGCTGTAGCCTTCTTTCCTACTCTCCAAACACAGAGGAGTGGGGAAGCTGTGTGGGTGCTGCCTAGGCCGGTACGAATACAGACTTCATGATGAAGATTCATCTTGAGTGGTGGAGCCACTGGCCTAGGTGGCCTTGCATGACCTCTGGTGCTTCTCTGAGGTTGGGACATAGACGTCAAGGGTAGCAGTCTATGAACTCCCAGTTGTGTGAAGCTGTGTAAGCTGAGGGGGTCTAAAAGGAACAGGAATGCAGTTCCCGAGCGAGAAGCTAACAGTGAGATCTGCCAGTCGATGTGATCCACCATCCTGGAAGAAAACAGAACTGGGGGAGGAGACAGCAGGGAGCCCTTCACTCTTCTTCAGTGTCTGTACCATGCTTCCAAGCAGGGGACCCAGGACCAGGGCCCCGGCTGTGGGCTATTTGTTTAATCTGGGCAACAGGAGAGGATGAGTATAGCCAAGATGAGGTTACAAGACCATGTGGACATCGTTAAGTCTCAACTTGTCAGGGCCAACTTCGAAGCTCAGTGCTTACGGTGATGGATTCCTGAAGCCAAGGCAGCTTTTAAGAGGCCTGGAGCCAAGAAGTGTTGAGACATCACTTTACACCAATGAATTACTCTTTTCCAAGCTGGGAAAGCTGTCTCTTCATGATACCCACCCCCGCATTTCACTCCATCCCCAGCCAAAGGTGTGTGTGTGTGTGTGTTTACCCCCAGAGGCAGAGACTTCAAAATTTCCCTCCCCATTTGCAAAGCAAGAAGCATGTGGTCCATCCAGGCTGACTCTTGTTGCCACCCTGCTGATCACCAGAACCTCGGGGCTGAGATGCCTTCAGGCTGTTCTAAAGTAGTAAGGTTGGATTCGACCTCTCGACCCAGCAGTGTGGCTTCTGTACAACTTTGGCCTTTACTTCCTCTGTCTGGGTTGATTCCCAGGATGAGTTCGGAAGACTCGGTAATGAGCCTAATGACCTCCAACAAAGCCGACTACCCGACAGCTGTATCCAGCGGAAAGCCGTCAACTGGCTCAATTAGTTACATAATCGAAAGGCTTTTAGGGAGGTCAGGGTTTCCAGGAAAAGCAGTAGGGGAGGGTTTCTCTTTTCCAGCAGCAGCAGCAGCAACTACAATCCAGCAATGTTCTTGTTGTAAGAGGTGTTTATTTTCTCGTTTACACACATCTGCCCCCGCGTGCCTCGCCCCGACAGCAGAACTAACTTTCAGAGCTGTGTGCATCCCCGTGAAGGGTCATCTGTAACAGCAACACTGCGGCGTGTCTTCAAATGTGGTGTGTAAGCATGGACGATGCATGTGCACGCACATACGCACGTGTGAGATTCTCATAGAACAACCCTGATATGGACTGGGGTAACCCCCTCAGTGGTAACCCCCTCAGGGACAGATCTGGGCTCAGTGGTAACTTCCTCAGGAACGCGCCTAGTCACTAAAATGTTCTGTACTACATACCAGCCGTAGCCACGAATGGAAATGGGATGGCAGATGTTCCTTGACAAAGCAAACCCACATCTGGGGACATCAAGGCTGAAATGCCCATAGGCCTGTAGGGCCCAGCACGCTCCCTGAAGCCTCCCTCCTCTAGGCCTCCGTCAGTGACCTGGGAGTGGGGACACTCACCCTCGTCATCATCTCTCTCTCTATGATGCTGTCCTCCAGGGAGAACAGCTCTGACACGGGCCTCTCCTTCACAGGCTCCTTCTTGACCCGCTCCTTCACGCTGGTGAGGTCAGGCTCCGAGATGGAGGGGCCCAGAGAGGCCCCGTTGACAGCCAGCTGCTCGGCCCGGGAGACACTAAGGGCCTTGGCTGGCCCGTGTCTCAGCACCCGGGCTCTGGCCATGGCAGGAAGGACGGTCCCCTGGTCCTGCCGCAGTGCCCCGTTACTGACGCTTTTTCTTGGCCCTGGGTACTCCGGCGGGGGCCTGTTGGGAATGCGGGCCAGGGCGGCCTGCAGCTGGGCACTGTATTCCACCTTCTCCCGAAGGACCGGAATCTGAGGCACCGCCTCAGGGGCCTCCTCCTCCTCCTCACTCTCGCTGCTGTGGATTAGCATGGTGGCATCCGAGAATGTCTTCTTGTGGCGGTACTGGGGAAGCCCGTGCACGTCGTGGCCACCCGCGTCCTCGGAGGGGCCCTGCTCCCGAAGCGTGTTACGGCGAGCCATGGGGATATTGAGTGACTTCAGTGTCATGGCCTCCATGCCGCGTACCATACTGTTCATCACCTCTAGGCTGTGGCGCTTATTCACCGTGCCGTGGTGCTTGGTGGCGGTAAGGGGCTCGCTCACCTCCTGCAAAGACTGGTGGACCACGGGAGAGCTGTCCTCCTGGAAGGTCTTTACGGAAAGCTGGACTTTCCGAGTCACCAGATCAGGGCTGCTGCCACTGACATACTTGTGGCGGTGGCTGGCGAGGTCTGGGGTGCTGGTGGCAGGCCGAGGCCGAGGGTAAGGGGGTGGGGGCCTAAAGAGATAGTTCTTGAGCATGTGGGCTGTGCTGTAGTTTTGTGTTCCTTGAAGCTGCATGTTGGCCAGCTCTGGAGTGCTCACCGTGTGAGAGATGGAGCTGGCCCCTGGCTTGCTACACACTGCACCATTTTTGGGGTTCATCTGGTCAGATGGACTAACAAGTCTGTGACCGTAGCCCCCCTGGGGCGCGTACGGGACAGTGTAGGGATGCCTCTCCCGCATCTCTGGCTGGCTGTACACCAGTTCCTCGGGCTGGTTGTAGGCGTGGGTGTTGATGATGTTGAGGTTCCGCAGAGACCGGCTCTGGCTGTCTGCGTGCATCAGCCCCCTCTTCATCTGCCGCATCACCGTCTCGTAGTCAGGGGTGGGCCTGTACGAAGGCACGATGATGGTGCTGTGCCGGTGGCTGGGGATGTAGTCCGCCCTCATGATGTCGCTTCCAGGGATGCTGAGGTTGGAGGACACCGGAGAGGCCTGGATGAAGCTTTGGGAGCAGCTGAGGGAGTTAACACTGTGAACACTGCACACGCTGCCGTTGGTGACGGTGCCATTTAAGTAGTTTAAGTCCAGGCTGTTGTGAGATTTGCAATACAAGGCTTCCTCGTTCCCAGGGAAAATGCTGTCTGCAAAAAGTCAAACACAAGAACGTGAACCATCACGCCACACTGTTTCTAGAGACCTCCTCCCTAAGTCCCTGGAGCGGATGACTGAAATAGGTCATAAAGAGGCAAATTCCCTGACCCTCCCCTGCATATGTCACCAAGAACTGCTACCTCGGATAAAGTGTCAGGGTGCAGTGCAAAGGAAGGGCACAGCGTGGGCATCGCGTGGGCACCGTCTCAAATTGCTATAATTAGATGGAGACAATGAGCCCCTTGTTGGGGAGACCTGGCCTCTTGCACACAGCTTCAGGGCAGAACCGGATATTTGGGCCAGAAAAGTCCAGAGTTTTAATAGAGTAATCGACTTAAACTGCCACACCCTCAGAACTACTCTCTCTGACTATATCAGAAAAGGGCTCCTAAGGGACTGACGAGCATTCAGAGAAGCGAGGCTGACGGCGTGGCCAGCATGGCCATGGTCTCTGAACAGCAAGCAGCCAGCGGACAAAAAAGGTCAGAATCAAGAGTTTCTGAAATGTTCCTGAAACCTTCCTCTAGCTAATTCCAGTAAAAAGTAACAATGGCTGAAGGAACCTAAAGAGCTACAAAAGCAGTTTTCATGTGTATCTGTGGCATGTGTGCACGTGGGGGCGTGTGTGCACGTGGAGGGGCATTAGTGCACGTGGGGGCGTGAGTGCACGTGGGGGCGTGTGTGCACGTGGGGGCGTGTGTGCACGTGGGGGCGTGTGTGCACGTGGGGCGTGTGTGCACGTGGGGGCGTGAGTGCACGTGGGGGCGTGTGTGCACGTGGGGGCGTGTGTGCACGTGGGGGTGTGTGCACGTGGGGGCGTGTGTGCACGTGGGGGTGTGTGTGCACGTGGGGGCGTGTGTGCACGTGGAGGGGCATTAGTGCACGTGGGGGCGTGAGTGCACGTGAGGGCGTGTGTGCACGTGGGGGCGTGTGTGCACGTGGGGCGTGTGTGCACGAGGAGGAGCATTAGTGCACGCGGGGGCGTGAGTGCACGCGGGGGCGTGTGTGCACGTTGGGGCGTGTGTGCACGCGGGGGCGTGTGTGCACGCGGGGGCGTGTGTGCACGTGGAGGGGCATTAGTGCACGCGGGGGCGTGAGTGCACGCGGGGGCGTGTGTGCACGCGGGGGCGTGTGTGCATGTGTGTGCACGTGGGGGCGTGTGTGCACGTGGGGGCGTGAGTGCACGCAGGGGCGTGTGTGCACGTGGAGGGGCATTAGTGCACGCGGGGGCGTGTGTGCACGCGGGGGCATGAGTGCACGCGGGGGCGTGAGTGCACGCGGGGGCGTGTGTGCACGCGGGGGCGTGAGTGCACGCGGGGGCGTGTGTGCACGTGTGTGCACGTGGGGGGGTGTGTGCACGTGGGGCGTGAGTGCACGTGGGGGCCTGTGTGCACGTGGGGGTGTGTGTGCACGTGGGGCGTGAGTGCACGTGGGGCGTGTGTGCACGTGGGGCGTGTGTGCACGTGGGGGCGTGTGTGCACGTGGGGGCGTGAGTGCACGTGGGGGCGTGTGTGCACGTGGGGGCGTGTGTGCACGTGGGGGCGTGTGTGCACGTGGGGCGTGTGTGCACGTGGGGCGTGTGTGCACGTGGGGCGTGTGTGCACGTGGGGCGTGTGTGTACGTGTGTGCACGTGTGTGCACGTGGGGGCGTGTGTGCACGTGGGGCGTGTGTGCACGTGGGGCGTGTGTGCACGTGGGGGCGTGTGTGCACGTGGGGGCGTGTGTGCACGTGGGGCGTGTGTGCACGTGTGCACGTGGGGCGTATGTGCACGTGTGTGCACGTGGGGGCGTGTGTGCACGTGGGGCGTGTGTGCACGTGTGTGCACGTGTGTGCACGTGGGGCGTATGTGCACGTGTGTGCACGTGGGGCGTGTGTGCACGTGTGTGCACGTGTGTGCACGTGGGGCGTGTGTGCACGTGGGGCGTGTGTGCACGTGGGGCGTGCGTATGCACTTGCATGGACACCAATGTTTGTGCTAGCAGCCATTCTTGCTCACTCTTCTGTGTGATCCGCTCAGGCAGGGGCTCTCAGCTCCACTTTGAGCTGCTGCTGCTGAGTCTCAGTAGCCATCTTGCTTGGGGATCCCACCTCAGCCTTGTGGAGCTGGAACTTCAGGTGGGTCGCTACCCTCACCTGGCATTCGAGTGAATTCTGAGCATCCACACTCCGGAGCTCACTCCTGCACAGCATTGCTGTGCTGGTGTCTGTGCCAACTTTATATATGGAAAAGAAGAAGAATCCAGAAAATGCCTCCACACGGTTGGTAGGTCTGTGGGGGCATTTTTTTCTGGTTTTTTTTTTGGTTTTTTTTTTTTTTTTTTTTGGTGAAGGGTTCGTGTGAGAGAGCCTAGCTTACTGTGGGTGTTGCCACCCTGGGCAGGTAGTCTTTGCTGGTATAAGACAACAGGCTGAGCAAGCCATGAGAAACAAGCCGGGAAAAGCAGTGTTTCTCTGGGCCTTCTGCATTGTTCCTACTGTGGGCTCCTGTTTTGACTTCCTTCAGTGATGGAGTGTGACCTGAGAGGTGTAAACTGAAATAAACTTTCTTCCCCACGGTGTTTTTGGTCATGGTGTTTTACCACAGTAATAGAAACCCCGACTAAGACAACCACTGAGTCACCTCCCCAACCCACGAGCCACAAAAGCCAGTTTCTAAGTCAGGTCCATTCTGGATATGCAGGGCCACACACACACACACACACACGCACAACACGCATGCATGCACACACACACACGCACAACACGCATGCATGCACACACACACACGCACAACACGCATGCATGCACACACACACAAATATACAAACACTCTGGATATACAATGTCATACACATAAACACACACATTCTGGATATGCAGTGCTTTACACACACGCATTCACGCACGCATGCACGCAGGGGCACCCACACAGTTCTTATATCCAAGGTCTAGCATTTAAACTCTGTCTCCCTATTTCTGTACGGAAACAATAGCACCACAGGCTTACTGCGGGATTAAATGAGACAATACACAACAAGTTCCTCGCCTAGCACCTGACACCTCACAACCACTGGTCCATGTTAATTCTTGTCCTGGCACCCAGAGAAAAGGGCCTGAAGGGAGGAGGGTAAGAAAAATCACTGAATTATGAGGGTGAGAGGTTTGCTCAGGCACCCCGGAACCATGTGGCTGCTCCAAGCTCCTGACATTGGCCCCGAGGTTGAAGTAAGCACACCGAGGAGGGCTGGGCTGTCAATCTCCACCCTCGGCCCACTAAAATGGGAGGCAAGGAAACAAGAACGCATCCTTTAGTTCAGCCCAGCCACACGTCTTCCTAGTTAGCCAGATCTCGGGTACTTTCCTTCCCAGGCAGCTACTATGCTTAATTTCACAAATTGAATCTGCTGGCCACTGTAATTAGACATTTTCCAGCAAGTGTCTTTGCGGTGCCCCGGGACCCAGCCTTGTGTCTTACAACGGCAGACGGACGAGCGACAGTTACCTTGGGAAGTGTGGGTCTCCGAGTAGTGTTCACTGCATTGCACATGCATGGGAGGCAGGATGTACGGCTGCTGCCTTGGCTGAAACAGAAAACAGAGCTGCGGCTGCCGCAAAGGCATCTGGGAGACGTCAGAAAACCAGCCCCGACCCAGGGAAGCACATTGCAGCTGCTCTGCTGGCCACCCCTCTGACCCACCCTCTTCTACTGATCTAAGCTCTTAGTTCATAGTGACACTGAGAACAGCAGAAACCGGTTCAAGGTCAGAGAGGGGAAAACGCCAGCATCCCACGTTTGGGTGCAGTTGTTCGCTAGGGTGTCGGACACTGGCCACGTTCTCGGGGCCTTTGGAGCAGGTGGAGTTAAAAGGGACAAACTCGTCCAAGAAACATTCTTTGCTACGTCCAAGACTGGCTCCCTCCAAGGCAGCAGGGGCCACGGCTCCAGTTCACAGATCCACAGGAGGCTGGTAGAGGGTCAGGGCTGTGTTAGACTGGGCCCTGCAGTGAATTTACATAGGGGTCCAATAAAATAATATGATGCATGTTGTCTCAAGGCCACTGAGAATCACACGTGGCGCGGGCCAGAGAGACACTCTAGTTCAGAAAGGACGCCCTCCTGGGCAATGCAGAGTCTTGCCCACTGGCTCCTGAATGTGGCATTTAGACCATTCTAAACCACTCCTGCTGCAGAAGAGGGCATCCTTGATGTTGGGGGACTGAGGGGTTGTCTGTCTCCTATCTCTTCCAGCTTTCGAGCTATCATCTCAAGTCAACTGACTCAGAAGTGGGGCACACGCCTTTAATCCCAGCCCTTGGGAGGCAGAGGCAGGTGGATCTCCATGCCTTCGAGGGGAGCCTGGTCCACCTAGGGAGTTTCAAGGCACCAGATGGGGAACAAGGAAGGTCATGAAAACAAAAGATCCAGAATCAACATGAATCGGAGAAGAAAAACATTGAAATGAACTGAGAAGGAAAAGGCGCTGCTCAGACTTCTAAATAATCGCAGAAGTCCTGGAGGATGACTTTAGAGTGGCAGTTTCTAAGCTAAGACTCCATAGACCAGGCATAACGAGGGGTTTGCGTAAACTTGTCAAAAACAAGAAAACAAACAAAAACCTATGCGAACAGGCATCACAAAAGAGAGAGAAAGACAGAAACTGGTAAGGAAGTTAAGATTTATAACAGCAAGGGCCATTAAGACACTGACGTCTGCTGTCTCACTCAGAGAAATAGCTCAGACCTACAGGACAAGGCGATGAGAGACCTCAGAATCTAAAGCCCTGTAGACCACCTCACCAAAGTAAGAAAGGGAGGCTCTCTGGATCCCACAAGTGCCTGAGAAGAGTGTTCTGCCATCACAGCTCCCAGGTACAAATGACACTTGATCTCACTAACAAACACACGAGATGAAGAAGGTAACGGAAGACAGCACTAACAGAGGAGACTGAAGGAATGAGCGTGTGAGCAAACACGCCATGCTCCAGGGGAGGACAGGATCCTTTCAGAGAAGGCCCACAGGACAGAGACTGAGGCACACTGAGGTCAGAGACAGCGACGTGAGCTTAGGAATTCCCATGTGGCTCAAGTCTAGAATTCTAGGAGTCTGTGCCATGCCAGGAAGGGAGGGGAGGGGAGGGAAGGGGAGGGGAGGGGAGGGGAGGGGAGGGGAGGGGAGGGGAGGGGAGGGGAGGGAAGGGAAGGGAAAGAAAATGTCCTCCAAACTTTCTAAGGGAGAAGTTGAAGACAGGCTAGACACACATTGGCTGCAGAGAAAACTCTTTGGTGCTTGAGTCTTTGGACTCCAGGGTGATGTGGGAAGGTCATATGTCTATCTGTTGCTTTCATTGGTTAATTAATAAAGAAACTGCTTGGCCTGATAGGTCAGAACATAGGTGGGTGGAGTAGACAGAACAGAATGCTGGGAAAAGGGGAAGTGAGGGCAGACACAATGGAGCCAGCCGCCAGGTCAGACATGCTGAATCCTTCCCGGTAAGACACCACTTTGTGGTGCTACACAGATTATTAGAAATGGGTTAGTCAAGATATGAGAGTTAGCCAAGAAGAGGCTATATACAATGGGCCAGGCAGCATTTAAAAGAATACAATTTGTGTGTTGGTATTTTAGGTGTAAAGCTAACCATGTGGGAGCTGGGCAGGATGAAAAGCAGGCCTGCCCGCAGCTCCTTCTACACCAGGGAACTGCACATCTAGCGGAGTGGGAAAGCCACACGCCTTAAAGAGCTACAAGACCAGTAGAAAACAAACAGGGCAACTCCGCCCCAGAGCCCCTGCGTCACCGTGAAGACACAAAGAGCCTGCAGTGGGAATCACATACAGTTGTGCTTCCTGGTCACAGCAGCAGGAAAAAGAACAGCTTTGAAAAAGCAAAAACCAGCTAAAGGCTAGGCGCTTTATTGACTAAAGTCTGGAAATTAGAAAACGTCCCATTCGTCCGATACACGGAGACCGTTAACTACACTCATTTGGTTGCGGCTCATTTAAAAAGCATTTTCTGGCTAGTTTGCTCAGCTCTATGTATGGCAGTGAATTCCTTGGACTCTGGGGCACGTTACCAGAACAGACGAGCAAATGGTCAATGGTTTGAAGGTATATGATCATTCTGGTCTGGAGTAAGACTGGGGAGAACCTCAAACCACATAGAGGGAGGTGCTCATGGGTACGTGGGACACGGTGGATATTTGCCACACCTCCTGCAAGTGAATCATGACCTGCTATGCTTCCAGCAATTCTCCCCTGGTCACGGTACCCTTAGTCACCTCCCCTCAAATGCGTAATAGAACCCTTATCCCAGCAGCCAGACCACGGACTGAGACTAAGGTGTATACGTACCAGTGAGGACCGGCTCCAGGTGGGCTGGCGTCTGATTGGGGGTGGAGAATTTGACTGTCTATATGAAAGATTAAAAATGAAAACCATCGTTATTGTTGACCAAAGTTCAAAAGGTCAGACAGACAAGGGAAGTAGAGAAGGGGGCCAGGACAGACCAGCGAAGCTTACCTCACAACACACGTAGAACACACAGCACACACGGCTCATGACCGCACACCAACACTAACAACACACAGCACACACGGCTCATGACCGCACACCAACACTAACAACACACAGCACACACGGCTCATGACCGCACACCAACACTAACAACACACAGCACACACGGCTCATGACCGCACACCAACACTAACAACACACAGCACACACGGCTCATGACCGCACACCAACACTAACAACACACAGCACACACGGCTCATGACCGCACACCAACACTAACAACACACAGCACACACGGCTCATGACCGCACACCAACACTAACAACACACAGCACACACGGCTCATGACCGCACACCAACACTAACAACACACAGCACACACAACTCATAACTGCACACCAACACTAACAACACAGCTCTGCCTTTGTTTCTCTTTCACGCTCAAAATGTTTGGAACACATATTTTTGTAGAGCTTTGCTCATTGTTACTAGAAGAACGAGGCTTACTTCTAAAAAAATATTATGGGAGAAATAAAGACCGGAAAACCTCACATCGTGTGAACTTTTAAAACAGTGTCCTGTGTAAACCTGTGGAGGTGCATAATGAAAATATTTTGAAAATGCTTCCAGTTTAAATAAGATTCCGAAATAGAGAAAATATTTTTCAGTTCGAGCCCATAAAGATAATACATTCTGCAAATGTTTATCAGGCCAGATGCCTTTTGTGTTTGTTTTAACTCTGCTCTGACGCTGGTGGTCAAAGCGAGCAAGCAGTAGGCAAATATTCCATAGCTGAGGTATGTCCCCAACCCAGCAAATCTTTCACAGAGAGAATACTTCAGCATTGATTCAACGACAACAACAGAGAGGTGTGCAAGCCAGAACATATCCATTCCTTAGAGTGGTTACCACGAGGTTCCAACACCACACCGTATTTAAAAACAAAATGAAATACAAGATACAGACTTTTCCTCGGGATAAACTTCTTCAAATAACGACTTCCCTGAGTTGAAAATTTTGCCTGTCCACCTGCCTGTTGACAAATATCTTTGCTCTGGTGAAACCACAGGGATAAGGCATTAATGTGGGTTTCTGGCTGCTGGTCAAATTCAGTGGTATCACTCCCGGGTTAAACATCGTTC
This sequence comes from Microtus pennsylvanicus, assembly GCF_037038515.1. Lineage (NCBI taxonomy): Eukaryota > Metazoa > Chordata > Mammalia > Rodentia > Cricetidae > Microtus > Microtus pennsylvanicus. The sequence goes on along the minus strand of NC_134588.1, from coordinate 108,003,741 downwards.
TCCAATGCTGCCTGCCCTGGGGTGTGGGATCCACACGGCAAGGACCAGCTGTGCAGGGGCAGATGCGGCCTGATGAGCCTGGGCGGCTCACGAGTGGACAGACCTAGATGGAGGAGGAGGTTACGGGGACAATTCCCGTTCTGGAATTCGACAGGAATGCCCTTGACTTGAGATTATGGAGCTCCGTGTGTATGTGGGAAGGATGAGGTTAAGGAAGAAGGCGAGGGTACCCCAGAACGGAATTCTTGATTTTCAATGTACTTGCGATGTTCACGGAGAGTAGAAAAGACCACAGAAGAAACATGAATGTTGAACACAGCAATGAAGCTTTGTGCTGAGAAACAGAGAGGAAGATGGCAACCCTCAAGGGGACTCGCATCCACCACATAGAAGTCAGCTATAGAATTCTTGATGGTGTCAAGGCCACCACGCAAATTCAAAGGCAAGAGCAGAACGGAACCATATGCGTATGAGTGTGTCTGCAGAAGCCATGGTTATGTCCTTGCTTGGCCCTTAACCCACCTATTAACTTGGCGGGCAGGCCTAGACTCTCAGGTGTACTTTCAGACCCTAGCAGCAAGCAATTGCAATGTCTGGTTTGAAAGGGCCTGGGCTACATGGAGAGAAAAGTCTGCCATGACCTGGGGCTCCAGTTCTGAGCCGCTGCCTTCTGCAGCGGCACCTGCCGTCCCGCAATATGCCACCCTGCTTGGATGTGCCCACTGTGGGAGCGTAAAGACAGCCCCTCGCTTGCATTTACATCCCTGATGCTCTTTGAACCAAAATTAAACACCTTGGGGGCCCAAGCGGCAAATGCGCTCTGCTGAGGAACGCCTTTTGAAAGCGACCTATGTAAAGGCGCTGACAGAGTGGGCCCCCGGCACGCCGTCTCCGAGGTCAGGCCACGAGGAAGTGCCCTCAATCAGGCTCAGATTTATCATCTTTATTTCCGAACTAAATTAAAAAGACACACAGATGCGTGCCATCTCGGAGTGCCTTCCAAATCCCCCTCTAATTACCCTGGCCTCTCATTTGCAGTCAGATGGCACGACCCAGGAGCACACGCAGGGCTAGCCAACTGTGAGCGGAAACAGGCCGATCCAGCGGCAGCATCCTCTCTTTTAAGTTGGCTCATCACTCCGCTCCCCACTTCTGAATATACTCCACATCTAACACGGAGGGGCACCTGGGCAAATTGGGAACAGCTGGGCTCTTCCGAACTCAGAGCCGAGTGCCGGAACGGCACTGATGCGGCCCACCCATCCAGGAAGTGAAGCATTTATAGTCAATTTGAAAATGATTGTCTCTCTAGGCACACGGACTGCAGTAGACGGCACTTAAACATCTCTCGCTGCTGACTGGCTTTAGACTCCTCCTATGGCTTCTATAAAGATCAAGGGGAAAGAACAACTGGAAACGGGACCGGGACTTCTCAGAAGCCCTGATTTAATAGGACCAAGCCGTCCAGAGAGACGGTGAGCTAAACATTTACTCACTCAGTGCAGATCTTGTTCTGTTTGTAAAACTTGTGCCGTGTTGTAAATAACCGGGAAATATACTTGGCATTTTCAATATCATCCTTGAAAAAGAAGAGATGGGAAAGAAATAAGCATTCATTAGATTAGATATGTACTTCACATAGACTTCTCCATGTACACCTCTCCTTCCATCCGAAGTACAGACTAACACGCTGGGCCAGGAAGCAAACCAATCTTTGTGACGTCAATGGGGCCCAAGCTACCACAGCTCGGCAAAGATGGCAGAAATGACCATCTATCAATTCTCCAGAGGTTCTGGTCTGCAGTGAGGAACTGCCAGGTTCTCACCTCAACTTTCAAAACCAATTCTTTTTTTTTTTTTTTTTTTTTTTGGTTTTTCGAGACAGGGTTTCTCTGTGGTTTTGGAGCCTGTCCTGGAACTAGCTCTTGTAGACCAGGCTGGCCTCGAACTCCCAGAGATCCGCCTGCCTCTGCCTCCCGAGTGCTGGGATTAAAGGCGTGCGCCACCACTGCCAGGCTCAAAACCAATTCTTGAATCAAGGCAGGGCCTACGATTAACACCAATGTCATTCAACCAGAGACAGGATGACGAGGGGAACAATGTTGGCTCCTGAGAAGGGACCCAAATCCAGGGTCATGAGGGGCTGGAAAACGCAGGTCAGCCAGCAACAGAAAATGCAATGTGACTTAACTAGGAGTCACCTGAGGAAGGCTGTGACCAGAGTGGCATGGCATGCTGGACAAACCCAGTGAGAACATGCATCGCTTGCAAGAGGTCATGCAGGACCAGGCAAGTATTAGAAAGAACTCCTTCAATAGCACTGAGTCCCTTACGGAGTAGAGTTGTGTCCAATATGCAGCCATGAGCTGCATGGGCCCCCGGATACCTAGGAAGGCAGTTCAGTACTGTAAACATATTTAAAATATTATTAGGATGTGTGTGCGCGTGCGCCCAACTTGACCGTGCAGTCCTTGAGTGTAGACTTCACAGATGACAACAGTGCCCTCAGCATTGAAAGTATCAGGACATGGAGAATGAGGCAAGGCATTGTTAGCTTAAAGAAAAGAATCCCTCCTTCAGCTGTGCAGACCCCTGGACTCACTGTGTGGAAGAGTGCTGTCTCCTCCTTGTCAATCAGCTCTACAAGGATGGTTGATTTGCTGTGGGTGACACTCCCAATGTCATTCCACCTGCGCCAAAGAAATGTGACTAGGTTTACTCCAAGACGGTCTGTGTATCCACCCTGAGAAATGTCTCATCTTACAATTGTGATTTAACTGCATTAAATATTTGACTAGTGTGCACTCCGGATTCACTGTGCCATCTTCGGGAATGACGTCCCCCGGTAGTTTCTGTATCTATGCACCAGTCACGGCAGCACACACATGTGCACACTTTCCTTGGCAGCTCTCGGAGACCTGGTGTGCAAGGGGACTCACTCAATGCATGGATTCAGGCGGGAGGACACAGGGAATCCACCTACGTGTGGGGCCTGTGGACGCCAGGGTCTTGTGAGGACTCTAATCCCAGAAGCAGGCGCCAGACAGCAGGAGATAAGCGGCTGCCTCCCATTCTACTTGGTTCCTAGACATTCTGTTAAGGCTCGGGCTTCAGCAGATGTCCGAGCTACAGCTCCCCACTGGTCCCTTTTCCATCCACCATGCTCACGGAAGCCTACCCAATCTGTTGAGTCTGGTTTTCTTTCCTCCTTCCTTACTTCCTTAGACAATTTCCAGTTTCACGTACTAGAGGCTGATCGCAAACTTACCTCATAGCCAAGGGTGACCTTGGACTTCTAATCCTCCTGTTTCGGCCACTACACTAACATTTATATGGTGCTGGGGACTGAGTGCAAGGTTTCTTGCATGCTGAGCAAACAGTGCACCATCTGGACTCCGTCCCCAGCCCTTCGGCATCCCCTACCATTCTCCCAGAAAAAGAGAATCTTCTGGAGTGCCTGCTCCCCACCACACTGTGATGTAAGATTTTCATTCTGTGGTTAGATCTCTCAAGAGACCCCCGGAAGACCACAGGTTCCTCACTCAGTAGGGATTCCACATCTCCATGTCTGTAATCCGTGTACAGAGTTCAAGTCCCACATCCTATCTAAAGCAGGAAAAAGTGGCTGATTTGCTCCTTCTTAGAGAAGATTTGATGTAGACACTGGTGAGAACCAGAGTCAGTGAATCCACTCCCCGAGGCTGACCGATGAGTTCTTACCTGGGGTTTTCAAAGTCACTCCCAGTCACCTGCCCATTCCAGAAGAGCTGTGCTCCCCACACATGCCCACGAGCCCTCTCCCCTTTCCAAATGCTCCCTGACAGAGACACCTGCTGAGCAGACACCTGCTACTTCCAAAATCTCAAGACGGGAGGCTTCTCCCTGCCAGTTGAATTCCTTCAAAGCAACTGCCCAAACTCTACAGGAGCTCCTCAGCTGAGCCCTCCTGGGAACAGCTCCTGAAGGGACGGAACAACCCCTGCCAGAGGCAGACTGACATCTGCAGTCTGTCTGGAGTTCAGCAGCACAGGTGTGTAGGAGTGCTCACGTGTCTACAGGTTCATGTGCTTGTGGAATCCAGGGGACAACTCTGGGTATCAGTCCCCAGTCACTATCTACTTTGGATTTTGAGACAGTCTCTTTCCAGACTGGAACTTGCCAAGCAAGTTAGTTTGACTAGCCAGCAAATCCCAAGACTCCACCTGCACCTGCCTCCCAGCTCTGGGATTCGGGCCTGGGTCAACCTATCCAGCATCTTTTATGTGGGTCCCGGGAACAGAACTCTGGTCCTTGCAAGACTTTACCAACTGAGATACAGTTCCCTAGCCCTTAAACGTTTATCCTAAAGGTCTCCATACACGTTGTAGCTTCAAAAATCAAAGAGGGAAAATCATAAAACGATGGCAGAGCAGTGATCTGGGTTAGAAACTGTCTGGAAAGGCAGCCCTGACTGATCCCGAGAGCTCACGCTTTGCCTGTTGGGGCATCAGCACAGGGCCAGACTGCCCAGGTACACAAAGGCGAACAGGCTGTCATCATGGAAGCTACGGGCAACCATGCAATGAGCCAGCTAGTGGACACTGACCACACCGCTGGACAGGGTTTGCTTGTGCTAAACAGAAAAGAAGGTTAAAGGGTCCAAGTAATAATAATAATAAAAATAAAGCACTCAGTCGTTTCATTTGTTATCGCTGACTAACTGCCCCTAAAATACACTTTTATAGACTATCAGTCCCCTTTTGTTAGTATAAAGATGACTTTGTTCTTGGCTAACACATGTGGTCACACAGAGAGCACGGGGCTATGGGAAGAATCTGGTTTGGATCTAAACATCCAGAGACAGTCCTAACAAAAGCAATCAGCAGGACCGACTACAGAGCCCGCTCTTCCTGCTCTCAAGGTCTGCACCACTGACTCAGTAGACTTGAAATGCGTGTTTCCTGTAGCCAGAGAGGAAGGAATTAAATAAACCTCTGGGAAAAGCAGTATCAATTTTCCCCTAGCCCCATCAATCCTGAAGAAGGCCAATTTTATCTGAACTGAGAAAATAAGAGTCCACTCAGGTCCAGTGTGGCTCTTAACTCATTACATAACTACAGTCCATGGCCCTGCCCACAGTCTCTCAAGGGAGGAACACGTTACCTGTATATTACCGCCTGTCTTCCGATTCTGTTCCTCACGAAAATTCCCATAAAGAAAATGCCGAGGTGTGTGCTGTTGCCCTGATTGTCCTGCAGAGGATCAAGAGAACGTGTTTGTTACCACCGTGACCTTGCTAAGCCTTCACAATAGCCAAGGTCAAACAGCCGAAGTGTCTGCCAAGAGACCAGTGGAGAAAGAGGTGGGGGGAAGTAGGGTGTGCATGTACCCCACATAGTAGGAAGTGGTATGGTGTGTGTGTACCCCACATAGTAGGGAGTGGTACGGTGTGTGTGTACACCACACAGTGGGGTGTGGTATAGTGTGCGTGTATCCCACATAATAGGGAGTGAGTGGTACGTGTGTGTGTACACCATAATGAAGTGTGGTACGGTGTGCATGCACACCATAGTGCGGTGTGGTACAATGTGTGTGCACACCATAGTGTGTGTATACCATAGTGTATGTACACCATAGTGCGGTGTGGTACGGTGTGTGTGCACACCATAGTGCGGTGTGGTACAATGTGTGTGCACCATAGTGCGGTGTGGTACAATGTGTGTGCACACCATAGTGTGTGCACACCATAGTGTGTGTATACCATAGTGTGGTGTGGTACAGTGTGTGTGCACACCATAGTGTGGTGTGGTACACTGTGTGTGCACACCATAGTGTGTGTACACCATAGTGTGGTGTGGTACAATGTGTGTGCACACCATAGTGTGTGTATACCATAGTGCGGTGTGGTACGGTGTGTGTGCACACCATAGTGTGTGTACACCATAGTGCGGTGTGGTACGGTGTGTGTGCACACCATAGTGTGTGTGTATACCATAGTGCGGTGTGGTACGGTGTGTGTGCACCTCATAGTGTGTGTACACCATAGTGCGGTGTGGTACGGTGTGTGTGCACACCATAGTGTGTGTATACCATAGTGCTGTGTGGTACGGTGTGTGTGCACACCACAGGGCAGTGTGATAGGGTGTGTGTGCACATCACATAGTGAGGTATGGTATGGTGTGCGCGTACACCACACAGTGGAATACCGTGTAGGCTTTAAACAGGATACTCTGGTGTTTGAAACTAGAGGCCATTATTATAAGTGAAACCAGAAAGGCACAGGAAGACAAATGCTGTGTTCACTGAGATGGAGTTCATCTCATCAGCAGCATGGGGCAGCAAGGCTGCAGGGGTGAGGAGATGCGAGTCAATACGAACGCTAACTAAACTAGAGGGACAAATTCCAGGATCTCCTGTGCACTGTGCTGGCTGCAGTTAGTAGCGACACGCTGTATTCTCAACAATCCACTGAGAACAGATTTTCTGTTCACCCCACAAAAATGCTAAGACTGTGAGATAGCCTGATTCCCCATCCTACATACACACAGGTTCAGAAGACACTATATATAAATACATACCATTTAGTTCGTCATTTTAAAGATAGAGATAGCTATAAGGCAAGAGACAGCACCAAGCTGGAACCCTCCCCTTCAAAGTTGCCAGTACAAGACTTCTGGTAAGACAGCCTGGTGGTCAACCCAGGAAGGATACAAGAGGAAAACAGGTCAGGCGGGGTGGTGTACCCCAGTAACCCCAGCATGCAGGAAGTAGTGGCGAGGAAGTTAAGCCTCTGATGCCAGGGTGAGCTACTCCATGAGCTGAGGGGTGGGCCAAGAACTGGGGGAGAAGAAACAACATGGTTTGCAAACCAAAGAAAAGCTGAAAGATAAGTTATACCACAGAAAGATGCACATGGAAAAGTAAGGTGGGGAGCACGAGAAGGGAGGGAAAGGAGACCCTACAAGAATACCCCAGATGCTTCGCCTGCAGGTTCACACTAGAGTCAAGGGTAAAAGTGACCCAGAAAGAGCCATTCCCGGAGCAGGATGATGTAAGAACACACAGAAGGATGCCTGAGGCAGCTGTGCTACACTGGATGCTACGGGCATCACACTGGACCAAACCTAAATGCTTGGCATCCTACTGAACTGTAGTCCTGGGTTGAGCCACATCTGAGCAACCTTCTGTGAGCTCAGAGGCTCCATTAGTAGGGGCAGCTCAGCCAGAAGCTACGTGAGTGTATGTGAGGTTTTAGGAAGGACAGATGGTACCCAAGGAGGGCTGGGGACATTTTGGGGAACCATTTATGGGAAAGCTGGTGGCTCTAAACGGAAGTGCACACAGGGGCCCTGTTATCCATCTCACCGTCTATCCTTGCACACTCAGCTCTCTGCTTGTGCAAACTTCTTCAAGGCAGGTCACTCCCCACCCCCTCCCACCTAGCATCCTAGGTCACCCAGCATCCAGCGTCTGCAGATGGTTACCTCCACCAGGGACAGATATACTGGTGGAACTGGGCAGTTCAGCCAAGTTCCCCAAAGAGATCAGCACTGCTGGTCCTCCCTGGAGAACCTACTAGATGAATCCACTGAAGATGGAAAGATATCCAAGCTCTACAAGTAGACTTCGGCTCTAGCTTGAGTGCCCTCCCTTCCTATGGCTCAGACACTAAAAATAAGCAAACGACGGCCACAGCAAAACCCCCAACTTCCAGGCAGAAAAGCTGGCTGGGTAGAAATCGAGAAAAGTTTACTGATTTTTTTTTCAGTGACCCGAAATATCGCGACTATATGTGGGCTGCAGATGGCCTCGCCAGGCATTTCTGCAAGGGAAATGGATGACAGTCCTACCAAGGGCGGCCGTTAGAGAAGCAAAGGAAATTAAACAAATCGAAAAGAGGGCCATTTAGCCCCTTTCACGGGATGCGGCCACCTCGCTTGATTCTGTTCGACCGCTCGCAGGCAGCTGTCGTTAGCGCAAATGGTAAGCAAGCCAGAGAGGGAGCCGAGCGTGTGCTAAAGCAGCCAGCGTGAAGAACGTGTGTGCGGAAATCACAGGCCCCTCCCAGCTCGCCGGGGTGTGCCAGCTGCATTAGGTTTCTGATGGAACGCCATCTTTTGAAGAGTTGGTCAGCAGAGAGGCGAGACCGAGTTTGGACGATGGGCTCATGATTCTCCCAGTCACACCCACTCCAGGAGGTGGGGCTCTAACAAAGGATGCGCTCTAACAAAACACCCACCACTCACAGCTCTAGAGCTGCAGAGACAAAACATGACTGCGCAGTGGAGATGCTTCAATCTGGCTCACCAGTGATCATCCCCACATCCAAAGGAAAGAGAGGAGACGACGCAAAGGAAGAAAGCTGCTAGCTAGCCTGGCTGTACGTGTCCACGGCACGTCAGCTGTCCTTGGCAGCTGAAGGGGAGGGACGCACTACTGTAAGGCTCTAATCGTAGACAACTGTCCAAGCAGACGGGCAGGATCTGCTGAAGCTCAATCCCAAACTCTCTGAGCTCAGAAAAAGCGTTAGCTTTACCTGAAGGGCGTTCTTAACTGCCAGGGTCAGAACGAGAAATGTCCCCGATAAGCTCATGTGTCTGAAAAGTTCATCCCAGCTGGTCACACTGTTTGGGGAGGTTATGGAACCCGCCTGGGGGAAGTGGGCCACTGAGGACGAGTCTTGGGGTTTCACCGCCCAGTTCTACTTCCTGTTGACTCTACTTTCTGGTTGCTTACACCACGTGACCGGCTGTCTCAATTCCTTTTCCAACACCAAGGGCTGTACCCCCTGAACTGTGAGCTAAAGCTAACCTTCCCCCCTATAAGCCACTTCTTGTCCCGTCTCTTTTTGTCACAGGGAGGAAAAGGTAAGAAAGACATCAATCGTCACATGACACGGAGAAGGGAAGCCATTCTGGCCCAGGGCCACCCAGGCTAACTCTGAAATGTGCAGGGGCAGGAAAGGTGTGTCACCTTCACCGGGAAGGTCTCCTGTCCAAATCCATCCAAACGTTCTACTTCATTGATGTACATCAGCTCGGCTTCTGCAGGCGGGATCCCACTACAATCAAAACAGCACCAGAGGAGGAAATGGGTGGCAGTCCAAAGCCAGCGGCAAACACCAACATCTTAACGCAAATCCCGGAGCTGTGCGCCGGCCCTGCTCTCCGGGGATGGCGTTCATTTCCACCAGGGAGGGTAGCACCTGGTAAGGTGGCATTAACGATCAGCGGCCTTTTACTCAAAAAGGAATAAGAAAGGGAAGGTAAATTTTCCAACTAGGAGACATAGCCTTTAAAGCACTAATTATCCGATACATCCCTGTGAACAATGATGTCTGCTTTAAAAAGACAATATGTGGATCACAATTTTTTTGTGTGTGTGTTTTTTGTTTTTCTTTTTGTTTCTTTTTTATTTCTTTTTGTTTTTTCGAGACAGGGTTTCTCTGTGGCTTTGGTGCCTGTCCTGGAACTAGCTCTTGTAGACCAGGCTGGTCTCGAACTCACAGAGATCCGCCTGCCTCTGCCTCCCGAGTGCTGGGATTAAAGGCGTGTGCCACCATCGCCCGGCTTTTTTGTTTTTTGTTTTTCGAGACAGGATTTCTTTGTAGTTTTGGAGCCTGTCCTGGAACTAGCTCTTGTAGACCAGGCTGGCCTTGAACTCACAGCCATCTGCCCTGCCTCCCTGCCCCCCCAAGCGCTGGGATTAAAGTCATGAGCTACCACCGCCTGGCTAGAAAATTTCTACAATTTTAAAATGAAAATATTTTAAAGACTGAGGAGGGAAGGGGATGTGAGGAAGCAGGGAAGCACAGACCCCCCTACCCCCAAGCTCTCCTTAGAACCCAGAGCCCAGCCACATGGGTAGAAGCCAGGAAACCATGTGACCCAGGCCAGGGGTGGGCGAAGCTATGAAGACCCACCCCACAGACAGTGTTTTATGCTGGCTGGATGAAGTCTCAATCTCTACCCATCTTACCTGTGGGCTTTGTGCTCCTGGGCCACCTTCTGCGTCAGCTCCTCCAGAACAGCCTCCTCCAGGGCCAAATCCTGGAAGAACAGGAACACTCGGGTCACTGTCAGTGCCTCCCTGGTCAGGCGTCCCCAGTGACACACTCCCTTTCTCTCTCCTGCGCACAGCTCCTAGCATAGCCGGTGGGACCCAGAAGGGACAGCACCTACCACAGCTGGTGGGACCCAGACAACACAGCTCCTACCACAGCCGGTGGGACCTAGGCAGCTTTTTTTTCTTTACTGACCATCTGCCTCCCAGATGCACTTTTATTAAATTGCTTGGTATGTGCTTGCGTAGGTGTGCGTGTGTGTGTGCACATGAATGTGTGGATAGCATAAAATGACCTCAGCTCTTGCCTCTTGTTGTAGCCACCTTGGTGGGTTAGTTGGCTTTCCCCATTGTTTGAATTTAAACACAAGGTTTCTCGCTAGCCTGGAACTCACCAGGGAGGTCAGGCCAGTTAACCGGAAGGCTCCGGGGATTCACTGGGTTCTGCCTCGTCAGCACTGGGACTGCAAGCCAGCTTTGCTTCCACGTGGGTTCTGGGGACCAAACTCACGTCTTTGCAAGCTTTACTGTTCAGTTATCTCCCAACTGAACCCTGGGAAATAAGCGAGCTTCCAGTCGTGAGACCGCAAGTGTGTTGTGTGCCTGAGACACTAGCTGCAAGCACCTTAGCCACACCAGGTGTGGATTCTAAAAGGCACACGGGGACAGAACAAGCTGAGGTACAGATCAAAGGCTCCGTTAAAACCCAAGTTCCAACTCTGAAAACGCCCAAAGGCACCCTTCTGCTATTATATTCAACTCAATGCCTCCACCTGTGTGTGTGGGGGGTGGCAGCAGAGGTATGTACACCCCAGAGATGTGTGTGCGTGGCAGGGGCTGAATGACAAATGGCAGGGTGTGTGCCACAGCCACACACCTGTGGAACGCCTGTGTACTTAACTTTGTTCTTTTCTCTGCTGAGGAGAAGCCACCTGACAGCTTGGGGAGTAGGGAAGATCAAACGGGGCCATTCATCCGCCTTCCCTCCCTCGGCGGAGGAATGCATGCTTCCCTTTGCGAGCTCCAGCAGAACCCAGCAGAAAGTTGAGAACTTGCCACGCTCCCCACTGCTTGTACAATTAGGTCCACACCTGGGCCTGGCATCTGGACCGTTCTTTAGTGGGACCCAGCCATTCCTTCCAGATCTCCTCCCCTCAGAGTTCAGAGCCTCGGGCAGGCTTCTGTTCTCAACACAGCTTTCACTGTCTCCGTTTAGACTCCTGCCCACACAGTCCCACCACACAACAGGAAACATCCTGTCTCCACTCTCACTATGGATACTTCACGGTGCCTTCCCTCCCCTGGCCATAGCTCCTCTGCTGTGGGGGCCTCCACAAACCTCCTGCATGTTCTGTCTACAGTGTTTCTTCTGTGGTTACACACATACTCCATCTACACACCATCCTATTTCATTCCTTGTCTCCCGTCACCTGCTAGAATCTGGGTCCCTCAGGGACAGCAGTTCTTTCCATCCTGTAAGAGGTCAGTCATGGGGCTTTTCCACAATGACCCTTCCAAGTTCATAAGACAAAGTGAGTAGTCAATGAATACTGACTGAACTCGATGTATGGCATATAATTTCCACATTATTATAGAGGAGGTTTTGACCATACAAAACTGGATAACAGTAGCTTATCCCTCTGCTTATCTTCTCAGTTTGCATTTCAAAATGCAGACAGTGACATTATTTAATCAGCTCATATTTGCATATCACAGACAGAGTCACTGTAATAGTAACACATCCAAATAACTGGTTATTGAGAATTTACCCTGGACCAGGGTAGGTCCCTCATACTGCTCTCCTCCTTGATCTTCAAAGTGGGAACGGGTCTATTCTAACTTCGGATGTGCAGACAGGGGCTTCGAACCATCAGCTAACTTGCCCAAGGTTGTACAGCCAGTAAGGGTGCTAGCCCTGTGTAGCCTAAGCACCACTCAGCGACTATGTGGTAAGGGTTCAGACCACAGACCACCCAGGACAGGTCACAGCACGGTGGACTCAGGATGTGTACTCAGAAAAAATTGATGAGGGTTGCAGGCCACGCTTGGAACATACCCAATTCAGCAGTGAGCATGGGCAGCCACCAGCTTCATCTCCAGCTCTGCCCAGGGAGACGAGGAGGGACATCAAAATATGCCTGATCTTTGCCCTAAACACACGTGGCTACTGAGCAGTTAGGCCATGGCCAATACAACCACAAACTCAACCTCTAACTCATTTAACTTTAAATTTGAATATGAACTTCCACTTGGGGCTAAGGGCAAACCACTTTGAAGAGAGCGAGCATAAATCTAAGAACAATAATCTCAGTAGTTTGGGAATCAGGATAGCTGAGGCAGGATGATCACAAGTTCAAGGTTAACCTAGGCTATGTAGTGAGTTCAGAGTTAGCTTGGGCAACTTGAGACCTTGCTTCAAGATAAAAATTACAAAAAGGGCCGGGAATATACATACTTTCATCATAGGAACCTGCCTGGCACGTGTTTGGCCCAGATGAATCCTTTATCCTGAAGAGAGGTGTGGGGAGCATGTGGGGTTGGGGTGCATGTGTACATGCTGTGATGTGGGGGTCCTCAGGTGCCTTCTACCCTTTGCCAAGACGGGCTCTCTCACTGCCCTAGAGCTCTGCTAAGCAGGCTAGGCTACCAGGCCAGCAAGCTTCAGGGATCTGCCTGTCTCTGCTTCCCACTGAGCTGCTGCTGGGATCCAGGCGCATGCCACAGCACCCAGCTTTGGATGTGGGCTCTGTGAATCAAACTCTGGTCCTCGTGCTGGTAGGGCAAGCAGTTTTCCAATTCAACCATCTCCTTGGGTCTGCTTAAATGTTTTAATGTCTCTGTTGACACCTAAGCTGTGCTTCCTTTCCAGTGGTACCCACCTACAAAAGCCTTCAGGCAGGGGAAAGGACAGCTATGGAGGAGAAGGTTCCAGAGATTGGCACAGGGTAGGAAGCAGCAGTGGAAAGACTGGCAGCCCTCAGTCCACCTGAGCTTCATCTGGACAAGGGAGCGTGCTCTGAGAAACCTGTGTCGCAAGCTCTTTGGGGACGGTTATTATATAAATGACTACAGTAGATCACATTAGACGGGCTGAGCCCCTTGTGGGACCAGAGCCCAGTTGGAATATTGGGTACTTCTGTGCCTCCCCTAATCCTCCTTTCCTGTAACTATCCATGTGTCTCGGGGCAATCTGTGGTAAAGAGAACTTGAGAACCGCAGCATCTGTCCTTTAGACTCCAATACACCCCAAACGGTCTCTGTTCACTGCAGAAATTGCCGCCATGAGGATCCAAGAACCCTAACTCCTCAGAAGCCTTGGGTCCCAGTTGCCGTGATTCTCCTCCCAATGGACAGGCTATAGCCAAGTGACAGCTGACTCTCCCAAGAGTCTTTTCTTTCCTCCCCATCCTAATCATGCCTTGTCCCCTCCGCTCTACCCCTTACCCATGATACAGGAGACTCCCCAGTTGTCTCTGAGCCTTTCCTAACCCCTGAGGTCCATGTGGTACCTCCCCAGGTCAAATCCTGATTATAATCCTGATCTATAGAATTGCACCCCAATTGGGCAAATCTCCCCCTGGGAGCATGCATGCCGTGGTTCTTGTACAATTTCATTCCCAGGTGTCTATTACCCAGGGCAGCATTTGGGACCAAACACTGAACAACAACAACAAAAAGCTACATGGCAAACATGGTGAGTGGCCGTCTCTACAAGCAGAGCCATCACACATCACACGGGGCTGCTTGCAGCTCAGCTCTTTCGCGAGTTGCCTTCTCGGCGAGTTCAGTTATGTTCACTAAAACCCCTCTCAGTGAAGCCACCAACCAGGCAGCAGAATTCCCCAGATGACACCTCATCTATTCTCCAATCAGCTTCGGAACGGTCAGTTTTACTTCAATGGCTCATTCCAGAAACACGTATGAGCACACCCTATGTGCTAGACAACAGTGGGCCACCAAGTCTCTGCTATGGGGACCCCACGCCTGGCATTCTAACTGCCATGACAAGAATGGGCAAGTTCAAACATGGAAGGGGTTGGGAAGCGCTCACCCAGGTGCAAGTTCATGACCAGGACATGGCTGATGGCTGCTGCCCACGGACGGGCAGGCAGAAGGCCTTCCTGAGGAGCAGGCAGGGGAACACTGACGTCACAGATCTGCAGGGTGCTTGCCAGGAGATGACACCCAACTACCAAGGCCTGGGGTAGTTCCCTATGCTTGGAGGAGCAGGACTGGAGAGGACCCAGGAGACAAGGGTCTTCACAACAGATGAGGAGACCTTGTCTCTCCCATACCTGCCCTGTGACGGTTACTAACAAATATCCTAGCGACCAGGTGCAACAGATGAGGAGACCTTGTCTCTCCCATACCTGCCCTGTGACGGTTACTAACAAATATCCTAGCGACCAGGTGCAGTCACAGGTTCACTGTCCCCACACCCTCGCGACTATTCTTGGACAACAGTTAACCCAGCAGGAATGAAGCGGTATTCTATCATAGTTTAAACTGACTCCCTCGTGATCAATGATGCTGAGTGTTTTCCATGTATCTCCTGGATATTTATTTATTTATTTATTTATATTGACTTATTATGTGTACAATGTTCTGTGTGTACGTCTGCAGGCCAGAAGAGGGCACCAGACCTCATTACAGATGGTTGTGAGCCACCATGTGGTTGCCGGGAATTGAACTCAGGACCTTTGGAAGAACAGACAATGCTCTTAACCACTGGGCCATCTCTCCAGCCCTCTCCTGGATTTTTTAAAATCTTCTTTTGAGAAATGTCTATTAAGGTCCTGTGTCCATTTTGTGGTAGGGTCATGTGTTTTCTTAGCATCACGTTTGAGTTCCGCAGATGTGGCTACAAGCCCCTTGTCCAAAGTATGATTTGCAAATATTTTCTCCCATGTGTGAGCTTCGCTCCATAAATGACGTCCTTTGCAGGGCAGAACTTCTTTAGGATGCGACCCTGATGCTCTTTACTTATTTGTGCCTTGGGGTCATATGCCAGAAACCATTGCCCAGACCAAGGTCTTGAGCCCCTCTGTCCTCCTCTACGGTTCAGTCTCAGGACTTAAACCTGCATCTTAATCCACTTGGAACTGACTCATAGACACTGGGTGACATAAGGCCCCAATTCCATCCCATTTCATGTGGACGCCAAGCTCTCCCAACAAAAGGTACTGTAGATACTGCCATTCCCCTTGCTTGCCCTTGACCTCTTCGTCAAAAAGCATCTGGCTGTACATGTGTGGACTTATTTCTGGGCTCTATTCCAAGCCGGTGGTCAATGTGTCTGCTTATATAAGTCAGCACCACGCTGCTGTCGGTCTCCAGCCATTGCGTAGTCTTCCTTTGGGTCACTACTTCTATGAAGAAGCACCATGACCAAAAACACGCTGGAGAGGAAAGGCTTTGTGTGGCTTCTGCATCCACAGTCCAGGACTGAAGGAAATCAGGACAGGAACTCAAGCGGGGCAGGAACCTGGAGGCAGGAGCCGACGCAAAGGCCATGGAGGGGAGCTGCTTGCTGGCTTGCTCAGTCGGCTTTCTTATAGAACCCAGGACCTCCAGCCCAGGGGTGACACCACCCACAATGGGTTGGGCCCTCCCCCATCAATCACTAACTAAGAAAATGCCCTACAAGCCTGCCTACAGCCCGATCTTATGGAGGTATTGTTCTGGTGTTTTCTCAGTTGGAGCTCTCTCCTTTCAAATGACTCTAGCCTATGTCAAGTTGACATAAATTACCCAGCAAACATGATAATGACCTCAGACCAGAAAGCACAAAGTCCACGGCTCTGGTTTCCCCTGGCTCAACACTGTTTTGGCTACTTGGCATCTTTTGTGGCTACACATAAATTTTAAGTTTTGCTTTTCCTATTTCTGTGAAGAATGGCTTTGTGACTTTGACAGGGGTCGCATTAAATCTCTGGGCTGCATGGGCATTTTAACACCAATTCTTCCAAGCCACAACCCCAGAACATCTGTGTAATCTTGATTTTTCTCATCAGTGTTCTGTGGCTGTCAGTGCATGAGCCCTCCAGCTCCTTGGGTGCATTTATTCCTATGTTTTATAGGCTTTTTATGCTCTTATAAATTAAACTGGTTTCTGTATACTTTCACCAATCTCCCCCCATTTCTTGTCCTCTTTCGTGGCTCTGAGGATTGAACTCACGCAAACTCAGCAAGCGCTCTACAGCCGAACCGCCTTCCCTGCCCACAACCACCACTTCCATTCAAATGGTCCTAGCAGCCCAGTTAAAATAATTAGGGCAATAATGAGTGAATAAATGAAGATCTGCACAGGAAAGAGAGGTAAAATCGTCCAGATCTGCGGATTATATGACTGTGTACACAAAAAGTACGGATTCCATCAAAAGGGAAAAAACACTATTAGAACTGATAGATTGAAAATCAACCCACAAGTACAGATTCCATCAAAAGGGAAAAAACACTATTAGAACTGATAGACTGAAAATCAACCCACAAGACTTGGTGCTAGTTCTCTCTGCTACCAAGGTTCTAGCAGGGAGGAAAAAACCAGAAGTGTCTTGATGTGGGAAGATGCCCCCCTTACACTCCTGGTGCTTCGTAAAACTTGTACCTATATTAAAGGACTCAGACCTCCTCCCCAGGAAGCACAGAGAATTTCAAAATAAAGAATGAAATAGCCAAGGAAAGTAAAAAACCAAGGGGAAAAAAAGAAATGAACTCACCATAGGGAAGAGGACATATTCTCGGAGGAATTCTTGGGAATCAAATTGGTTATAGTCTCCAAAATCCGCTGAGAAGAAAAGCCAGGGAAACATCAGCAATCATTACATGAAGACAGGGACAGAATAAAACACAGCAAACGTGTGCCCGCACATACCTGTCTACTGCATTCTTGCTGCTGCCCCGCTGAGGAAGACTGATGCCAAGCTGTACCTGTTGTCCCCACTTGTACCTAGCAACTATCAGTGCTGGCATGTGAGCCCCACTAGCTGATTTTTAGGAAAGCAAGCCCAAATGGCTATTTAAAGACATGAAAACCAACCTGTGTCTGTTTGTTTGGGTAGCAGGTTGGTATCCTATGTCTGTCTGCCAAAGGGACTTTCTAAGTCAAGGTTAAGATGGAGGGACATAGCTGGAAATGCATTGCCGCTGGAAATCCCCACTGTAAATCACCCTTGGCAACCTGGAAAATCTTCACACCCCTTGAACACACTGACGTGTCACAAGATGCCAGGAATTCTGTTCTTCCCGGCTACCATCTCACAGTGGAATGCTGGGGCACGTGTAGACAAAATCCATGCAAATGCCTTGCATTTTGCTGCCTCTGCACACAGAAATGCCAGCCCCATGGAGTCACAGAGACAGTGATGATTCCCCCCAAAATGAAGTGCAACTGTCTCTTGGATGAGGACCCCAAAACAGCAAAGACGACCCACTAAGCCTGCGTTCAAGTCCAGTCACGCCATATCTCCAATCGCTTCTTTTATTTCTGTGGGCGTGACTTTCTAATGGCCCAAAACGGATTGGAGAGAAAGAAGGGGAGAGGGAGAGGGAGAGAGGGAGAGGGAGGGAGAGAGGGAAAGGGAGAGAGAGAGAGCTGAATGACATGTGTGTGTGTGCGTATGTGCACTCTTTCATGTGGGCACATGAAGACAAGAGGCCAATGTCCGGTATCTTTCTCACTTGCTTCTGCAACTGTATTTAAGAGACAGGTCTCCCACTGACTCTCAAGTCCACTGTTCTGTCCAGCAAGCCCTAGGATCCTCCTGTCTATGCCTCCAATCCACGCACACATGTGCCCGGCTTTACATGGTTCTTGGGATTCGAATTCAGGTCCTCATCCTCGCACAGGGGCCCTTTCCCTATAAACTATCTCCCCAGATTAGGAGAATGCTGTTTCAAACATTCTAGAGTTAAAGCAAGCTTCATCAGACAGGCAAAATAGTTCACTTCAAGGAGCCAATAGAAAGGGAATCCAGACTGAGTCCACCAACTTCCTGAAGAATCTTACAACACCCAGGCTGCCCGGAATATACCAAATGAATGAACAGCGAGGGGAGGATTACACACAGGGAACGGAAAAGGAAGTCTTTTAAAGAAGAAAGGCCCAATAACATGCAGACACGGTGGGTTTTCCCAGTCCTGAGCTGTTTCCAATGCAACTGCCCACTGTTTCTTCTCTTTCTGCTCCTCGGGAGGACAGACAAATGCAATATATTTTGGGCATTTTAACCCAGAGTAAAATGTCAAAGAAATCCATCTCTCCAGACATGAGCACTCAAAGGACTCAAGTTCTAAGTGTAGGATGGGAAGTCCACCAGCTCACAGCTCCTATATCAATGGCCCACAAGAACTCTGCAGCTAGCAAGAAAATAAGAACGGAAAGGGAGATAGTTTCCTTTTGGAAAGTTATATACTACTCTCTTGGGGTTGGAGAAGTGACTCAGCAGTTAAGGATGCTCGCTTCCCTGGGACATGGGTTCAGTTCCTAGCACTCACTTGGTGGCTGGCAAATATCTGATGCCCTCTTCTGGCCACACCAAGTATTGCGCACATGGTGCATAGACACACAAGTAAGCAAAACACACACACACACACACAATCTTTAAAATATTATACATACTCTTCTTATTTTCAATATGAACAAATGCATTTAAACCACCATTCAAATACAAGTCTGGAGGCTGGTTGAGTGGCCAAGAGCATTTGGTGTTCTTCCAGAAGACCCGAGTTTGGCCCCAAGCACCCGGATGTGGTGCTCCAGAGCCACCTACAGCTCCAGCCCCAGTAGGTCTGAAACCTTCCTCAGGCCCCTACACATACCTGGAGCACACTCGTACAAGTGCACATAAATAAAAATTAAAAATAGAAAGCACACATAGACACATAGAAAATAACACATTCTACAATGCAGAGAAGGTTGGGAACAGCGGCACAGGTTGCAGGACAAGCTCACTCTGATTCATGCTCCTTGTCACATGGCCATCATCAAGCTAAGTTTCTCTTTTCAATTCTATGACAGTGAAGTACAGGATATTGGTTACAGCGATTGTACTGAAATTAATGAATTAATATTTATTAACTGAAATTAATATTAGTATGGGTTTGAGATTATTGTACTATAGTAACTCATTCCTATCATCAGGGTACAGACTATGACCACACCGTACAGTGGAACAATCCTGAGACAATGTCTCCCACACTCTCAAAGGAAGCCTCAATTACAGGCAATTTAAAAACTATCTCTTCAGTTAGAACCCTAATGGAACCACAGTCAAACAAGCATGGCTGAGTCAGGGGCGGCTTGGAGAAATCCACCCTCCTGCTACCCCCCAAAAAATCACCGCTCATCTTAATGCACAACTTGACATGAACATAGAGCCTCAGCCAGAGGTCGCGTCACCAAATCTAACTGCTCACGCTGAAAGAGCCTAAGGAAGCAGAAGCTGGAATTCCAGAGATGCCTTACCTTGCACAGCTAAGCCGGCCAGCCGGATCACTTGCTCCAGTGTGCACCGTAACCGCCCTTCAAGCACATCCTTTTTGGCTTGCAGGTAATACTGGTATCTGTTTGGGGAAGCGAGGACAGCCGTAAACACACATGCCGGGTATTCACAGCAGGATGTGCAGGTGACGCTGATGGCCTCATCGCTACAAAAGATGGACAGTAACCTCTGCCCCTGTGTCCCTCTGTCTGATGTAACAGGTGCTGAAGCCAGTCCACGGGGAGAACATTCTCATCGGACGGCTTGTTTGTGAGCCCTCAGGATGAACTGAGACCGGGAATGTCCCAGAAACACTTAACAGTACCTGCTTTCAATGGCTTAACTGTCAATTTGACAAAATCTAGAACCACCTGACATGCTTGTGGAGGGACTTTCTTGATTACGTAATTAAGGTAGGAATAAAATTTTAAAAATTAATGTTAAAACATGAAAATTTACAGATGCAGAAGTCTGGTAGACCAGATAGATCACTAGTTGGTCAAATAAAGTGGAATTCTCCTGAAGTCTTTTTCAGAGCCAGGCCTCACCTCACATGTTTGAGACACATGAAAAGGTAGCTGATTTGAACTTTCTAACTTGGATGCTTTTTCAGAAAGCAAAATGCAGATAGTCTGCCTGTGCAGCTGCGGATCAGGTCTCTGGGCAGAGGCGGCAACATTGAGTGCACCTCCTGCTTCCAAAACCACTCTCTCAGAACGATGCAGACCTTCAGAAACCTCCTGGAACCGGGTGTTTGCTCCCAGGCCACGGCTCCTGCTGAGAGGTGGTCTCACTGCCATCTCTCACCCAGACTGGCCCTGCAGGGCTCTGTCCCGCAACACCTCTGGGAACAACTGATGACCCGGTCACAACTGCTCTGGATTTTAATCTAACTTTGAGGACTCTGCCTGGGAACTCAAATGTCACCCCAAGCCTGGTTTCCCTAGAGAGAGACCATCAGGGGGTAGGAACTGATTGTGGCTAAGAATCCCTTGCACTGTCACAGGTGCTACGACAGGCCCGTCCAGGGCTCTGCTAGAGGATAAGACACTGGCTCTTTGCCAGGCGGTGGTGGCGAACGCCTTTAATCCCAGCACTCGGGAGGCAGAGGCAGGCAGATCTCTGTGAGTTCGAGGCCAGCCTGGTCTAGAAGAGCTAGTTCCAGGACAGGAACCAAAGCTGCGGAGAAACCCTGTCTCGAAAATTTAAAAAACAAAAAAACAAAAAAAACACGACACTGGCTCTGTGCCCAGCCCAGCAAAGCTCCGCCCTCCTCAGTCAATAGGGCAGGGCAACAAACAAACAAAAAACAATCCAAAACCAAAACGTGTTAATTTTGGTGGGAAAAACCTATTCTCAGATCTGAAGAATAAACACTGGGAATAAATCCTTTTAAATCAAACTTAAAGTACAAAAGAAAAGTAACTTTTGTTTTTATTCCCACCTAATATTTTACCTGATAAATTCATAACCGTTTTGCAGATGTCACCACGCAGCCAGGAATTTTCCTCCTGCCCATAACATTTGGCTGAATCAAGGAATGACCTCCGTCCAGCTCGGGAGGCCAACCAGCAGAAGATCTTTTGTCCCCTTGTCCATGGAAGGCCACCCCTCAGTGGACACTGCTCTGTCCTTAACTTGCCCTTAATTGTCACCACAGTTCTGGTTCCTCTTTTCCCCAAGTTCCAGCACACAGGAAAGGAACTAGACACAAGAACTCACGGCCAATGTCATCTGCTGGCTATGAAAAGCCACTTTTGTCTACTCCGAAAGCCCTCAGACTAACAGGAGGAAATGTCAGGATCAGTGCAAAACCCAGTGAACTCAAGGACACTGTGTTTGTTTGTGCGTGCGTGTCTGTGTACATGCACATGTGTGTGTCTGCGTGTGTCTGTGTGTGTGCATGCACGTGTGCGTGTGTGTGCATTGTGTGTGTGTTAATGTGTGGTTGGGTGGAGAGGAAGAGATTGAGTCTTAGGGAGTTTAGAGCCAGTACTTGGCAGTGAGAAAAGGAAGCCTAATGATTTGCTCCCTTGTGAGAATCTGCACAAATAACATTGAAGCATAACTTTCTATGAACTTAGAGCCCTAACAAGAGTAAATCAAAGAATCCAACACTAAGAACCCTGAATGGTCACAGTCATATCCTCTGGCATTCTGATTTCCTCTGTGCAGAGCTTCAATTCCCCAGTCCATGGTTCCCAATTTTCATGTTTCTTTCAAAGAGATTAATGCTCCTCACCAAGTGCTTGGCTGTCTCCCCTCTGAGCCAAGGCTATAATCATAACCCCAGTTCCTATGTTCCATATTCCAGGAACTCCACCAGGAGCCCACCATTAAGCCCTTCGCATGAAGGAACACACACCCTCTCAACTATAG
Organism: Microtus pennsylvanicus; assembly: GCF_037038515.1. Lineage (NCBI taxonomy): Eukaryota > Metazoa > Chordata > Mammalia > Rodentia > Cricetidae > Microtus > Microtus pennsylvanicus. Next base: position 107,981,839 of record NC_134588.1, on the reverse strand, counting down.
GCAAAGCTCGCACAGCTTATTTAAATATATGAAATGCTGGTTCTTAAAAAGCAACACCAGGTGTGACTCCATGAACCTGTAATCCCGGCACTCCAGGGACTCCGACAAGAGGATCACAAATTCCAGGCCAGCCTAGGTTATACAGTGAGATCTGGGCCAGCCTGGGCTACACAGTGAGACCCTGTCTCAAAACAAAACGTGACAATAGCTAACTGACAACACAGAGTGCCTCCTGGGAGGAAGCTCAGCGAGACTGCGGGGAGAGTGAGGCCCGTGGCTCCGGAGGGATGCTTCTCACTTGGGAGCACTGGACGTACGGCCTCTGAGCTCTACACCCACCCTTCAGGGTTCTGTGTTCTGTGCCCTCTGCCGTCTTGCTCACTGCGTCCCTGGGCCAGTTCTCCGGGGAACAGCGCCTCGCTCCCTCCAGGTAACCTTCTCTTCAAGAGACCCTGCGAGTCTTTTGTGGAAAGGCTTTCATCTCCGCAACCTGGCAGTTCTTAGAGGGACTAGACGGAGCCGGGAAGAGGGTCCCTAAGTTATCAAACCCCTTTTAAGTGCCAAGAGTTCACTGTGGAAGCAGAATCAGCTTTGAAGACGAGCCACTTCGAGTCTGAAGATCCTACTTTCCAAAAGGAGAGGAAGAGAGCACAGAGGGGCGAGGAGAGCGAGGAAGGGCGTCAGCTTGCCGTGCACCCCACGTGCCTCTCCAGTCATGTTAAAGGGCATGAAAACCAAACGGCAAGACCCGCTAAGAACCCAAGAGCGGGCTCTCGGGCCAGAGGGTGCCTACTGTCAGGTTTATTAAAGAAAGCTACAATGGGATTCTGAAAACTGACCAAACCGGGTGGAGGGCGGACCTCAACTGAGAAGGGAGGTAAAAGCTCACCTCACCCTCCTACTAGCACAACGTTGGAACCTCTCCCAGGACAGTCCGTGCCCTCGGTCGTGTGTGGTTTCCACTTATTTTCACATACTTCCAAGTCAGGGGGAATCCGGGTGTTAACACAGTTTTAGGAAGCACTTGCCGGGAGCATGGATGCAAAATATGCTGTCATCTGGGGGAGGACCAGGCCTCAGTCCTCTGTTGGGGACCACAGCTGGCCGTGAGCCTGGCCAGCTCTTCACTGCGCTCTCCGATGGGGCGGTCTTTCAGTCCCTGGGGGAAATGTTTGTAAGGATGTCCTCATGCTGTGTGCCAGAGCTGAAACTGTTTCCCATGTCACTCCTGGAAGTGACAATGACCAGCCACGATGCTAGAGGAGATTCTTTTGGGGACAAGATCAATGACCAAGGAAGCTACTAAGTCCACAAAACAGTAGCTATGCTCCACCTAAGCCTCACACTCAGGCGTCCATTCACGTCCAGGTCTTCTGTCATTGCTGGCTTTCAGATAAGGTTTCACAAGGCCCAGGCTGGCTCCCAACTCCCTGTGTCACCAAGGATGACCTTGAACTACTGTTCCTCCTGTCTACACCCTTCAAGTCCTGGAATCAGAGGCAAGAGCCACCAAGCCTGGTATGCAGCGTCAGGGATCAAGCCCACGGCTGCTTCACACTAGGGAGGCCCTCTACCCACTGGGCCAAATGCCCAGCCCATATATGTGGCAGGTAGCATTTAGATCGTCTTGTGACCGGAAACAATGACTCCAGGCCGACAGCAAGGAACACTGGAATGTTCCTCACACGTAGGTTGGTGCAGGGTTGTGCTTGGACACAGAACGCAAGAGCTGTATGCACCAGCCTGGAAGCCATCCAAACCACAAAGGCCTCTGGGAAGCCAGAGAGATGTGTGCTGTCACCACATGAGACTGTGGCGGTTGCTAGTAAGACTGGAAAACACAAGAAGAAAATTCGGGCCAATCTGGAAATCATTTGTTCGGTTTACTTTCCCACTGAAAGCTCCCTTTGTAAAATGTAAAAATGGCGTCCCGTAGGATTTGAGAGCAGGGCTGGTGTTCTGTTTTTAGAATCGCTGGGCTCCTCTCTGTTTTGGTTAGAGGTACATTCCTCTAACTGCAGCATGTAAAACTGTGGGTCCTATTTTGGAAACATACAATTTCATGGAAGTATACTCCACCCTGTCAGCACTGTGGGTAGAAGGGAAAAATCCAGCCAGCCAATCCTCATGCCAGGAAACAGAGCACAGCCAAGTTTCCAAAGAGGTTCTCTTCGGATCTAAGCTCGCAAGGAAATGTTAAAACATCCCTCATATTCAAAGCCCCTGAAACGCCCCATCTGGCTGCAGAGGCCCAGAGGCTGGTTTTAGGTTACAAGTCGTCAGTGCTCCCTGTAAGAATCGGGATATAATCCTACATGTGGAATAAAGGCACATTTTCTCTTTTCATTTCTTTTGTTTGTTTTGATTTTAATCTAAAGCAACAATCCATTTATTGAGTAAATACTAGTCTTTTCGCGTGAATGCAGACAAGGGTCCCAGCGAGCCTTGCTGCTAAACCTAATGACTGGGAGCTGAAAGATGCTACGAGCTTGGCTCTGGAGGGTCATCCATCCTGAACGTCCCGTTCCATGGCACGAACGACGTTTCCAACTTCCTTCCTCCTCTAAGACTCTCAACTGCAAGTCTGTGTTTATTTTTAAATGCTAAACTTGGCCAAGTCAACGGAGCACTGAGTATTCTGAAAGAGGTATTGAGAACTCCCTAAAAACCTCCACCACCTAACGTTACCCTCTGTGTTTCAAGACGTGTGCCTGGGACCCCTTGTCTCCACTTGAATTCACGTGTGAGGAATCTGCACATCCCGTCTGGGTTATACTTTCAGGTCTGTCTCTTCTGGTTGAGAAACGCCTTGTGGTAGCCTACAAAGCAAGGCCTGTCCTACCGCAGAACCACGAGCAAGGCGCCAGGAACTCAAAGGCTGAGGATATAGCTTTGAGAATGTGTTTCCCACCCCTCCCCCCGCTGAATCTCTCTGTCCCTGGGGCTGCAGAGGTACTCCAGGCTGGAAAGAGGTCATCACAACAGCAGAGCCTTCAGACCCGGATTTGCCCTGACTGGTGTCCTCACAGTGACCAGAGAGGATGGAAGCAGGCTGTCATGGCACTGGGGATGCCGGCCTGGACAACCCCTCCCCAGCCCCACACAGCGCTGGCTGACCTCATTTCCTGACTATAGTGTTGCACCAGTGGAATGTGAGTACGGTGGTTGCCACCCTCCAGCAGACATCTTCCGAGCCTGTGAGATTTCTGCTTCCCCCCGTCTTCCTGCTGCTCCTTTCTCCTGGATGAAGAGGACACTGTGAGGAGCTTCAGCCTCAGGAGGAGAGATGAAGCATGAAGGAGACAGTCCTCTGATTATGAATACCATAGAGACTCGGAGGCCATGTACTGACGGCGGATAGTTGATCCTAAGCAAGTGCGTTGGGAGAGATTTTAAAAACCATGCCCAGCCCTTCCAATGTGGACATCAGGAAACTGTGCTCAGAGAGGACTTGTCCAAGGAGACATCACTTCTTAAAGCCAAAGCCAGATGGCATCCAAGCAGAGCCAACCACAGACATGAGGAGGGTGGAATTCTGATTCTCGGTATTTCTGGTGAACCCGTCCCCCAATGCCCTGAAATCCCCAAACGAAAACAAAATTGAACGGGCCACTCCCTGTGCTTCTGAGGAAGGCCTGAGGAGGCTGGCCCTTCCCCCAGAGGCCTGTGTGCACCTCAGCCTGAGGCTACCCTACAAACGCACTGCAGGGTCTCCAGGTCTGTTTTATGCTGCCTGCAGCCCGGTGGCCTGAGGCAGGCACTCTGAGCAATGACTACCCGCCTATTTCCCCAAAGTCGTCACGTGTTCCTATGGCTCGTTCCCTCAGTCAACTTCTCTCTTCATCTGAAGAGCCAATCCAGATGTCACAATTTGTAGAAGGACATCTTGACATTCTGTCTCTGAAGCCTTCACAGAGCGATGGATGGTAGGAGTGGGGGAAGGTCATTACTGCCTTGATTACTCAGAGCAGGGTAAAGTTTGCCAAATCCTGACTAGAAACCTCTGTTCACAACTAGCAGTATCAGAAAGCCTTTTTGCCAGAATGTACTGGAACCTTCTCCCTGGCTGGCGAATACCTCAGAAAGCACTGCTTTCTCTTTGATGGTTTGCTGTACAAATAAGAAGGAAAGGGAAGAGGAAAAAAAATCAAGATATGCCCTCCTAGGATTCTGGAGTAGGATGGAGCAAGCCAAGCTGCTAGATGGACTGGGCTGGGGCTGGATAGAGGCAGGGGAAGAGAAGCTCATCCCTGCATTCCAAAGACTGCTCTCAGCTCCAGCTGGAAGTAGTGGGCAGGGTGGCCCTTACTGGTTTTGTCCTCCACATCCCTACAACTAGACAGGAATAAAACCAGACCTATCTGGCCATCTCCTTCCCTGGCCCCGAGCCCTCAAAACCCTTGGGAAGAATTTCAGTTCAGGACTCCTGACAGATATAATAATGCGTCTGGTACCTGGTCTACGTGCTATCTAAACGCTTTTATGTTTAATGAATGTCCGAAGCCTAAGGTCAATTAAAACTGCACCAGCAGCAGAACAAAGCAAACACTGGAACAACCATGGGAAACAAGATGACCCCAAAGAAAACCCAACAGAAGCATAAGAGCCAGTCCCACAGGTGACAATGATGGCCTTAAACGGGAAAGCCTGTCTTTGGGCCTTACTCACAATCACAAGCTAACCGACGTATGCTCATGAAAACAAACACACACAGGCAGGATTTCCCTGGCACGTGTTCTACTCCACATGGTTCCCACCGCACCTGATCTATAACCACCTTCTCTCACCAGAGACACATAACTTCTCAAGAAGACTCTAAGTTTCTGTGACTCAAAGGCCTGCAATTTTTCCTTAAAAGAACAATGTTTGTTTAAATGCACACAAACACACAGGCCTCGAGCGGTAGCAGGGAAAGACCGATGGCAGCAAACGTTGCGTAAGAAGCAAGGCAAGCCCCGACGTGACCCACCCTCTCTGCTCTGAACTTTTGAGTTAATTATAACAAATTACAGGGGCTCCGAGTATAGCATAGAGAGACCATAAACTCCCTAATAGCGGCCTACATTGAACCAAGGTTCTGTGTGAAAGAGGAATTCGGTTTCCACAACACATCGTAGGGCAGGAGGGAATGTCCCGACTCCACTTCTCTGTCCTACACGGCACAGACCCTTCACATTGGTCCTGTCTGCAGGACTAGAAAGGGCCACAGAGGCCTGCCGTGGCTAGAGAACCATGACGGCAGGAGCCTGAAATATACAGTGGGATTGGCGTCAATATCCAATTTGAGCTTGTTTTAACCTACCTTAAAATCTCTCATAACTCAGAAAGCAGTTTCATAATTTCTAAGAAAGTTAGACAGAAATATTCATGACCACCCCACAATTATGCCTCCAGGTAAGGTCAAGAAAATGAGGGATTTAAAGTCACATAAAAATTTGTACATGAGGAGCTGTCCCAGCAAGTAAAGGTGCTTGTTGTCTAGATCGATGACCTCATTTTGCTCCCTGGGATGTAGATGGAGAAAGGTGAGGACAGACTCCTTGTCCTGTGATTTCCATATAGATGCTGTGATGTGCACACATGTGCACATGCATGCATACAAAGAGATGTAACAGAAAACTTTAAAACCATTGGATATGAGCCAGGTATCGTGGCACTCACCTTTCATCCCAGCACTCAAGAAGCAGATGCAGGTGGATCTCTGAGTTCAAGCCTGGGCTCCAAGCTGACCAAGGCTATGGAGTGAGATCCTGTCTCAGGAAGAAAACCTAACCATCCAAAACAAACCTTGAGAATGATTAGCATGCATAACCTCATAACCTACAGTCACCAAGGAGAGAAAGCGCCAACGCTGACCGCAAATGAAGGGGAAAAGGCACAGGAAAGGATGGAGTTGCTAGATTTGGTGGGACAGGCTTGCGATCGCATCTGCATCCCTGGGGAAGCTGGGATGGCCTAGGCTACCAGAGAGCCTTGCCCTGAGAAAGAGTAAGAATGGAGTATCGGCATGAGCTATGTTGTAGGCAAACTTTGAGACAGCAGACCTAGCAGAGATGCCAGACACAGATGGTATCTTATGTGATTCCACTGACGGGCAGACACCAGAAGGTGGGGAAGAGGAGAAGGAAAAATGTCGTAGACGTTCTAACATTAGATAGTGGAGACGGCTGTCCAGCTCTGTGGATGAACTCAAAACAGAGACTGGCATGTGCTTAAATAATTAACAAGGCGGATTTTACACTTCATGAGTTTCATTTTAAAGGGAAAAAAGCAGGTGAATAAACACCCAGGATTCCTAAGGAGGTAAAGTTCTTAGGGCCGGGAGGGCTCTGTCTCTGGCCTCCAGAGCCTGGCCTCGCACTGTTTCCTGCTGGCTGGGCTTTTCCCACCACACCTTGACCTGTGATGAACAGGCTACCCTCTGGGCTCGGGTCAGCTGTTCTCTTCTCCAGCCCCCCGCCACCCCCGCCCCGCACACATATACAAGGCAGCAGAGGTCGTTCACAGCTCCACAGTCTTCCTTCAGCCTCCAGTGACCCCCAGCCCACAGCACCCCACAGCGCCCCCAGCTCTCAGTGGTCCTGCAGTCCTCCTCGGTCCAGTACTGCACAGCCCAGGCTCCCACACTGTCTCCTCGGGGACTTTCCTATCAGCACCTGGAGGCTCCGCGAGCCCTGACACAGAAGGGAGAAGGGAATGAGTCACTTCCACTAAGGAATGCAGGAGTTTCAGAAATGGCCTGGGGTGATATGTAACTTTGGTCTTCGTGCTCAGAAGCCTGAGGCAGGAGCATCACCCAAGAACAGGAGTTAAGACCATGGGGGAGCATGGACAAATCCAGCTCAGAAACAGTTTGAGTTGACCAGAGGATTGCTGTGTAAAAGCACTGCCGTATAAACCTGCCAACTTCAGCTGGATCCCTGGAATCCATGTAAAAAGCCACGCTCCCCCCCGCCCCCCAAAAAAGCCACGCTCCTGCCCCCAGCCGCACTGGGGTGGGGGGAGGGAGGCAGATCAGGAGAACTGACTGGAAGCTGGTGGGTCAGCTAGCCCAGAGTATGCTGCAGAGTACGTTCAATGGGATGGACTGGACGGTGAGAAGCGGCTCCTGAAAACCCATCCCCCGAGCGGGTGTGTGCACGTGCGCGCATGCACACACAGTAAATTTTAAAATAAATTTTATAAACACAGCCGATTGCACATCACGTATAAAAGGCTTAAACTTTGCTTGCCAGCAAAATAGCTCAGTGGGTAAAGGAACTTGCCACCAGGCCTGACAACCAGAGTTCAATCCCTAGGATTCACGTGGTGGAAAGAGAGAACATACCCTCTCCATGTACCCCCACATACATACACAAATGAAGGGCAAGGAGGAGAGGGAGGAAAGGGAGGAGGAGGGAGAGGGGACACTTTGAAACTGGGGATATGACTCAATATTAGCATTCACACTTGGATTCACCGACACAAAGGGTGTAGGTGTGTGGTGATGGTGGTGGAGGAGGAGGTGGGGGGGCAACAACATGGGAGTGGGGGTAGAGGTGGTGGTGATGGTGATGGGGGGGTGCTGGTTAGGCTGACAGCGAACAGCGAGGGAGGGTAAACTTAAGGCCTTCATGCACACAGAATAAACACGCCTGTACGGTAGAGTGTGAATTGGAGCTGCCAACCAGTGGAGGCAGCTCTGACGCTGCCACATCAGGAACCAACAACCTCGCAGAAAGAGATAAATCAAGACAGGCAGCGCGCACATGAGCCAGCTCTGGCCACACCTCCGAACTAGAGTTTCAGGACAGTGTTCATCCCTCTTACACTCAGCTCATTTGCCTGAAATACACACCTTTCTGCCCTGAAAAGCATATGTCCACGATACGACCTCCCACAGCTGTGGGAAAGGGAGCTTCAGTCACCTTCAGAAGCATGAGTCAACTGCCCAAGGAACCATCTTTCCGGTGACAAGAAGTCAGCAGAAATGCCTGAAAATGTGGCCAGCGGTCAGGGGCATCGTGGGACCAGCAGTCAGGGGCATCATGGGACCAGCAGTCAGGGGCATCGTGGGGCCAGCAGTCAGGGGCATCGTGGGACCAGCAGTCAGGGGCATCGTGGGACCAGCAGTCAGGGGCATCGTGGGGCCAGCAGTCAGGGGCATCGTGGGACCAGCAGTCAGGGGCATCGTGGGGCCGGCAGCCACACACCGAGTATGGAGAAGAATGATAACAGACACTCAGGGGACAGGCCTCAGCTCTTCCTCAGAATCCTTAACTAAAGGCAGCATCACTGCCAAAGTGGTCTGTCTCCCATCAGTGACATCATACACCCGAAGCGAGGAGGAAATACAGACTACAGACTTAATAGATGTTTGAATGAGGAATGGGGCAAAAGAATCCATTACTTATATAGTCCCCAGGAACTATGGTAAGAAGAGAGAAAAGCACAAATCTTCCAGCCCATTCTAAGTTATTGCAACTGGACTCTTGACACTCAAGTGACCCTGAGCCTTCGGATGCAGGTGGAGAAGACGATTGGGTACCAGTGACCTTGAGCCTTCGGATGCAGGTGGAGAAGATGATTGGGTACCAGTGAGCTTGAGCCTTCGGATGCAGGTGGAGAAGACCACCAGGTACCAGGCTCCTGCTCCCACACTGCCTCCTGCAGGAAAAGCCCCAGAACCAAGCCTTTTCGGCTTTTGTAAATGCATCATCCTGGATCTCTAACCCTCAAACACACACGATAGTGTAGAATAAGCTTCCTCCCTGGCCAAAAGGCAAGTGCCATGCCAGACCCTTGGATCCCTGCCACTGTGGGGGCTTCAGCTTGAATGTAAACTTTTCCTGTTCAGAATGATGGAGAGAAGTCTCCCCTACTCTGTCTGCAGTCCGCCGGGGATCTGGACACTCCAGGCTCTACAGGAGCAGAGTGGTCTCCCTGTGTCTCGTGTGTCTTCACGTCATCTCGTGGACCTGCCAGGCCCGTGTCCAGTGTTGTGCCTGCCTGGTGAATAGGTACGTCTGTGTCTCCTGTTGTCCAGGAGTACAGACCTCAAAGGGAAAATGGGAAGAAGAGAAAAAAAACAAAACAAAACTACCCAAAGCCTGAGCCACACTACATGAATGCGCTGGCCACTGATGAAGTTGCCAGCATTGGATATGAATAGTTTCCTGTATAGAATCTTCAGAAGTAGCTGAAGATATCAAATGTGGCAACGACTGCCAAAGATAAAATACCAGACTGGCAGACATGTCACTGCCCAAGAATCTAGTACTTCCATGCTGTGGTTTCTGGCAGAACTCTGCTCAGTTTTGTTTTCAGCACGGGAATGTCTCCCTGGAATCCTGTTTTTCAAATCCCTCTCAGGCTCTTGAGTAACTGTAAGTGTTCTTCCATCCTTAGCGATCTACTTTTCTAACTGTCTCAGTACCAACAAAATCTTTTAAAAGTTTTTCTCTTGTACAAGTGTGTGGGCGTGCTCGCTCATGTGTGTGGGGCACATTTGCATACATGTGGGGGGGCCCAAAAGTGTTGTTTTGAATTTTCCTCCATTAGTCCCCACCCTATTCTTTGAGACGTTGTCTCTTAACTGAGCCCAGAGCTGACAAGTATGGCTAGTCTTGTCAGCCTGGTTGCTCCAGGGATCCTCTGTCTTCTGAGTCAAGACACAGACGGCCACCGTTCTGGGGATCTGGACTCAGGGTCACAGCAGGTTGTTTAATGACTAAGCCATTTCCTAAGGCACCAAAAGTTCTTATAATTCTGAACATAAAGGTCATTTGTAGAAAAAGAGTCGACTATATTTTGATGCTTCATAGGCTTGACTACAAACAAGGAGGCAGCAAACTTTCCCTGAAGATGCAGGTAGCAGTGGGGAGTTGTCAGGCAGGGAAATAATTCCCATTTTCTATTCCATGAAGGGATAGCTATAAACATGTAACTACTCCTCCTCCTCAGTCTAGGACCAAGAACTGAAAACCACCCAATAGAAATCAGAAAGGAAGCAGATGAAATATGTCCTCCTTAAACTAAAAACTCAAGGGCAATGCCATGAAGCTTCAACAGGGAATGTCCCCAGAGGCCCAAGATCCCTAGGACTGCTCTTTAGGGAGGTGGCAAGACCTTTATATGTGGGGCATGGTGGATGTAATTCAAGTAATGGGCGAGGGGTTTGAGGCCCATGGACCCAGCCAGACCTTCCTCTTCCTATCCTTCCCTCAGACAAAGAGGCACAGCTTGGCTATCATAGGCTCCCATCGCGATAAGCCACCACTGAAGAATAACAGGACCGACCAGTCATGAACTGACACCTACAGACGTGGGGGTCAGAAATCAACCCTTACTCTTCACAGATGGACTCTGTCAGGTGTTTACTATCAATACACTGCATCTCAGCACTGGGGACTGGGATGTGTGGACTGTGACTGAGCCTTCGCCTCCTGGCTGCCCAGACCCTAATAATCACGTAGAAACTATATTAAGTACAACACTGCTTGGCCAATGGCTTAGGCTTATTCCTAGCAAGATCTTATATCTTAAATTAACCCATTTCTATTAATCTGTGTATTGCCACGAGGCTATGACTTACTGGTAAGGTTCTGGCGTCTTTCTCCTTCAGCAGCTACATGGTGTCTCTCTGACTCTGCCTACTCTCTCTGGATTTCCTGCCTGGCATTTTTCTGCCCTTCCATAGGCTAAAGCAGCTCCTTTATTGACCAGTAGTAATAAAACACATTCACAGCATACAGAGGGGGATCCCACATCAGGAATGCTGGTTAGCCAGGCCAGCTGAAGTGAGACAGTAAGGGACTCTGCTCAGAAACAAGACAGGAAACTCCTGAGAAAAGATCTGAGGTTGAGGTCTGGTTTCAGGAGGATATGAGCACACAGACTCATAAAGATGGACGACTGACAGATGGACGAAAGGACGGATAGGGACAGACAGGGACATGAATGGACATGGGTGGACACACACACATATACACACAAACAGACAGATGGACGGACAGATAGGGACAGGCAGGGACACAGATGGACATGGACAAGCGCACACACACAACAGACAGATGGACAGACAGAAGGATAAGGACAGACAGGGACATGGACGGACATGGACAGACAGACAGACACATACACACACTGACAGAGTATGCGGCACAGCTGCTGCTGCTGCTGCTGGTGGTGGTGGTGGTGGTGGTGGTGGTGGTGGTGGTGGTGGTGGTGGTGGTGATGGTGTGTGTGTGTGTGTGTGTGTGTGTGTGTGTGTGTGTGTGTGTAATGGAATGTGTTATCTGAAAGTTAATGTTAGTAATTAAGATTGGAATAAAAGAGCCTGTGACTACTGAAGGCCGGTTATCAAGGGAAGTCACATCATTGCCAATGGGCTAGATAGAGCATATGAATTTGACAGTCAATACATTCTGGTATTGTGGGAAGATATAAGCACGCCTATCTGCATCTCTTATTTGCTAGTGTGCGTAGTATATGTTTGCACGTGTAGTGTTTGTGAATGTGTGCATATGTGAACCCATGCAAGCACATACAGACATCAGGTGTCTCCCTTTATTGCTCTTCCAGTTACTGCTTTGAGCCAGGGTCTCTACTGAAAAGTTTGCTTTTTGGCTAGGTCAGCAGGCCAGTGAGCGCTCACAGGACCCGCCTACCTCCATTCCCCCATTGCTGGGTTTCCAAACACAAGTCCCCATAGTCGGGTAGCAAGTGCTCACACCCACTGAGCCACCTGCGTGGGCCCTGTCTGCGTTCCTCTCACAGGGCACTCAGAACATCTGTATCGTCTCCCGATTGACTACATGCACAGATGCCACACTGAGGAATGTGTTGGCCTGACCCGGAAACAAGTACCCAGGACTGAGGTCTCCCAGCTCCCAGCACCCGGGGCTTCTACTGCAGTTCTGGTCCTGTGGTGTATTTCATTTTCCTTGAACGTTAAACCAAAACAATTCTTTGCTGACTAAAGTTATCACTGGAAACAGACATGAGGATTCTAGAATAAGTAACTTACATCAGTGTCCCCCAGAGTTGTACCAACGGCCTCCATGTTCTCACAGCAGGTCCTCTATTTCCGTGATATCAGCCAGAAAATGTTCAAGTTTAACTTAGACAACCTATACTTTTGTATATGAAACATTGTTTCTCCCGTCTTCCAGACACGTTTGCTCCTCAAAAGCACTTTTTTCTAACATCACTTCATCCCCTCAGTTTCCCTGCAAAGCATCCAGTGTCTGCTTGGTTTTGACGATTTTTTTTTTTAGAATTAATATTTTATCCTCATTTATAATCAGATGGCAGTTGGGGATAGACTCTCCACACTTCATTTTTTTTGAAAATTAAAAAAGTTACAGGTTTTAAACAGCTGCTGGCTGGTTATGTTTCTCAGGGCATGATTACGCAAATTCAGTAACGGAGGCTTCAAGCTTTTCCTTGTTCGCACCTTGACATAGATGTGGATGACTGCCAGGATGCTGCTGCAGAGGGTGAAGTCAAATGCATGCCGACCTTCCAGTTTTACAAAAAGGGTCAAAAGGTGGGTTGGGCTGCACATTGCTCTAAGTGGCCCTAAATCATCTTGGTGCTGGCGGGAAGCAGCAGGCCAACCATCCCCTGTCCCCTCCGGCTGCAAGCATGACAAACACGATGAGCTGGGGGCATGAGTGGCTGTGGAGCAGCATGTCCCTCTGATTCCTCGGCCTGGCCTCTTATGTTTTCACGGCCACACCTGGTAACTGACAGGGGCAGGCATCTTCTCCACGGCTTATTTCCAGTGCCGTCCTTTCCCGCTCTTCTCCAGGCCTCGGTGTCGTCTGAAAGCCTGGCACTGTGTGCTCAAGGCTGGAGATGACAGATGAATTCAAACCAAAGCCCATCCTGGTTCCCGCTGGTGCACAACGCTCACGATGTTAAAGGCTCATTCACAGATGTGCCTGCTCCCCCTGGCTCTGTCTACGCTACTTCCTTCTCTTTGACAAAACTCAGCCCTCCACGGCCAGCAGTCATGTGGCATATCTAAGCAGTGGCAGGGCAGGAGATTTGGCAAAGGCTCACAGGGAGTTCAAACAGATCCTAGGTCAACAAGCCTGTTTCACCTAAAAACCATTCCAGGGCCGGCCAAAGCTGCGGTTTGACTGAGCAGCGTAATTTTGTCACTCTGGGTCTGAAAATGAAGCAGAATGCGACCTAGGCGGCACTGTGTTTAGCTATAAAACTAGATTCTGGAAGAACTGTGTCTTGATAGACTCCTTCTCAGACAGGCTACGGCAGCTTAGGATTTGGGAGGTGGTGGGTGGGGAAGACAGACATAAAACAATTAGTACCCATTATCATTTGATGGGACATGGTCCGACAGGGTCACTGGCTTGATCACTTTGTCTCCAGCTAGTGATGTTGTTTCTGGGGATTGTGGATCCTTTGGGAAGTAGGACCTAGCTGAAGGAAGTAGCTCACTGGGGGACAGAGTCTGGAGGATTATATTCTGACTACACACACACACACACACACACACACTTCCTGCTTCTGTGAGGAGGGAGGGAAGACGCCTCACATTCTCACCTCCACAAAGCTGCCCACGGACATCCCTTCCTCATCACAAGGGACTGTGTGTCCCCTCAAACTGTGAGGCAGAACAAAATCTCCCCCCTTAAGTTGCTTCAAAATTATTAAAAATAATATAGTGTCCTTGTCAGGAATAAACTTCAAGGGTCATCAGAGATGAGGCAGAAACCGAAACCAATCCATAAGAATTCTGGAATACTTGAGCCTTGGCTCTCCCGACAGCACGAGGACCTAGAGTCTGGCCCCCAAAGTGATGTTTTTACACAAACAAGGTCTTTGAAGGAGGTTTGTAGGGAAACACTTGCACACTCAGCTAAAGTGTTAAAACAGATGGATGTTTAATTGGATGACAGCAACCGGTCACTGAGGAGATAAGGGTTGATGTGACTTTCCTATTAGGTCACAACCTAAATGCCTTCAGGGCCAGAGAGGGCATGGCAAGGAATAACTCTGCCAGTGTAACTGTGGGGACCGGGAAAGAAGGCCCGCCAAGACGGCATCTACCTGCTCACATACTGCCTTCATCTTTGAGCACTGATCCTGTCTGTCAGGATTTCCTAAGGTCAGTCAGCCATCTTGGAGGAGGAGAAGTGTGTTCTGCTCTGGCAAACGGGAAGGAGAGAGGGCTGGGAGGATGGCCTGGGGGTAAAGGTGCTGGCCATGCAGGCCCGGAAACCTGAGCTCCGCTCTTAGAACCCATGTAAAGGGGGACACTAATCCACAAAGCTGTCCCCTAGCGAGCTCCATCCATCTCACAGGCACACCGTATACACAATATTTTTTTATATCACTTTCAAAGTAACATAAAAGATGCCCTTGGTGTAATGATCTGAATACCAGTTCTTAGGTGTAATAGTTCCATGTACACAAGCCCTATCAGTTCAGGGACTAAAGCCACATTCATCTCACCAGGCCCACCCACCTGTGACACTTAGCACACAGCACACTGCACGTGAATTCGAGAGCATCACGGGTACCGGTGTCAGGCTGAACCAGCCACTGTGGGGCTTACAGCCTAGAACGGGGGTCTCACAGTCTTGAGGTCTACACTTTCTTTGCATCTCTGCTGTCACTCTGGTACTGGACCTTTACTGTGTGGACACAGTGGACCTGTCCCCTCCCCTCCACTCTCCTCCTTCCCCACTCCAACTCAATATCCTGGTCCTCTGCCCTTCTAGGACAAGGAGAAAGCAAAGGTCGCCAGGGCACTGACTCCCTGCACCTCTGCCATCCCGATATATATATATATATATATGGAAACCCCATTTTGCAATCAACGGGTCATGCCCAATCCCACCCATTATAATGACTCCCCTACAAATCCAAAGAATTCTTTATGAGAAATGGGAGCCTTTAAACCCCTCATAAAGCATAGCAGGCAAGCTTGGGCACGACGGAACATCTCTTCCCACGGCTCCTCTCCGCCCCTTCGCTAAAGGTAAGTGCTGAGCTGGTGGATCATCGCCTTCCACTCCGCTTTCCAAACAAGTATAGTATGTGCAATTGCTAAGCAACTCTCCGCGGCAAAGCCTCGGCACTTCCCTGGCTAGACTCTGAGTCTTTCTCAGCCCGGCAGTGTTAGAGTAACAGCCTTTGGAATCGATGAACGAACAGACACAACTCTGAAAATGAAGGAATTCAGAAATATAAAATAATTTGCTTGAGGATTTTTTTCCAGCTGAATTTTAAGATAGCTCTCCAAAAAGCCCATTATTTTTGACTGATTTTAAAGATGTTGCAGATGACAAGCCACTAAAGGCATAATAACCCAGGATTTAATGTGCTGTGATCAAATTCTTACTTTGTTAAAGGAAAAGATTTGAGGGCTAGCACACCTGATTACGTAAACTGCTTTACTAATGGGTAAAACACACAGGAAGCATCCACGGCTAAAAGAGCACAGATCAGGGGCTAGGTTGACAGCTCAGTGCTTAACGTGTCTGCACCATTGCCAGCATGGCGGGGGGGGGGGGGGGTTAGATCCCCGGACAGACAGAGATGGCAGTGGGCACAGTGGCCGGACTTTACTTCCAGCACTTGGAAGGTGGAGGCAGGAGAGTTGTCAGAGTGGTCAGGCTGACCCACTATGGGCTCCGTGGAGATGCTCAGGCCACTACATGCATGCACAAAGCATACACATGGACCCGCACATACATGTGAACTCATGCACATGCAAACCTTCATGTACACATTCACACACATGAGGGAAATAAAAAGAAATCAAATCAAACATTGCATGGGAAGATGCCTTTGAAATAGGAATGAGGTTTCTGATTTGCTTTTAAAGTATTTATTATTTTTCCCTTTCAATAAAAAATAAATTGTACCAAATTAGTTATTCCTAAAAACTATTTGAGTGTTTGGTCTGTCTTCCACACACAAAGAATTTCCAGAAACTGCCACTTCATGGTCAACACGAATGCCAGGGAGCATGCTTCCTCCTCTGGATTCCGGTCGCAGCAGACTCCCTAGACAGCCACCTGCCCACCCGCACACCCCGAAAACTGGGTCTGTTATCTGGAAGAAGAAAAAGTCAGCAGCAGCTTGCTACCTGTGACCCTGTGGCCTAGGCACACACCTGACTGAACTGAGGGTGTGAACTTCAGCATTCTTCAGTTGAACACAAGGAAATTAAAGTTGAAAATGAGACACACTCATTAGCTTTAGCCCATCTTGACCTCCTCCAACCAGGCCCGGAGCCAGGAACAGAGATGGTGGCAGAGGCACACTTCCATTTGCACAAAAGCTTTCTGTCTCCGGCACTTTGATCACACTCCTAAGGGCAGACTCAGATCCACCCATCCTAAGAGGCCCCAGCAACAACAGGAAGAGAGCAAGGAAAGAAAACAGGGCTGTGCTGCGGCTCCTTCCTTGCAGTTTGGAGCAACGTGAAAATGTCAGACCACTAAAGAGCACATTAAAGATTTCAAGATGGCAACACAGAACTTACAAGTTCAGGGTCTTGCTGAGCATCAGGACATGTGACCCTGGCTGCACAGGTGGCGGAACCGAGATGCCAGCCTTGTTTATGAGAGCGCCTGCCAAGCACCCTGGATGCCAGACCAATGACAGAACATTCTCCAGGAAGTAGAGATGGGAACAACACAAACTTAAAAAAATGCAAATCAACCTTTAATCCATCAAAACCATGAATTAAAAACTGCTTGGAGTTACAGCTCTTTGATGGCAAGGCACGGAGATCTGCCCATTCCTACATTCCAGCTGCCCAGCAGGAAGATAAACATGGAACAGGTACAGAAAGAAAGCAAACTTGAAAAGGAATGTAGGCAGGGGATGTGGTTCTGTGGTAGCGCGTCTGCTTAGTATGTACAAGACCCTGTGTTCAAACCCTGGTACCACAATTCATACATACATACATGAATGGGATGTAATCGGCAACCACCATCTGATGAAGAGTCCAACTTTCTCGGCAAGCAACCCAGCACCCAGGTCACTACTTCTTAAAGAAAGCCATCTTCTTCCCTGGTCTCAAGACAGACTGCACAGAGTGAGAGACTGGGCTCTAGCATCAGCTACTTCTTGAAAGTGTCTGGCAGAAACAATGCTGTGCTCAAGAACCAAGAGAGATGTGCCCATCCACAGTGGGGCAGGGCAGGGGTGTGCCAAAGAACGCCTGTCCTCCTTGAAGGAGTCTACTTCCAAGCCAATGACAAACTTTAAAACCCCAGCAGGACTGGAGAGATGGCTCAGCAATTAGGAGCACTTGCTACTCTTCCAAGTACCTGAGTTCTGTTCCCAGCACTCCAAGTACCTGAGTTCTGTTCCCAGCACCCAGGCTGGGTGCTCACATCCACCTGTAAACTCCAGCTCCAGGAGGGGAGACACCTCTTGTCGCCTCTGTGGGCACCTGCATTTGTGGGCACATATCCACACTCATACACATAATTAAACTTAAGTCTTTTAAAAAGTCTTCATCAGATGACATTGTACAAAAAAGCAAAAGAACTGGGGAACAAAATCAAAGTGTAAAGGAACATGGAATCACAGCCCTAATGAAGCTTCTAGAAGAGACACTCTGTACACTCAGGCTGTAGACTCGGACAGTGCACACACAAGAGACTGCAAAATCTAAGGGGAGAGCACCAGTGTTTCCAACCAAGGAAGTAAGAAGCTGGGAAAAGCAAGAGGCCTAAATTCAGTCCTCAGCGTCCACGGAAACAATCCAGGCGCAAGGGCACACGCTACGGAAGAGGCCGACTCCTGGGGCTAACTGTTAAATTCTAGGTCAATAAACCCTGTTTCAAAATGAAAAGAACATTGGGCGCTAGGGAGAGTGCTCAGTAGTAAATGTACCATAGGTGAGGACCAAAGTTCGATCCTCGCCCCCATACAAATGCCAAGTGTATGTATGGAGGAGCCCACCTGTAATTCCAGAGCTTAGAAGGTGGCGCTGGGTCCATGGAGCAAGCTAGCTAGGCCGACTAGCCATATCATAGAGTGCAGCAAGCCGGCTAGGCCGGCTAGTCATATCATAGACTGGAACAAGCTAGCTAGGCAGGCTAGTCATATCATAGAGTGGAGCAAGCCGGATAAATGGAGTAGACATATCATAGAGTACAGCAAGCTAGCTAGGCCAACTAGACATACCATAGAGTGCAGCAAGCTAGCTAGGCCAACTAGACATACCATAGAGTGCAGCAAGCTAGCTAGGCCGACTAGACATACCATAGAGTGCAGCAAGCTAGCTAAACCAACTAGACATACCATAGAGTGCAGCAAGCTAACTAGGCCGACTAGACATACCATAGAGTGCAGCAAGCTCCTAAACCAACTAGACATACCATAGAGTGCAGCAAGCTAACTAGGCCGACTAGACATACCATAGAGTGCAGCAAGCTAGCTAGGCCGACTCGATATACCATAGAGTGGAGCAAGCTAGCTAGGCCGACTAGACAAATCATAGAGTGGAGCAGGCTAGCTAGGTCGAGTAGATGTACCATAGAGTGCAGGAAGCTAGCTATGCCAACTAGACATACCATAGAGTGGAGCAAACTAGCTAGGCTGACGAGACAAATTGACCTCAGGGTTCAGCTGAAAGAATCCAGCTTCAACGGATAAAGTAGGGAGCAACAGAGGCAAATGCATTACATCAACTTTGAGCCTTCATAGGCATGTACACACACATACATGTACATATGCATGAGCACCCCACACGTGCTTACCCACACACACATACATACATGCATACACTTATACATGAGGAAATAAAAGGTAGATGGAACTAAGAAATGGCACCCTTGCTATCTTGACTATCTCAGAAGACGGCACAGACCTGATACACTGAGCACCCATGAACACTCATACAACTAAAGGCACCATCTTGTCTCATGTGAAGACAGAATTTGACCTGACCTGGCTTTCCCCTCAATGTGTGCTAGATCTGAAGGTAACACTGGAAGGAAAGGGCCACAGCGTAGTCTAGAAATGTAACAATCTGATTTCTTTGTCACACATACAGAAAGAAAAAGGGCCGGGCGGTGGTGGAGCAGGCCTTTAATCCCAGCACTCGGGAGGCAAAGGTAGGCGGATCTTTGTGAGTTCGAGGCCAACCTGGTCTACAAGAGCTAGTTCCAGGACAGGCTCCAAAGCTACAGAGAAACCCTGTCTCGAAAAACCAAAAAAAAAAAAAAAAAAAAAAAGGAAAAGAAAAAGAAAAGTAAAGAAAAAAAGGAAAAGGTCACTACCTCTTTATGGCACATAAAGACCACAGGCCCTAAATGAGGGCACTCATTCCTAGTTGGTTGAGAGATAACTTCTTGTTCCCAAACAGGAAGGACTTCCAATAAAGGAAGCCCAAGTAGAGAGTAAAAGCATTTCAAAAATCCTGTTCCTAGTTGCTGGGCAGTGTTACCTGGAGACAAGGGCACAGCCTCCCAGTTAGAATTAGAGGAGATGGGCAGAAGGGATGTGATTTTAAGGAGAGGGTACTCTGGGGCACAGCAGCAGCATCCAAAGATGGGGGGACCTGGAACAGCTCCCACGGCCCTACGTCTCCTCACCACTCCCATAGGGTCCTAGGACTGTCTTTGGCAGGACAGGGACTGGCCGGGCTACAACTGTAGTAACGCTATGTAAACTCTGTAGCGTGTTGACCACTAAGATCAGACAGTCTCACCCCAGAAGGTCAGCTACCATAGCATCCTGGCAAGGGCAGCTGTGCCACCTGACCTCACTGGGGTGAATGAGTTCCTTTGACTAGCCCAGCACCCCCACACATCAGTGAGCAATACAAGACACATGCATCCCAGGGAAAATTAAAACCTGACAATTAATTATGCATTTAAGAAATCAGGCAGCCGGGCGGTGGTGGCGCACGCCTTTAATCCCAGCACTCGGGAGGCAGGGGCAGGCGGATCTCTGTGAGTTCGAGACCAGCCTGGTCTACAGAGCTAGTTCCAGGACAGGCTCCAAAACCACAGAGAAACCCTGTCTCGAAAAACCAAAAAAAAAAAAAAAAGAAAAGAAAGAAAGAAATCAGGCATGCACCGTGAGTCTTAGATTCACTCTTCAAAAATTATTTATCCTTGGTTTAGTGTTCCTGGGTCTGTCTGTCTGTCTGTGTATCTTGGGTGTGGTTCCTCAAAACTAATCTTTGTCTTTTGAAAGGGGGTCCTCTCTGGGACCTGGTGCTTGCCATTTCAGCTAGGCTGGCCGGCCAGAGAGCTCCAAGCACCTACCTGCCTCCCCGCCCCTAACCCTGGGGATGAATGTAGCACATGCCTTGTCCTGCATTTTACATGGATGCTGGGAATTGAACTCAGGTCCTCATGCTTGTGTGGAGGAACTCTGCCAACTGAGCCCCCTAACCCCCTAGTCCTTTTCCTTTAAAAGTATTCTTAGGACTGAAGCCCTAAAGAGGGCCTTCCTGACTTGAAGATTTGGAAAAGGCCTGGACATCAATTCCACGCTTGCCAGGGTGTGAGAAGCCAGCAGCTCTGCAGCCCTCCCTTGCAATCATTAAGTAGCCAATTAAAGGGCTTCTCCGCTCACTTAGAAACCATCTTCTCACCTTCCGGGCCCAGCAAAGTATGAAAACCATGTGTTTACAGTGAATCCGTTGCTATGAAAGCATGCTGCAAAATATTTTCCCTTTGATTTAGGAGGATATAAGAAGGGGAAGATGCCTGGCGGGCAGGAGCCCCTGCTGGGGGGAACCCGGCCGAGATGGGAGAAAAGCAAAGAACCGCGGTGGTCCAGGTAGGAGTCACATCTACCCAAGGAGGGGCGAACATTCTCAAGGCTCAGGGAACACAGCTTCCAGCTGGGAATGCGGCTGAGAGCTCCGTGCTCCTTAATCTCTTCAGCTCCTACGGTTTCATGACTCATCCCCATCTGTCTAGGAGGGGCCTAGCTGTTGCCAGCTTGTGTCTACAATCACATCAGGTCATTTCTTCTTCTCTCCTTTGATTTTGTACCTCCATGTATTCTCCTTTTGATATTGTGTGTGTGTGTGTGTGTGTGTGTGTGTGTGTGTGTGTGTGTGTGTGTAGACGCTGGGTATCTCTGCTCAGCCGATCTCCGCCTTAAGTCTCAGACAGGCTCTCTCACAGGCCCTGGACCGCAAAAACCCAGCTAGGCTGGCTGAGCAGCCAACCCCAGGGCCTCTTCTGTCTTCCCCTCTCCAGCACTAGGAACCACTGCTGCCAACTAAACACGGGTCCTCGTGCTTCTGTGGAACCAGAGCCACCTCACAGCCCCCCCTCCTTTGGACATTTTTTATGTTTTCACTCAGTTGTCCCCTTAACCTTGGGCCTGACTTGTCCATTTGTTTCTCCAGTGTCACCAGTCTCTTTTCAGGAGTCCCCCATCATGAAGAGATTTGCTCCAGGGGGTGAGATGGGTCAATCTCAAATTAACCTCCAAAAGACGTCCCTGCCTGACCCTTCTCTTCTGCCCTGGAGTTAGAGGTCCATGCTGCTACCCCCACGTTTTACACAGGATCTGGGGTTGCCGACTGAGATCTCCGTGTCTGGACGGCAGGCGTTTACCCACCGAGCCACTAACAGCACCAGCTTTTCATGAAGAGGAGGGGCAGGAGGAAGAAGCGGAAGCGGGGGAGCAGGAAACATAGAAACTTCAACCCTGTTGTCATTTGAGAAATTTACAGTCCTGAAACCCACACAGTGAGAAACACTGGTACACTCTGCCATCTTCCAAGCTTGTCACTGGCTTTAGCTTCTCCAGGATTCCCAAAGCAGAGCAACAGATTTTAGAAACAAAAACAGAAAGCATTCCTGGGCTTCTGGCTCCCTCCAGAAATGTCACCTAGCAAGTGATTCCGAGGCACAGATGTACATCACACAGGCAGCTCCATGTACGTCATCCTAGCACCATCAACAGGGTCTTGTCTTGCCTGAACTTTAACAACTGCAGTTCCGACAAGGACAGAAGATAGCATGGCCACCCCGAGGCTCCGCTATGTTGTTGACTTCCTACCTGTTTATGTAACATCACATAAGCAAAACTCTTGCCCTTGCGACATTTTTCTCCTCAACTTGGTTTCCATCTTTAGAACCATCTTAGGCCTCAGGTGCAAAGCCCAGTGGTGTTTGGGGAGGTGGATGGGGTGGAGAAAACAGAATTAGAGGGTTGGCTTTTATTAAATTCTAGCCTACCTATTTCACTTACCATCCCCAGCAAATACTTCTTTGCTGTTATACACAACATTCTACCTGTCGTACCAGGGCTGGCACTAGCCACATGGGTCAAACCACATGGTAACTGGCAGGCAAACCTCCAGCCCCCCCCTCCGCCCTCTCTGCCTACACATGCGATTAAAGCAGCCAGCACGCCCCCACTTCACTGGAAGCCTTTCGGTGATCCACACCTTTACGGGGAACTTGAGGGAGATCACACCTACCTTGTGGCCTCCTGCTGAAGCCACGACACATTTGGCACATAGAACATGACTCCGAAGAAGAGCAGAGGCTCGTTAGCGAATTTGTCCAGATGCTTCTTCAGCGGCTTCTCCAGCTCCACCCATCTCGCCTGCTGGCTCTTGCTGAGAAACCAAAGGCCGAAGTAGTGTGTCTAGATAAAAAGTAAAATCGCATCAGTTGTGTGCCCAAGATCATACAGGCCTCCCACCCCTGCAACACTGGAACTCTGAGATGTGGGGCCAACCTACAAGGATCCAAGGTTCCTCCCCACCTGATACAGTCACCTATGTGAAGCATCAGGTGGAGCTCTCCGAACTGCATATGGGTCCACTTGTGCCAGGTGAAGGGAGGAGGACAGGGCTGACTAGGAGCAGGTATATGTACAGAAGTATATCAGCACCTGGGCACAGAGACCAGAGGTCAGCCGTGGATGCCCTACCTCAGGAGCCAGCCACCTTGGCATTTTAGGAAAGATCTCTTTCTGGTACCTGGGATTCACTGGTAGCACAGACTGGCTGGTCAGTGAATCTCGAATAACCTCCTGTCTCCACTCTCCCAGGGCTGGGATTACAACTATGCCCACCAAGACTGGATTTTCAGATGGGGGATGAAGTTTCCCCAGCCCCAGGACCAACTTCTTTGCTGAGTCCAGAAGGACGAGTCCCTGTGTGAAAGGCCAGGATAACTCCTGCATCGATCATAGAGTAATTTCTTACTCAACTCTGAAGACAAACCCTGCCAGCTAAGAGCTCTGGCAACGCAGAACATTTCAGATTTTAACCCAAAAGCCACGTGCTCTGTTGGGACTTCAATGAGTATTTTGAAAGCAGTGCCCTGTACCGCTTTATTACACGTGAATTACGATAAAATTTCTTCTCCTACCAAGTTTTGAGACCGGAAGGTTCTCCACTCCTCAGCTGACCCCAAAGCCACCAGGGGCTCTTGGCAGATTAGGGTGGCATTTGCTAGATGAAAGTGTGATCATCACCCTAAAACTTGAAGCCTCAACCAGCTTGGCTACGAAGAGCTCGCTGACTGATGGAAATAGGTACCTTCATGCACCCAATCCTGTCTTTATATGAACGTGTGCTAGGGTTTCAGGATTAGTGCGAAAAAAAGAACCAGTTCGCTACTTCTGAAGATGCCTTTGTGTTTCGATATGGCCTCAGCTGGTTTACAGCGCACCTGGGGCTCTGCCCTCGGAAGAATGTTTTCATTACCAAGTTTAATTTCCAAAGGCATTCTTTCTGTCCTCACTGCAGCTGGCTGTCCCTCCACTAACCAGAGCCATCCCTACCAAGTCCCCAGGGAGGCCGTGGTCCCACTTTCTTAGCACACCAGGTGTGCCCTGGCCGGTGGAAGCCGGAGCACCACAGGCCAGCTGGGGTACGTGTCTCACATGGGTTAAAGGCCTCCCTCTACCTTCTCAAGCAACAAAATGCAATCCTTGGTGTTGAGGCAATGGGTTTCTCTGTGGAATCACACAAAGCCGACTGGGTCCGTTCTCACCCCGCTGTTTGTGTTCCAGCTTCTGTGAGCCACCTGTGTTTCCACCACGAGCCATGACGCAGTCGAGGTCCACAGGTCACCTCACAGGAGAGCTCTGGGGCTCGTCTACTTCCAGTTGTTACTCTCTCTCTCTCTCTCTCTCTCTCTCTCTCTCTCTCTCTCTCTGTGTGTGTGTGTGTGTGTGCGCGCGCGCGCGTGCGCGCGTGTGCACGTATGTGAGATTCTATATACAAAGGAACCCCCAGACTCCTAGAGCTTTGTCCTTAAGATGAGGTGACTGCAAGTCTTACCCACAGTCCGCAAGGACGCCTGTACCTAATTCCTGCCACCACGTCCATGGACCGTAGCAAGCACTTCGTCAGCAGATCAGATGACTCCTTTTAACCAGCTCTTTTTAGCATCAATATAAGTCATGGTTTAGATCTAGATCCGCCGGCCCCCAGACGGTACCAGGATTCCCAGGGCCTGGTGGGGATGCCTCCTGCCATGGAAGGGGATCACAGGACCCTGAGCCCTTCTTGTCCCCTCCTGCCTTCCAGCAACTGTGACATGCCTGATTTGACTCCTCTGTGCACTTCCGGCAGCGTGTGCGGCCTCATCACCAGCACAAAGCAAAAGCGCCAAGAGATGACAACCTGAAACCATACTCTAAATCAACCTTCCCTCTCCAGAAGATGGTCACCTCGGGTTACCACAGACAGTGACAGAAAGCAGACACATACACCCATGAGCCATAGAGAGCAAGCAATGCCAGGTGGGGGTTGGGGAGGTGGCTCAGCTGGTAAAGGGCTTGCCAAGTCAGGGTGAGGGCCTCAGTGTGGATTCCCTAACACCCACACAAAATCCGGGCACAGCGGCACAAACCCACAGTCCTAGTGCGTGGAAAGCCTGCCCGCTTAGACAAACTGGCAGACTCCCGGTTATTAAGACGTCCTTTAAATAAATAAATAAATAATAACGCGGGAGCAGCTGAGGAGAAGACATGATACCAACCTCTGGGCTACACATGCAGGCACACACACACACATGTCCACACTCACAACACACACACACACACAACATCAATATACACAGAGATAAAGAAAACAGGCTAGGGGCTCACACCCATAACCCTAGCACTTGGGACACAGAGGAAAGAAGATCATGAATTTGAGGTTGACCTAGGCTACAGAGCCAAGACCCTGCCTCAAAACAACAAACGGCAGAAGGAGCCAGGTCTGATGGCACAGGCCTACAACCCCCGCCCTTGAGAGGTGGGGGCAAGAGGGTCAGTTCAATATCGTTCTCAGTTACATAAGGAATCCGAGGCCAGCCAAGGCTACAAGAGATTCTGTCTCCAAAACAAGCAACGACGAGAAAACCACACACCGAAACAAACCAGAAAGGAAAGGGAATCGGTTGCATTGGCAACCTGTGAAAAGGCTGAAGGAAGCTGGACTAACGACAGATAGCAGGCCTTAAACCGACAAGAAAAATAACTACCGGAGCATCTGAAAGTCCTGTCGCAGACACTTCTGGGACATTGGGATAGCTGTGTGATGCTGACGCGGCCACCGGGAGTCAGGGATGTGAGAGACTGGCTGAGCTCAGGCCCAAAGCGAGGGAGCCTTGGTGCTTAGTTCAGCACCTGCCTGGAAAGGGTCCCAGGCACGACCTCATTGCACCGACTCCTCCACAGAAGATAGCAGCACACAGGGGTCCCTCCCTGCACGTGGGGTGATTGGAATGTTTACAAGTAAAAGCTGAGACATCCTTAAGCTGTGACGTGCTGCGTAGTAATTTCCAGAGTTATGAGAAAACCCTTTGGAGAGAACCCTCTGGTAAGCATGGGCAGAAGAAGGGAGCACACACCTGCCGAGCAGACTAACCTCTGCTTACTCTAGAAGTAGTGTTGACATGTGTGCTGTATGTTTATGCTCCATACTTCACCTGACCATAATATTCATTCAAATTCATATTACTCAAACTATGAAGGGAAGGCAGGAACTACTCACTGATCCATTTTGGGAGGAATTTTTAATTTGTTAAGATTTATCTATGTAATGTGTTTAATTGTCTTGCATGCATATGTCTATGTGTGCCTGGTAGCCACTGAGGACAGAAGTGGGCATCAGATGCTCTGGGACCAAAGTTACAAATGGTTGGTTGTGAACCACCATGTGGGTGCTTGGAACTGGACCCAGGTCTTCTGCAGGAAAAGTCAATATTGCCCTTCTACCTTGTAGGGTATTCTTTTAAATTTCTGTCTTTTCCTTCCCACCCACCAAGATTACTACACCAGGGAAAAGTAAACAAACCCAAACACACACACAAAGAAGGGCCATTTAACAGAGTACATATTCCTGCACAACATACACACGCATACACGCATGCAAGCATGCACACATGCACACACAGACAGACAGAGAACAACAAGTTCTGAGACCCTAAGTACTAATCTTGAACCACAGTAAAGGGGTAAACAGTTCTAAATTAGCTGGGCATGGTGACTGATGCCTTTAATCCCAGTACTCGGGAGGCCGAGGCAGGTGAGTTTGAGGCCACTCTGGTTTACAGAGTGAGTTTACTCTGTGAGTTTGAGGCCAGCCTGGTTTACAGAGTGAGTTCCAGGACAGCCAGGACTACACAGAGAAACCCTGTCTCAAAGAGTTCTAAATAACAAAATAAGCCACCCCTAATGAAAACTGAATTTGTAGTGTGTTTGTTGCTGCTGCTGAAATATACGCTTTTCCAAAGGAAACAGAGCCGTCCCCAGTGGTTCGCTATGCAAGTATCCTTTGAAAGAGTTGAAAGACTACTCGAGAAATGGGGACCTACAGTAAGGAGGCAAATGAAATGAACAGGTGTTTATGAACAGACAAAGCTCAGACAGTCCAGAGGTCATGGGCAAATATCCAACACCCTCTTGTTACCACAAAAATGCAAATCAAAACTTCCCTGGGGTTCCACAGCACCCCTGTTGAAATGACTCTCGTGGAAACATTGACAAACGCTAGCGAGGGTGGGGACAGACACACTGGGGGTGTGGATGTACTAGTGGGGCCTCTATGGAAATCAGGACCGAGGCACTGCCACATGACCTGGGAATACACCAAAGGGACTTAAGTCAGCACTCCACGGAGATGCCTGCTCACTCGTCACGACGATGGTGCGTGTCACCATAGCCACGTTGTGGAATCAGTCTGGGTGTCACTTAATAGATACACCAGTGAAGGGGCCAATAAAATGTGATGTGATTATGTAAACCATGGAGTTTAACTGAGTGTATGTGTGTGTATATGGATGTGTATTTATATGTGTGTATGTGTGTAGTAATAGGGGCGACAGCGGGGCTACGTCCCCAGCACCCCGCCCGCACGGCTAGCTTTACCCGAAATAATTACACGGACACTGTATTCATTTAAACACTGCTTTGGCCCATTCCTATCTAGCCTCTTCTAGGCTAACTCTCGCACCTGGACTAGCCCATTTCTTATCATCTGTATAGCACCGGTCTTACCGGGAAGATTCTAGCCTAAGTCCATCCTGGGTCGGAGCTTCATAGCGTGCGTCTTCCCTGGAACAGGTAGCATGGCGTCTCTCCTGCGTCTGCTCCGGAGAGCAGAGCTGTGGAGTCTGACCTCACTTCCTCTTCCTCCCAGCGTTCTGTTCTGTTTACTCCACCCACCTAAGGGTGGGCCTATCCAATGGGCCTAGCAGTTTCTTTATTGCTTAGCCAATGAAATCAACAGATTGATATTTGACACTCCCACATCATATGTGTGTGTATATATGCATGTGTGTATATATGTGCGTATATGTATGTGTATATATATTTGTGTTTATGTGTATATGCATATATATTGTATATATGTATGTGTGTATGTGTGTGCATGTGTGTATGTGCATATATATATATGTGTGTGTATATGTATGTGTGTATGTGTGTGTGCATGTGTGTATGTGCATATATATGTGTGTATATGTATGTGTGTATATATATGCGTGTGTGTAGCTATACTGAGATATGTAGGAACTATGGTTGGAGGTCAGTTGGTTGAGAGCTTGCCTGCCATGCGCAAGGCCCTAGGCTCAGTCCCACCACCATGACAAGCCGGGTGTGGTGGCTCATTCTCACAATCCCAGCATTTCCAGTGGACAAGCGGAGGGCTGGCAGGGGACAGGAGGAGTGAGGGAGAGCAAACACGGGTGAAGCACATAACACACCTAAGAATGTCACCACAAAGCCTGGCACCTTGTACGTATGTTAAAGTTTTTCAAAAAGGTTTAGGGGCACCCTAAACTGCCCTTGCAGGTGTCTGCAGCACACCTCTGTCCAGTGCTGTCTTAGAATGTTGGGCCCAGTTATGGTGCAGGAAGGAATGCACATTCGTGAGCCTCCTCCACGCCCTCCACTTCTCTCACCCTCCTCTGGCTGTGTTTCCACACAGGAGTGGAAAGCCCGCCCAGCTTCTCACACGGCTTTTGCCCAGGTTACAGTACAGCACGGGTTTATCCGGCCACATCTGGCCACATCTGGCCACAAGTTGCATCACAGGAAATGTAATCAGACCCTGACAGTCCCAATCCATCTAGCTGTGTACCAAGCAACCCCCCCCCCGCCCCCATGTCTGGTCCAAGGCGCTGTCTCCCACACCAAGAGCAGCTGTGCACACACCGCTTCAAGTTCAGCCCAGTTTGGTTCCCCACTAAACACTGGCACATGGTTCTGTGAAATGTGGCGGATGAAGCCCCCTCTCCCACTATTGAAGGAACCCGATTCCTGACAAAGGCCCAGAAGGCCAGCTTTCTGTCCAAGGTACCGACCTAGCTGACCTCTGGATACCTCTGGGCATAAATCCCACGTTGTAGTTTAGTTTTAAGCCTGAGGCTCTGGCGCCTTGAGTTCTATAGTGACGAAGAAAGGAGGCTGTAAAAACCAGTTCCCAGGAAGAGGACCTGTATCTCTGAGTCAACGACTAAGAACCAGCTGAGATGGAACAGCCTTGGGAGAGTCGCAGGAGGATGGCGTTTTCATGCGAGCACGCCCTGGGTTTATGTGAAATTTTGCATTTTAGCAGAAGTATAAATGTCTGTATGTACTGAAATGCCAGCTAGTGTCTGCAGTGACAGACAGGTTTGCCACAGAGCCAGCGTTCATGGTAATGACCGTGGAACGATCGATCCCAGAGGATGAAGACCTTTCTGCAGAGTGCTGGACAGGTAGTTCTGTGGCCTGAGTGTGAAATGTCCCCATAAGCTTGTGTGTTTGAACACTGGAGCCCCAGCTGGTGGCGCTGTCTTCGAGAAAGTTTTGGACTATTTAGGAGGTGAAGATAGATGGAGGAAATGGATCACTGGGGGTGCGCCTTGAAGTTTTATTGGCCCGCCCCACTCCCTGACTGCTCTCTGCTTGGCTGTGGAGGCAATGTGACCAGCTCACTCCTGCTAGCATGCCTTTCTCCCCCACCCCCCACCCCCGCCATAATGCAGCATATCTTTCAAGTACGAGCCCAAGCAAGTCCTTTTTTGGGGGAGGGGGTTTCGAGACAGGGTTTCTCTGTGGTTTTGGAGCCTGTCCTGGAACTAGCTCTTGAGTCCAGGCTGGTCTCGAGCTCACAGAGATCCGCCTGCCTCTGCCTCCTACGTGCTGGGATTAAAGGCGTGCGCCACCACTGCCCAGCAAGCAAGTCCTTTCTTGAGTTGCTCTTCCAGACACTGGTCGACAGCAAGAAAAGAAGGAGACAGAGCAGGGTCTCTGGGGAATCCTGCCCCTTCTTATTCTGCTGCGGACCTCACGTGCTCAAAGGCAACAGGTATTAATAGTTCACAGTGTTGTTGACATGACTCCCCTGTATTGTCAGGCCGGGGATCAAATCCCAGACCTCGCACACAGCAGACAAGCACCCTACGCCTGAGCTGCGTCTCCACCCTTCATCCTTCATTTATAAAGGCATGATGTAACCGCACACACTAACAATTCATGGCAGAAGATTGTGGAGGGTTTGGTTGCACCAGTTTTGTGACCCATGGCATGGCTTTAATGCCATCTGTGAGGGTTACACATGCCGTCCTGGCAATTACGAGGGATTAGAGCCTTGATCTTAACGCAGGCATTCTGAAGAGGCACTCAGCCAGAAGCAGGAGTTTAGAAGATCTCGCACTAAGCTCCAACAGGCTGCCCGCCTCGCCCAGCATTTCAGCTGTCAATCAAGAAGCGGGGCCGGTACGGCCCCACCTGAGAGGAAGAAAGGAGTTCCGTGCAAGCACTGAAGCTTCTCTTGGGAATGAGAAATACCTCAGACGCAGCAAAGCGGCTCTCCCTGCCATGTTCCAGTGATTCTGTAAGATAATCAATGCCCTCCACAGCCGGAAAACTGGAAGACCACCTTGTACGCACCCAGGCTCGAGACTGCATAGGTCTGGGGGTTCTAGAACCCATCTATTCCTAACAAGGGGACTCTCCTCAGTCTCCATGAGAATACAGGATAACAAGCCGCAGCATAACAGTGACCATAAAACCACTCATGATCCCACGCAAGCATTCTCCTGCGGCAGCCAGACTCCCTCAGAACACACCCAATGAGAAAGACTTAAGAGTGAAGGCTGAGAAATAACCACCTCTGTTTCTACTAAAATGAAGGTATTACCACGACAGCAGAGGCCAGCTAAGATTTCCAATTAGAATATTCACAAGACAAGAAACCAACACAAAATTCAAAGGCCCTAAATTTTCCCCTCACAACCTGCTCTCAGCAGACTCTTTCTCAGGATTGTGTGTGTGTGTGTGTGTGTGCGCGCGCGCGCGCGCACGCACGTGCACACATGCACACAAACATGCTATGGTGTGTATGTGCCATGTGTACACGCAAAAGTCAGAGGACAATTTGTAAGCACCAGTTCTCTCCGGGGTTCAAACTCAGGCCATTAGTCAAGCTTGGTGGCATCTATCTTTACCCAGGGGGCCGTCTACTTTAGTTTTGTTTCAAGTTGACACAAACCTAGACATACCTGGGCTCCTAACTGAGGAACTGCTTACACCAGACTGGCCTCTGGGCACACCTGTGGGGCATTTTTCTTAGTTAATGATTAGCCCACTGCGGGCAGTGCCATCCCTGGACTGGTGGTTCTGGGCGGTATAAGAAGGCAGACTGAGCAAGCCCAGGAGAGCGAGCCAGTAAGCAGCAGCCCTCCAGGCCTCTGCCTTGAGCTCCTACCAGGCTACTCTAGATGATGGACGGTACCGTCTAAGATGAAACACACCCTCTCCTCCCCCAAGACGCCTTCGGTGTTTTTATCACAGCAACAGAAAGCAGAGCAGCACATCTCATTGGGGCCCCATGCTGATCATTTTGATCATTTTAAACCCCAGCTGTGGTTAAACAGGTTACAGAACTGAGGCAGATTCCACAGGTTCGGGAATGAGGTTTTCTTGTCAATCAAATAGTCTGTCCCTACATCAGACAATCAGAGCTGTTACCCAGCCCCACTAAACTAACCTCAGTCAAGCCACACAACCCTCTGCAATGTGCGCTCACCTTTCTTTGATGGTAAATGCATACTGAGTCCCCGTGTCTCTGAAATCTTTACACATGAGAATAGCCAAGCGCGGAAGATTAATTCTACAGCTGATAGATTTGAATAAAATGCAAATCTGCACAAGGAAAAGAGGCTAAACTGGACGACGGTCCCCATTGGTGGGGAGGGGGCAGTCCTTCCTATTCTGATTTTGGATGGAAGACATTCCTGTTGGATGTACAGAGCCTGTTCCTTGAACTCCCAGAGAGCTACGATTGACTGGGAAGGGTCACAGCTCCCATGTTCCCTGTCACAGGATGAAAGTGAAGAGCCAAGGAGAAAGCGATTTGCTCAGAGGTGACAAACCCATTGACGGCCGCCACCACAAAGCCAGCGTGAAAGCTGAACCACACCTTAACACTGAGCTGCCAATCACACAACAATGCACACG
This sequence comes from Microtus pennsylvanicus, assembly GCF_037038515.1. Lineage (NCBI taxonomy): Eukaryota > Metazoa > Chordata > Mammalia > Rodentia > Cricetidae > Microtus > Microtus pennsylvanicus. The sequence continues at coordinate 107,949,928 of NC_134588.1, read as the reverse complement.
TGACAGGAGCCTCTGAACTGCTCCCTTCATCCTAGCTGACAAGGTAGTGGTAGGATCATCTGGGGTTGCCCTTTGACCTCTCCGAGGGAAACCAGGGTTGGCAGAGAGGAACCAGTACTGCACACGTGCCCCAGCACCCCTACCTCTCACTGCTCCCCAGAGCACTCCCCCGACACACACACACTATGCCAGCCCCCACCCCTACCGCACCCTCACTCACCCCCCTCGCCTCCCTCCCCAGCGCAGGCGGTTGCTCTTGATTTCCTCCTCTCTGCAGATCCAGCTCCCTTTGCTGAAGAGGACATTTCATCTTTCCTACCTGAATGCCTAACGTAGGCTTCAGGTCCAGATTCAAAGCACAGAGGCCGTGTGTGTGTGTGTGTGTGTGTGTGTGTGTGTGTGTGTGTGTGTGTGCATGCAGATGTACACACCCAAGCAGTGTGTATGGAGGAGAGAGGCTGACACATCACAATATGTCTGAGAGCTTTACTTTCAGAAAGGGTCTCACTGAATCTGGAGCTCGGTCCTTCAGCTAGACTGGCTGGCCACTGAGCCCTGGGGACACACCCAGCTGTCTCCACACCCCAGTTCTGGCTCGCTGGCACACGCTGCCACACTCAGCCTTTGATGTGAGTGTTGGAGAACTGACGTCAGGCCTTCACCCTCATGCAGCGAGCACTGTGCCCACTCGGCCACCCCAGTCTCCTCCCAGGCCGGCTTTCACCCCTGGCCCACACGGGTCTAGGCACTGAATGGCTAAAGACAGGCACCATCCTCGCCTTACTCTGTGATATGCCTAGCACAGGTGGCATTCAGTCTTCACCTGTTACCTAAGTGCTGGACCCTCCTAATGCCCCCCCCCCCAGTGTCTAGCAAGTCCTAGGGAAGTCACTCAATTCTATTTAATAAAAATCATTTCTAGAGACATTGACGTGTGAGCAGTTATGAATTAGTGGACGCAGCACTCTGTCTTTCCAGACAGAATGGCTTTTAAGATTGGCAAGAGGACCACAAAGTGAGCGTCACTCTTCCCAATTTACAGGTCAGGAAACAGAGGCCAAACAGGGTCAGTAATTTCTCCAGTCACTCTGCACATAAGCTTCAGAATTATAATCTGAGCCAAGTCCAACACAACAAACCCTACCTGCACGTATAGCCATTTACTATATATTATAATGCCCCAATGTATATGAATCCATTGTAGCTATTTACCATATATTATAATGAGGCAATGCACATGAATGTCGTATAGCTATTTACCATATATTATAATGAGGCAATGCACATGAATGTCGTATAGCTATTTACCATATATTATAATGCCCCAATGCATATGAATGCATTGTAGTTATTTACCATATATTATAATGCCCCAATGCATATGAATGACTTGTTAGCAACAGAAATAGAAATACTCAAAGAGCAAAAACACTTTCTTTCCAGTGCTATACAATTTAAGTTTTATTTTTTACAGGAATTTACATATGTGTAAATATGTATACCCCAAAATGCCACCACTAAACAAGGCACAGCTATCTGCCTGCCATCAGCACAGCCAGGACTTTTCCCAGTTTGTTCCAGCTCCACTGATTGGCTGCTGAGGCCAACCTCTGGCTGCCCATGGACATGATCCTGGGCAGACAGCCCACCCTAACGCTAACGCCAGACACCAACACTAAGGACAGCAAGCACAGAGGTGTTCAGGGACAAAAGCCTCCACAGAACTACGGTCACCCTGCAGAAGAAGCTGCAAGGAGAATGGTTGGACCTCAGGTGTGGCACGTGACCATCAGTTTCCTCTGTCCCCTGAACCCCAGTGAGATCCCAGGTGTCTCGGAGCTTCCTGAGGCTCAGGGTTCCTGGGTCACTCAGTGTAGGCTGCTCTCTGCCCACGGGCTGCCCACCAGCCAACGTGTCATGTGGCCATCAGGACTCAAAATGCACAAGCGTGGACTCCTTACAAGAGTCTCATCCTGAATGCCTGGGAGATGAAAACAAGGAGGCCACCTTGCCCAGCAGCCGCACACTAGGGACCTGCCGGTGTGGTGTGCATGGCTGTGACCCCAGCTGGCAGTCTGGGACAAGAGGATCACACGTCGGAGGCCTGACTGGTCACAAAGTGAGACCCTGACTCAAACCAGAACAAATCACAAAGAAGAATAGCTTGCACGGAGCTCAAAGAAACAAATATGTGTTTTAACCACTCTCCGCGGGGATGGGAAGACAGCTCCGCAGTAAAGTACGTAACATCCAAGCACAGGAATGTGAGTTCAATTCCTAGAACCCACACAAACATCCGGGGTACGGCAGGCTTGGAGTCCCAGGGTTTGGGAGGGTGGGGACAGAGACAGGAGGATCCCTGTAGTCTAGACAATTCAGTGAGCTCCAGGCTTAGTGACTGTCTCAAAAGACCAGGACAGCACTCCCGCGGAGGATACACAAGGTTGTCATCTAGCTTACACACACACACAGACACACACACACACACACACACACACACACACACACACGCACACACGTACGCGCACACACACGCATGCATGTGCATTTTAATCTTTTTTTTTAATTCTTAAAAAATGCTTTTTCATTTGGGTGGTGGTGGTGCATGTCTTTAATCCCAGCACTCGGGAGGCAGAGGCATATGGATCTTTGTGAGTTCAAGATCAGCCTGGTCTACAGAGTGAGTTCCAGGACAGCCGGAGCTACACAGAGAAACCCTTTTGGAAAAACAAAACAAAATAAAAATGCTTTCCCATGTCTGTGGGTCACTCTCACTTCAACGCTATTTGCTCCTTTTCTTTGTAAGGGGGAAATAGGGAAACCAAAGGCAGCTGCAGCACCCAAACGTGGGTGGCTTCTCCTTGTGACACAGCCATCAAACCCGAATGCCAACTACCCACTCAACTGCTTTAAAGAGAAAAAAAAATGGCTTTGGTGGGAAAAGTCTCTCATTCTTACCTCCCCGTAAAAATCTCACGAGGGAAACAGAAGGAAACCCACTTCCCCGTACCAGCTGAGGGCCCTTCCTCTGACGTCAGCACTGGTCGCCTGAGCCACTGGAGCTCTGTCAGCTCACGCCTACTAAGAACAGCAGTTTCTTCTAAACATATGATTAGGCTAAAAACACAGCAGGTGCTGACACGTTAGCAGATAGCTGACTCTTTTCAGGACCCCCGCCTCCTGTCCCCGTACAGGGACATGTGCCCAACTCACCTCCCGCAGCTCCAGCCTCTGGGCCACGGCCTCCAGACACTCCTGCCCCGTGCTTTCCACAGACAGGGTGCACTCAATGACATTGCTGTCCAGCAGGCGGATCCGTGTAACAAAGCAGTTCTTGCTCAGGACATTGTAGCGCCGAGTCCTACGAAGCTTCAGGCCGAAAGGCATGGCTCTGCGGCCGGGGGACGCCTCCCTCCTCTCCTGGCACAGGCACCCCTTAGACAGCCTTAGCAGGTCTGTGTTGGAACGGTCACACTAAGATAGGGGGAGGGTGTCCATGTCCGTCAGGCCCTCTGCAGGACGGCTGTAGAGGAAAGAGAGGCAATGTGATTACTCACTGGATTGGAAGGGAAGCTGTCGGTGGTGCATACATGTGTGCACACTAGCACCCAGGCAGGTGAAGGCTCAGACTCAGGTGCCTGTGAGCGCTGCAGCTCTGATTGCCTTGTGAGAGACCGCATGTCTTACCCGCTCTCGTCAGGGTGAAGCGTGAGAAGACCCGCGAAGAAGAGGCTTAGCAGAAAGAAATACATCCCAGGTGCACAGCCCCTCCAGACCCCAGGGCACCCCACACTCCCGTTTACACCACCATCCTCTCTGGGCCCCTCTCTGCAAGAGGAGCAGAAAGGTGCTGGCCACCAGGCCTGACAAGCCGAGTTCAGCCCCCGGAGCACACATGGCAGAGGAGAGAGTCAATCCCACAAGCTGTCCTCTGAGCTCCATGTGTGTGTCTTGTCACACACATGAAACATCTACAATAAGGAAATGCATGCAGCAGAAAATGATTGTGCACTGAGAACGCAGGTGGTGGCCCCAGAGCTTCGAGGAACCGAACACTTATTTCATCTTGCTCCCACCCTAAGACGTTGACGTTGAGTTTCTACAGCTCTTTTGTTTAATGATTTAATACTTATTTTAATAACTATTTACTCAGAATGTATGATGTGAATGTTGACAGCATACATTTAACATAGATCATTTCTACTCTTTAATTTACAACACAGGATTCTCATTGCCACCTTGTTTTAGTGCTGAGAAGCAGATCCAGGGCCCTACGAGCTATATCCCTACTCCCTGAAATATACAGATTCAATAGTGTACTTAAAAATCTCACTGTGAGCCGGGCGGTAGTGGCGCACGCCTTTAATCCCAGCACTCGGGAGGCAGAGGCAGGCTGATCTCTGTGAGTTCGAGACCAGCCTGGTCTACAAGAGCTGGTTCCAGGACAGACTCCAAAACCACAGAGAAACCCTGTCTTGAAAAACCACACACACAAAAAAAAATCTCACTGTGTCCTTTTGTTCAACAAATAATGAGACAGATGCATGGAATACCCAAGCACGGCTACGTTCCTTTACAGATGAGTTGGTACAAAAGCCCTGTCCCCGGTTACAGATTGTTTAACCCACTAGTGAAAGACTGACAGGAACCTGACGTCCCAGCAAATGAAAATAAAGACAAGACAAACGCGGAGAACGCAAGCATTAAATACCAAGCAAAATGGCTTTACCGTCGCCCTGAACCAGTGACGTCCTGGTCAGGAGGCCCAGGAAACTTCTCTCAAAGAAGCCGGCAATAAGCAGAGAAGTTTTTCCATACGGCTGCCTGCTCCTGCTAGGCTCAGAGAGTTATGGCTGGATGGACTGACAGCTAACTCAGGCAGGTGCAAGCAGCTTGAGCCCCTCATCCATCCTGGCACGGCACTGCTCCTGAGTGAACACATAGGAACCACTGGTCCCTGCAGGAATCGGTCGATGGATAAAGGAGCTGTCTGCGATATTTATACGCCGCTCCCTGCCAGAACCCCAGGCCTCCTGAAGGTTGTCAGGGTATAACCCTACAACACAGCAAAACACACTCCCAGCCTCCCTCGGCAGGCTTTGATATTCGCCCTCGGCACATTCCTGAGCATGGCAGGTACATGTTTTATGATAGCTTAAGATACGTATGGCTAGAAATGCTGGCTTGGTAAAATAGATTAACATTTCTGAACCACTTTATGTTGGCAGAGTATCATGTTTACTTCCAAGCCACGCCAACCTGATCTCCTGATAGGGACAGAAAATGTGGAGGGACCCACCCAAAGGGGGGGGGGGAGAAGAAGGGAAGCCAAAATATCCTGTGTTTACTGGTGAATTCCCCTCGACTTACGGAAGCACAGGACAGGCAAGCTAAGAGTCGAAGCCTACGTTAAGAAAGCCTTAAAAAGACAGAAGTGTTTGCTCTGTGGACACCAGTATGTTTGTTTCTCTTCCTGGACCAGGCTCTTTACATCTGGGTGTGTCTCCCTTAAACACCTATGAAAGAATGTGGCTGGCTTGGTACCTGGCTAGCCTAGCAAAAACAATCTCTCCACAGACTCTTCAGCACGACACAACACACGGATGGTGAAATAGCAACTCCCCAGATAACTGCTGTTCTGAAAAAGACCAGAATGCGCACGCAGCGAAGAGTGTCTGTTCGGCGGTTATCGTCTCGGGCTGTTTGGGGCTGTGGGGCTGAACTCCACATCTTTCTAAACCTGTCAGCTGCCTTGGTGAAGGCTCCCAAACAGCCCTCAGGGGTGTCTACCGTCAAAGAACAACCCGGCATCATGGACTCTAGAAAATAGCTATGCCAGCTAAGAAATAAAAATAAAAGATTTTCTGAATCTTTGATTTGCAAGATAATTCCAACAGAAAAAAATTCAAGAGAATTGGTCTGGACCATCAACAAGTAAACAACTAAAAACAAATATCAAAGGGAGGGTAGAAAGAAGCCCATGCAAGCTGCTTCCCAGGCAACAAGTGGAGAAATTGGAAAAAATAAAAGGGGGTTTGTTGATATTGATTAAACCCAGTTGAGGGGAAGGGCAGGATTCGGAAAGTCAGGAAGCATCAAGGCAACCTTAAAATTTAAGAGAATTAGATCATTGCTAATTTTCTTGGTTTTATTGTGTGTGTACAGCATCCCGGTGTGTGCATGCACAGATGTACACTGATTATGGAGGTCAGAGGGCAAGGGCAGTGTCTTCCTTAATCATTCTCCACCACATTTTTTCTCTGAGACAAGTTTCTTCCCTGATTATGGAGCTCGCTGACTGGCTACAGTGGCTGGCCAGCAAAGCAAGGATCCTCCTGACTAGATCCTAACTGGCGGACCTTTTTACATGGGTCTGGGTAGCAAACTCAAATCCATACACCTGCAAGCAAGCCCTTTGCTGAGCTGTCTCTCTAGCCAACATTTTCTGCGGTTTCTGATAGTGGGGTTGCAGTTATGCAGGAGAGAGAAGTTAGGCGATATCAGCAGCTTTATTGTGAGTAAAAACCGTCAGGATGGAGGCTTGAGAGAGGGCTCAGTGGTTAAGAGCACTGATAGCTCTTGCAGAGGACACGGGTTCAATTCCCAACACCCACATGGTGACTCACAACCATCTGCAACTCTGGTCCCAGCAGATCCGATGCCGTCCTCTGGCCTCTAAGGGCACACACGTGGTGCATAGACATACATGGAGGCAAAGCACACATACATATAAAATAAAAAGAAAAAAAAGTTTAGATGTCATGATGCCTGTAATTTTTAAATGGTATTAATGCATGCATGCATGTATATACACACGAACACATGGTGTACACACACACACACACACGAGACTGACAGCAGTTGAATACAGACACTGTCAGACTGCTCTGCTTCTCCAACCTCCTAAATACTTTCAAGACAGAAAGTTAAAGGGGAGATGCCTACCCACACAGACGGCGCTCTAGTACCTAAGGCTTTAAGGCTTGGTCTGAAGGAGCTCGGCAAGCAACATCATCGGTGCTTATTTGAACAAATTAACCTGGGTTTAAAATATCAGCGTGATTTGACACTCGTACCCAAAGCTAGAAACGCATTCCCTGTCTCTTCCACATACATTGATACATTCATACACACCTCAATGAAAAGCCCATAACACCCACTCCCGACAGTGAGGGCCACAGGGCTGTGCTTCCTGGCCAAAGGCAGATGTGATACCTGGATGATCCCAGGCCACCCCACACTATGACACAACAGGAGAGCTTGAACTCTGCTCAGTGGACCACTTCATGTCCAGTGGACGAGCCTCAGTCCTTACGTTCCCAAGGAAACGATCACTCACGCACCAAGCTCTGCCTTTAACCATCACACAAGCGCCACACAGCACCTGCTTGTCCTCCACAGCAGGTCCACTTCTGTCACCTCCCTTCCGGTCTAGAGCCTGGCTTCAGGCTCCTTGGCTGGGCTTCCCAGGGTGGCTCTCTGTGGCTCCTCGCAATTGCTTTGTCACAAAAAGAACAAAAACAACAACAAAAAAACAGAACTAACTAAAAAACACATAGAAAGGACTGTGTTTGTGACACTTTCAATTAAGGAAAGAAGGGAGGGAGGGAAGGAGGGAGGGAGGGAAGGAGGAAGGGAGGGAGGGCAAGAAGGAGGGAGGGAGGGAAGAAGGAAGGAAGGAAGGAAGGAAGGAAGGAAGGAAGGAAGGAAGGAAGGAAGGAAGCAAGCAAGCAAGCAAGCAAGCAAGCAAGCAAGCAAGCAAGCAGGAAGGAAGACCCTACATTGAGGCTGCAACTCGCCATACTAAAAATGGCATCATTGGAAAACAAGTAACAGGCTGGATAGATGACTCAGTGTATAAGAGCACTTGCCGACAGCATACACACACAGGAAAGGGCAGCGGGACGGGTGTGTGTGTGTGTGTGTGTGTGTGTGTGTGTAACAGAAGGGACCCTTCTACACTGGTAATGGGAACAAATACTAGTTTAAACACTATGGAGGTCACTATGAGGTGTTGGAGAAACTAACAGCGGATCGAGCTTGCCTAGGAGCCAACCACATCAGTCACTCCTGGGCATTGCCCAGAGGACATCACAGACACCACACACCAGTGTTCACGGCAACGCTCCTCATTCCCTATGGGGCTAACGGGATGTCCAGCAGCAGAAATGGACAATGTAAAGGCGACTTATCTTCTCCGTGGGTTCCCTTCAGCTGTGAATAAGAACAGAGACAGACTGTGGGGGATGAAGACAGCAGGAGATAAGCATGGGTGCTAGGTCTTCTGCAGACACGTAAAACCACGCACTCACAGGATACGTGGGAGCAGCTGCTAAGTGGCTGCGCAGGGGGAATAAAGGAGGCTGATGGAAGTGGGGAGAGAAGATGCTCCAACACCGTCAAACACACGCATGCAGATAGAGCCCACCCCGGTAAACTTTAAATGTGTTCTTAAGAAAGCAAGGCTAGACCACGGTCTTCATTCTATTTTAAAACTTTTATTTTTAAAACAGAACTATCTAATTTTATCTCATTAAGTAACCTTTTAATTAATTAATCAATTAAAAAAAATACAGTGGGGGCTGTGGGATGGGTAGTCCGATGGGTAAAGTGTTTGCACGCAGGCATGAGGACCTGAGTTCAGATCACTAGAACCCACGTAAAGCCAGACATAGCCACGTACATCTGCCACGTCAGGGTCCTCGCTGAGATGCGAGCTGGGATGGGAACACGCCTAGATGCTCTCAGGCAGCTAACCCGGCACATGCAGTCGGGCAGCTGGCATGTGGTGAGCAGCAAAGAGGCCTTGTCCCCAGACGAGGTGACAGGGGAGAGCCGATAGCTGAGGCTACCTTCTTCACACTGGCGTGGCATGTGCAAACCGTCAAGTGTACACGGACACACACATCATACCTGTGTGCATGCGCATGCACACAAATCAGAGTAAACCACAAGGTAAACTATGGGTTCAAGGGAATAATGACCTGTCAATGCCAAGCTCATCCGTTATTAAAACGTGCGTCACTCTGGCGGGGGACATCATTGTGGGGCCGAGGAGCCGAGGGCTGTGCCGGGGGAGAGCTGCACTTTTGGCTCCATTTTGCTGTGAACTAAAAATGACTCTAAAAATTAAAGTCCTTTTAAAAAGGGAAGTTTCATGGGTGTTGGTGAGATGGCTCAGCACTTAAAAGGACACCCTGCTCTTGCAGAGGACCAGAGTTCAGTTCCCAGCACCCACACTGGGTAGCCAACTGCTCGAAACTCCATCTCCAGGGGATCCGATGCTTTCTTCTGCCCTCCGTGGGCACACACTGTGCTCAGAGGCACAAATCCATACACATACGCAATACTTAATAAAACAGGCTGGGCCTTTGATCTAAGCCTTCATGAAGCAGAGGCAGGTGGCAGGTTTGGGGTCAGCCTGGTGTGCACAGCAACATTCAGGCCAGTCAGGCTTACATGGTGGGATCCTGCCTTGAAAAACTAGCAACACCCTAAAATTAAAACTAAAGCAAAACAAATCATTTAAAAAATAAAACTGAAAGATAAAAAAAAATATTGCTTTATTTAGCTATGCTCTCAGACTATTCAGCACCCTGCTGCAGGCTGCAGTGGCCTGCTCAATGACGTCAAAGCAACTTTTTTACTTAATAATAACAGTAAAAGGAATGGGGCCGACTCAGATTTCTTCCAAGAGAAACAGTGACATCGTCTCATTCGGCTGCTAACCTTTTCCATTCCTTAGTGCATCCTAGAAAAGGCAGCCCTGGCCAAAGTGGGAATGTGTCTGTGCGTCTGTGAAGACACTGCAGGCTGAGCCTGCAGTGGAGGAGCTGCTAGCCTGCGACCACAACACTCGGGAAGCTGAGTCTGCAGTGGTTGGAGCTGCAGGCCTGTGATCACAACACTCGGGAGGCAGAGCTAGAAGGATCACAGAATTGGGGGTCAGCCTGGTGCACACAGTGAGTTCATAGCCAGCACAGACTAATAACTAGGTCTTATCTCAAAGAATCCAGGAAGAAAGAGAAGGAAGGGGATGGAGAAAAGAACAGGGCAGTTCACAGTGGGTGCTGGAGTGAGAGACTGCTGGTCGACCTGAGCTACAGAGGAGTTCCCAATGAGCCAAGGCTTGCCTCAGACCCCAGGCCTGAGACAAGGATGAATGTCAAGTCACACCCTCTCTACTGTGCCCATCCAGTCAAGTTCCCTCTTGGTTCCTCTCACAGCACGCTAGGTTTGTGCAACAGCATAAAACAGCCGCGGGGGCCAGGCGGTGGTGGCGCACACCTTTAATCTCAGCACTTGGGAGGCAGAGGCAGGCTGATCTCTGTGAGTTCGAGGCCAGCCTGGTCTACAAGAGCTAGTTTCAGGACTGGCTCCAAAAGCCACAGAGAAACCCTGTCTCAAAAAAAAAAAAAAAAACAGCCGCGGGAGTTTGCAAACAAGCACTTTACTACCTCATCAGCCCTGTGGAGAAAGCCCTTTCACACGGAAAGTGTTAACATGTAACAGGAAATCCGGTTGAGCCCTGGGCTCTCCCAGCCCAGCATCTAGCATCCCAGGATTCTGACACCTGAAGCATAAATAGCTTTTCAAGAGCCATCCTGGGGGAAGGGGGGAGGGGTTAGATGACCCAGGGATTCCCTTATCTTAGTCAGGAGCACAGCTCAGACTCTAGAGTCTCCAACTGGTCTTACATTCCAGGAGGTTCGACCAGCAATTACTTTGAGAAGCTCCCAACACAATGATGTCTGCACTCCGCCCCACCCTTAGGTTCCCGAAGGAGAAGCTGTGGGTGGGATTTGGGGTTAAGGTCTTCTGCACGCAGCAGGAACCCAGGACGGAGAGAGTTGCACAGTCAGACCCAGGAGCCTCAACTGTGGTTCTGTGGCCTGCCCACAGGAGGATTTGGAACCTTATGGGTCTGGTTCTGGGCTGTAAGAGAGGGTCCTGTTGTGAAGAGCAGAAAGGGCTTACTTGGGTCATTGGTGCTTTGGCAAAAAAGATAGGATTCCTATTTCCACAAGGAACTGCCCACCACTCATGCTTCCTTCTCCAGCCTTTGTGGGGTCCTTCTACTGTGGGCAAGGACCTCACAGAGATGGCACCACTCACACACAGATGCTGCGAAATTATTTGCTAGAGCACTTTAGTGGGCCCACAACAACATGTCAGGGCGTTGTTCTGCAAACACCACATTTTAAAGCCTTTTAGAGCAGAGGATACAGAGGGAGAACAGGGAAGCTTCAGAGTCTCAACTCCACAGTCCTCTCCCCGAGGGGCCTATTACCCTCCTGAAAACTCAAAGATGGAAGCTTCCATCACTAACTGTAAGCTATGGGTTCTAGTATGTTATGGTCTTGTTTTTAACAATAATAAAGCTGTCAACAAAAAGCCCTTCAGAGCTACACACACACACACTGTTGTCAGATACTTATACACTGTCAAAATATATTGCTGTGATTGGTGTAATAAAAAGCTAAACGGCCAATAGCTAGGCAGGGGAGATAGGCGAACTTCAGGGCAGAGAGAGGGAACATGGGAAGAAGAAGGCGGAGTCACCAGACAGATGGAGAGGAAGCGGGATGGGCAGTGCAGAGTAAGGTGACTGAGCCACATGAAAGAGCATAGATTAAAAGGTACCGGTTAATTGAAGTTATAAGAACTAGTTAAGAACAAGCCTAAGCTAAGGCTGAGCGCTCATGATTACTATTAAGTCTCCATGTCATTTTTTTTGTGAGCTGCTGGCCCAAAGAAAAATCCATGTACAAGACACAACAAAACCAGGTGTCCGATCCTACACTTGGTTGATCAAATAAATCCTTAAACAGGGCAATAAGCAGAGAGGGTTCCAGAGTGTCAACCAGACACAGTCTAATCAGCTACTCTTTGATGAACCTGCAGAGTCTTTGGGCAGAAGAGAAGTAAAATCCGAGCCTTCCCCGTGAGCAGCTTCTTTTTATTTCCCATACTGTGTGATGCGTGCTTACTTCCCCCACTTAAATCTGAGCTCTGAAAGCGCCAAGAGAAGCTAAGTGCCAGCACCGTGTTTACCAACAGCCTCTGGAATTTCTCCAGCATTCCACAGTCTTAGACTCCCAAACACACCTCACAGAACTATGCAACCCCGATCTAGGTGTGAGGACAGACAAATTGACAGAACTAGTTCATCCTGTGCATAAACCATGGGGCACAGCTTGACTTTCACACATTGGCTGTCGTGTCCCCAAGAAGATGCTATATGAAATGGATGGAGCCTTGAGGGGGAGATTTAAACTACTTTCTCTCAACTCCCCTGAAAGAACATCAGGAGGAAAGTGGGCTTTGTTTGATAAAAATGTAACTGTTAGTTTCTTCGGTCTGTTTTAATAGCTTTGAGACAAGGTCTCGCTATGCTTCCTTGGGCTCCTAAGGAGCTGCGATTACAAATGTTTGAATTTCATGGAACTCGCGTCACAATCAAAGGTCAAGCCACTTTTAAAAACATAAAACTTCTCTGTAAGGTCTAAAGCTCAAGTTTTTCAGTTGCTGAAGAAAACACCCATGACCTCAAAGCATTTAAAAGCACATTTTCAAATCCTGACCCCTTCCAAACACTCAGCGGGAAGATGAAATTTATCCGCAAACACATTTTCCAACTTCCCTGAGCACAGAGTCATATAAATGACCTTTCAAAACTCTTCTTGAGCCACGTTTAAAATGAAAGGCGGCTGCTTTACTGTGCATCACCTCAGGGGAGGGGTGCAGAGAAGGGGTGCAGTGGAGGGGAGACACAGTGGCGGGGACACCATGGCGGGACGCAGTGGAGGGACGCCTGTGTGAAGAGTGGGCTAAACAGCAGCTTCCTTAGACAGATAAAGCCAGAGTCACAAGGCCTCCTGCACAGACATGTACCATAAAACCCTTGAGTCCAGGGAAATAAAACTTGGCCCTCGCTTCACTTCCTAGCTTTACACAGCTCAAGCCGCTGTCGACCTTGCCCCACAAGGTTCCAGTGGCTTCTCACAAACTATTACCAAAAGGATCCAAACCTGGGTGAAGGTGATGGATAAATTGTGGAAACAAACACTCTATGGTGCAGAAAGCGGCCTCCAAAACTGCCCCACCAAGCATCATCCAGGATGGTCAGGCAGGGTGGCACACACTGTGACCTCCTCACTGGGTTAGCCAAGGCATGGGGATCAGAGGTTCAAGGCCAGCTCGGGGTACACAGGAAGACCTTGTCTAGAAAACACTAACAGCTATGATATCCAGCACAGACTGTGAGAGAACGCAGGAAACAAATTCATTTCACAGATGCCGCACCCTTGGCGCTTAAAGTAACATCCAAAGGCTCCAAGATGCAGAACCCCCACCATCTAGAGCCTCTTCCTTTTGGGGTGGCTCTGCCCTATATTCCCCTCACACTCAGAAGCAAGGCAGCTCTGGAAATGTTGGGAAAGTGCACTTTCTAACTTGGAGGAGGCAGAGGGACAGCAGAAGGGAAGCCCCTGGGAGAGCGTGGTTTAAAAAGCCCCCTAGGTAACCATAAAAAGACTCCTTCCTCTCTGACACTCTGCCTTCAGATGGCTGACTAAGGAACTTCACTCCTTACCTTACCCAAATTCTTAGGGCATCCAAAGTACACTCTGAATAAAGTATGTTGTTTAGAATTTGGTTTAAAAAAATAAGAATCACAGGGTAAACCCAGGTGGTACCTGCCTGCACGAGCACCCTGTGCTGAGACAGAAGGGCGTGAGTTCAAGACCAGCCTGAGGTGCATGGTGAAATCCTGTCTCCAAAAGTCAGTCAGTAGTTAGGTGATGATGACACACATTTGTAATCCCAGTACTCCAGAGGCTGAGGCAGGAGGATTGTGACCTCAAGGCCAGTCGAAACCACACTGAATGCCTTTGTCTCAAAAAATCAAGCCAGCAACAACCTCTGCATTTAGATAGGTCACACTGACAGCATTGGCTTTTAATTTCATTTTAAAACCCAGTTTCAGGGGGTGACAAGAAGGTGAGGTGGGTCAAGACGTTTGCTGACAACCCATGGATGATCTGAGTTCCCACAGACCCACAGGACCTGACTCCCAACAAGCTGTCTTCTGACCTCCCCATCTCCACTACACAAGGGAGAAGAAAATCTAGACTATAGTGGGGAAACAGTCTATAAGGGGGTGCATGTTTAAAAGGCAAAGGGCAGTCACCAGCCCATAAAGTAGAGGATGGGGTTGTTTTCACATTGGTGAGAGCACCCGATCCTCTTCGTCTCTAAGAAGACGCATCTCTGTATTCACGCCGAGATGTGGCATCCTAAGACCCTGGCATCCTTGTTTAGAGAGGAGGATCTGTGATTCTCCCACCCTAGTCCTGACTGCTGCCTGTGCCAACAACTCCAGCATGTGTCCTGGGATGTCCCAGCTACCAGACGAGGCAAGCCCCAGAAGTATCAGAATACTCAGAAGGCAACAGTGAGCACCTATTGACCAAGCAGATAAAAGGGGTGCAACTTACAGATTGGACAAGGATGACAGAGAGGCACAAGCTTCTCCCACAGTCACACAGGGACTCAGTACCCACAAGCTCTGACCCAGAGCTGTATCTGGCCCTGTGTTCTTACACCATGGGTTTATAGAGGAAGGTCTGAAGCTAGGACATGACGTAGTAACAAGAGCAAGCAACCACATTCCAGGGGAACCCAGGACACCACCTACAGCCTAGTCTTGTTCATTCAGAGGAAACAGTGCCGGCTAAGGAGACGAGGTGGAGAGGGCCCCGGGGCTGGGCCCCTGGGATAGCCCTGGGACGCTATCAGGAACATCTGACGGAATGGGGTCCCTTCCCGAGTGTGGCATCTTACCTGGGCGGCTGCCGTCCACTGCGCCACTCTGCCGGAGTGTGGGAGAATCCAAGCATGCCATTAGCACTGCTTCCAAATTGACTTCAAAAACACAATCACAAAAGCAACTGGAGAGGTCTGGAAGCCCAGGCACACCCAGAAAGCAAGAGAACTTCACTGAAGGCAGACGCATCTCTCCAGACTCTGGAGACAGGCTCTAATAAAGGGACAGAACTGGGTGGCCGGGTTCTTAGTGAGAGGTGGTGCTCCTGACCTCCCTCAGCAATCTTCCACACCTCCCTTTCCCGTTTCCTTCCTGCCCTGGGCCTGAGCGCATCTGCTCAACTCTCCCCAGGGCCCAGAGCTCACAGAGGCAGACGGGAGGACACATCCATCTTACCTCCTTTCCAAACATCAATCGGTGGCCAAGCGGTTCACCAGCTTTCTCTCTCTGGGTCTGAGTGCCCAGGACTGAGCTTCATGGACATGCCGCCTGGCTCACTGGCTCCTGCAGCCCAGCCAGGGAGTCTGAACTTAAAGCAGTCATTTGCACACAAAAGCTACCTAGGAGCTCCGGCTCCATTCCTCACAGGGGATGCACGCGCCAGCCAAACAGAACTCTCAGCACAATCACGGCATAGTCACACAGGCCACGGACTACTTATTCAGGGTTTGGATCTCCAGATTTGTAAAAAATATTTGCATTTACCGAATTAAATATCATGGGATGGGACCCAAGTCTCGACACAAAATTCACTTGTGTTTCAAATACACCTTCTACACATAGCCTAAAACTAAAATACAGTATTTAATAATGTTGTGCACAAGAGGCTAAGGAAACAGCTTAGCAGGTAAAGGATTACTGGGGTAGCCTGGAGACCTGAAGTTGATTCCCACAACCCCCCAAAAAGTTAGGCGGTATGTTCACATGCTGTACTAGGCACTGGAGTGGCAGGGACAGGAGGATCTCTGGGGCTCACTGGCCAGCCTAACTCGCAGGTCCTGGGTCCTAGTAAGAGACCCTGTCTCTAAAACTAGGTAGATGGCTCTTGAGGGAAGACATCTGAAGCCTGCTGGCCCCCACACACTTAGATGTCATGTGAGCACACACACACATTCATACACACACGTGAACATGGACACACATTCTGTGCATGCAACTAAGTTTTACGTATGAACTCCCACTAATTATATAACTAAGGAAGTTTTGGACGCTGAAGCCACTCCTGATTTCAGACTAGAAACATTGAGCTTGCCTATCGATTCCCAGCACACGGTAAACACTACTGACATCTATGACCCGTGCCGTGGTTATTGTTATTATTTCACTGAGTACTGCAGGAAGCACACAGACTGCTCAGAACAACCAAGCACCTCCGACAAGCCACCAATTACAGAACAGAAATAGTTCTTAGACTAGCATATTTATCAGAAGGAAGCGAAAACAAGCAAACACAGAGCCTGAGGAGTCGTGGTGGTGACAGGGTGGGTTTCAGACCTGGGATCACTCAGCTGAGCCAGGACGAGGCATCAAGTGAGTTCTGAAATATTACCCACAGTCCCCGCCCCAGAGGGAAGAGTCTGAGCCACAGGGGGTATGAACTAGTGTCCCCTGTAAGAGGGCCGTGCAGTGCCCACTGATGGAAGCACTGCCAGGCACTCACTAACGGGACAAAAAGAGGTCCGAAACAGAGCTGCTGCGCACGCATGCACTATGGCCCTGCCACACTGCCCTCCTTTCTCCCCACCCTTCACCACTGCAGTAGGAACACGGGACAACCTGCGTCATGTGACGTCTTTGTTAGCTGCAGCACTGCTGCCTTCTCAGGCGGAAGCTGTAATGCCGTAAAGAATCCGTAAGCATCTCACTTCTGGTCCCATGGATGACCTCGGAAGGAAGATGCTCAGTCTCCTAGACCAGTGGATCCGTGAGCATCTCACTTCTTGTTCCATGGATGACCTCAGAAGGGAGACTGCTCAGTCAACTGAACCAGTGGATCCGTGAGCATCTCATTTCTGGTCTTCTGGATGACCTCAGAAGGAAGACTGCTCAGTCGTCTGGACCAGTGGATCCGTGAGCATCTCATTTCTGGTCCCCTGGATGACCTCAGAAGGAAGATGCTCAGTCGCCTGGACCAGTGGATCTGTGAGCATCTCATTTCTGGTACCACGGATGAACTCGGAAGGGAGGCTGCTCAGCCGCCTGGACCACTGCAGGGCAGAAGCTGTGTGGGCCCACTGGTCTGACATCTCTGTCATTGCTGGGTGTAAGCACACAGAACCAGGGGGCAAAGGTCAACCGCTTGAGTTCTGAAGTAGAGCTGTTTAATCCTGAACACTTAGATACGGGAAACTTCTGAGCTGGGCGGGCTGCTCAGTAAGAGGCTTGCTGCACAAACTCGAGGACCTGAGTCCAATCCCCAGCACACACACAGACAATGCCCCAGATAACACACCCATGGAGTATCTAGACAATCCTCTGTGAAACTCTTCTTAGGTGATTGTGGACTGTGTCCGGCTGATAGTTGAAACCAACCAGCACGTGCTCCTTTTCACAGTCCACGCTGATTAAAACCACTAGCGCTTGAGGAATTCCATTCTCTGTTCTTTATCTACCCCGCCTCCCTGGCTCCCTGAGAGCTTATCAAGTCAAAGCTGGGTGTCCACAAGCTCCTTAGTACACATTCCTAAACTGCCCCCAAATCTGTCAAATGCAAAGACTCCAGCTCGGGTGAGCCCAGCTGGACAGCTCGCTCCTGTGAGGATCTTCATTGTGTCAGACTTTCTTGTAAAGCAGACATGTCTGACTACTGCTGTTCTCATACTAAATCCGCTACTGCCCGTGATTGCGTGTGTAGCATTCACTAGCCCTGGATACAATCGAAGTTGTTGACCTTTGTCCTCTGGTTCTGTGTGTTCACACCTAGCAGAGACACACATGTCAGACCATGGACCTACAGGTCTCTGTATAAAGTGTGCTGCCTGCCTGTGGTCCCAGCACTGGAACGACAGCAGAGACAGGAGGATCCAAATTCCAAGATCATCCTCAGTTACATAGTGAATTCGAGACTGGTCCTGGATAAATGAGACCTTGTTTCAAACATGAAGATACCATGGCTTCCACTTCTTCACTGTAAAAATGACTGAAGGATCCATCACGCTTCTCGGGCACTTGAGTGAGCAGAGAAGGAAGGGACCAAACGCAGAGTTGAAAGAACTCAGCTCAGATTCTGACCTTTTCTTTCTCATCCCAGGCTGAGGTGTGACTCCGTAACACATCAGGAAAGCTTCACTGAGGTAAATTCCCAACCCTGAGAAGAGGGTACCTAAGTCTTCACACCCTCTGTAACAGTCACAAACAGCTTCCAAAGTACAAAAACACTTGGATAAACATGAGTGTGACTTCAGAGCTGTATTCTAGGTGTGATGAGCCATCCAGCCCTCCAGGGAGCTTCTGAGAAGGTTAGACACTGACTCCACACTGATACCCACGGGAACATTGCGTGGCTGAACTGCCTCAAAATCTATTTGTGCACACGGCTCAGGAGCCTGGGCTTTGCCAAAGAACAGGAAAAGCAATCTTCCTCTCCCTAGCAGGTTGAATGAAGTGCTAGGAAGGAGAAAAAGCAAGGCAGGGTGGGTCCATTGATTGGCAGGGAAGGGCTTGGCCCACTCAGATTAAGTAAAGAACAAAGAAGTTCAGGATTAAGTAAAGACCAAAGAAGTTCAGACACACTACAAAGGGGCAAGGTAAAAAGGAGACAAAATGACGAAGACGGTGGCTCACAAAGGAAATGAAGTTTCCAGTATGGAGAGGTCTGAGTAAAAGTCCATATCCAAAATTATTTTTACTTCTCCATCAGGGTAACACATGACACAGAAGCAACGGCAGGCTCAAACAGTGCAGCACAGGAACAAAGATGGGGCGTATCTGTTACCCCACTATTGCAAGTGATCGTAGAAACTGCTCCATTTAGCGCAGCACTGGGGACTTGCCAGAGTCATCAAGTCCCTAGAGTACAATAATCTTGAGTTGGAAAGAGGATTCTGAGTCAGCAATTAAAGCAGACCATCTGTGTGGGGCACGGATGTCACCCTGTTACCTGCCCCTCCACACTCAAGGTGAATGAAGCAATTCGGAAACTACAATAGTCCTTAGTTCGCCTCTCCAGCTTAGAGCTGCTAGATGGGGGCTGGACACAATGAAAAAGGATCCAAGGTGACCCCAGCAAGACAGCCCGTCCCTGTGATGACCGTCACAGTGTTAAAATGCCTAGTAAAACAGGTATGCACTGTCTACTGCTGTCCTTAAACTCTATCTGCTGCTGCTCGTGGTCATGTATGTTCTCTAAGTTTCTCATTTCCAAAAGGCACCCGGGGAACCAGTGGGGGCGGGGGGGGGGGGAGTCTGTTCAGGCAGTAGAATGATTGCCACACAAGCACAGAGCTGGCTTCGATTCTGGTGTGTGTGTATGTGTGTGTGTGTGCACGCGCGCATGCGAGAAAGAAAGGGAAAGAAAGAGAGAGAGAGAGAGAGAGAGAGAGAGAGAGAGAGAGAGAGAGAGAGAGAAGAGTGGGGAGCAACAGAGACAGGAGGGTCCCTGGAGCTCACTAACTCGGCAAGCCTTATCAGGAAGCCTCAAGTCCTAGCAAGGGCGATGGTTTCTGAAGGGGACCCAAGGTTGACCTTTGCCCTTCAGGCACACGAGCACCGCTGCCTTCATGCATTCAGAAATAAACAAAAAGGGCAAACCTGGAAGGCTATCGCTGCTGACGCCATTCATAAGCTAAGAGTCTCACCTGAAAGCCACATGGTCTATGGAAACACCCTGTTCCCCGGCTCATTTCTCTTTTTAGGCTCTGCATCTTCTCCCTTAAGTATCTCCTGGATTGCCTACGACTACGGGACCAGTTACCTGCATAACCTTCTTAGCCGAAGGAAACACAGCCAACATGCGGGATTTCCAGCTAGGGCTGGTCACGCACGATTCTCTTTCTTCAAGTCAGTAGTTAGAAGCTTGGAGCTAGGAGATGGCTAGGCTTAGGCGGCAAAAATGAAGATGATTCCACCCTTTTAATCATTGAAAATTCATTCCAAATCAGAGGAGAGGAGCAAGATGCAAACACTATAAATTTCACGTCAGAAGGCCACACTACAGAGTTCAGAGGAATGGGTCTTCTGGAAGCTTGGCTTTCGGAGCTGGGCAGGCAGGTATTGTTTGGTTTGGGGAGGGAAGTGAGTAGGTGGTGGGCAGGGAAGGCCTCGAGAACAGGAGAATTGTTTGGATAACTTTATGGGGAAGTGTTACCCCTCCCAGTGCAGGCGGGAACAGGAAGCCAGGGGCTCCACAAGGGCAGTGCTCAGGGCCAACAAAGGTGAGGAGAGTCACGTGGCAGTCACAGGAGCTGAAGTGGGAGATGGGTGGGCATGGAGCAGCTCAATGAAAACAATCAAGCAAGTGAGAAGGAGAGAGAAGCAAAAGCCTGTCCAAAAAGGAAACCACGGTCTGAGCGCCACGCGGTTTAGGAGTGAACGGGACTCACAAACAGAGCAGAGCAGTGGATCTAACAGAAAGGATGATGGGAAGGAGGAGAAAAGGCATACACACCCCTCCAGTCCCCACATCTATGAAACAGGGCTGAGCATGCGCTATGCTTTTCGTATGAGTGCCTGCGAGAGTCTCACTCACTTGCTCACGGGAGGCAGGAGGCCGTTTCCCTGGAGACTCAGCAGCCAGGCAGCTTCTCAAGAAGGGTCCCTTTACTGCACTGAACACCCGTGGAATCTATGAAGACATCATATTCTAGCTGAGTACATCTGGAGTAACCTGCAGCATTCAGGCTTCGTGGGAAAAGGGGTTAAACTCTTCGTGGAATCATGGAGGCTACGTGAAGAAAAGATGAGCCAGTAGGCACTGAGCTGGGAGAAGCGGGCCAGGAGGAAAGTCCAGAATGCGGCTGATTTAGGCTTTCCACTCCCGACTTTCATCACAGATAACACAGAAGGTGAGCATGCCCACAAACATGGAGATGCTCACAGTGAAGGTTGGTGTAGCTGCAAACAGGCAGGCCCCACAAACGGGGTTGGTCACCAGGCTGAAGACGGATGCCTTCCATGCTTTATAAGTGACCAGTCCTGGGCTACAGACATCCTTAGGTACAGGTGCCATTGTGGTCCATACAGTGGTGGATGGGGAAGTTATAATTAGCAAATGCTTGGGCCGCACCCTAACTTTATCAGCGGTCACAGTTTTCTGCAGCCCTTCCCCAGCTCTAGACTCTGCCCTTGTTATTCTAATACCTCAGCCCTGTCAAGGCAGCAGCCTCACTTCCCAGACAAGTACACTGCCAGGCAAAGAGTCTGAGGCCCTTCCTGACCTAACACTCTAGCTAGTGACAGGGCTCCAGCTGTCTGCAGGAGCCTGTGTGGCCGCCATTCTCCTTCACCTCGCACAGTGATTTGCTCAGAGGTGACAAACCCGTCATCGAGTGCATGTCAGCACAAGCCAGCATGAAAGCTGGCTTCTCCGCCAATGAAAACACAGCTCAGCTGAGAGCGGAGGCCCACGGGCAGTGTTGGATGAGATGAGTTGCCACTTCAGAGAAACGGACTTTTCAAAGGTCCTAAGATCAGAACAACGGGATCCAAGTTGCTAGACAGCTTGGGGCCCAGGGCAGGATGGAGAAAAAGAGCTGAGCCGAGAGTCAGTGGCGGCTACAAATAATCCACACCCTTACATAACATGTGTGCTTGGCATTTCCCTGGGCACAAGCCCATGGCATTCACTGGCATTCTTCCTCTCCTCTTCACACAACTGAAACCTTCCAGAACCCTCCCTCTCCCCCAGCAGTGAGCACATGTCAATCTTGAGACTCCGTGGTGAAGAATAAACCAAAACACATTCGTGTTCCAGGAGCTTACACGCTGGAATGCCAAGCTCTAAGCCTGGCACCTCACCATCTATGTGAAATGCTGACCCAGCTGATCCGCTGGGTCCACTGAGCTCCTTCCTGTTCACGCTAACTTCTGCCCTTTGCTTAGATTCTCCATAGCATCTTTTCCTCTTCAATTCTACTTTAGGGCGAGTTCTGTCCCCCTAATATGAAGCCGCCTGAAAGTCAGCAGGCTCAAGCCCTACAAAGAAGCAACAGAGGGCTGACTGTTGTTAGCAGCAGCAGCAGTCTGAAAGAAACACACACACTCACACATACGCACACACATGTACACTCGCGCACACACATGTGCACACACACAGACTTTAGTGTTGGGCTCCCAATGAAGTTGACCACTAGGAAAAAGTGCCCTTAGGTCCTCCACAGGACTTGTAGGAAGAAACTCCATGCAATGGAGGTGTCTGTGGCTGCGAGCTCTCTCGGCCAGCCTCCAGGACTCAATCTGTAGACAGAAGAGATTTGTTCCTCTGCCTCAGCCCAAGAATCTGCACATCTGCTGCAAACCAGATTTAATTCCCAGCTGCCTTCCAGCCTCAAAGCCTGCTACACCTACTGGTGACCTGCGGGCTTGCTCTGCAGAGGGCACTCCGCAGCCCTCTGGGTGAGGGGGTGCTTTTATGAACCTTAATACTCACGAGAGCTGCACCACTGCTCAGAACCACATCGGCTAGCATCCTGCTGTACTGAGAGTCCAAACCTGTCTGCTTAAATCCCGCACGGCAGTGTTTTAAGCTGTTTGACACTGCTTCAGGTGGTTAATCCCAAATGGGCCATCAAGTATCTCTTGCTCCTATGCTTTGTTGTAGGCCCACGCCACTTTTAGAGGAGGGGGCACAAGAGCCACTTGGAGACAGGAGACTCTCTGCGATGGCCACCTCACTGTCTACTGCCAAAATATTACTACTAAGTCTATGAACTTTCACAGCTTCATGTATCGGTGCAGAAGTGACCACTGGGTCACTGTCTCTGTTCTCCACGAGTCAACTACAGGATTGCAGCAAAATCCATTAATTTTGTCTACTTTTCAAGGTACGTCATTACATCACTGATTCATGAGATATTCACAGGCGGCTACACAGATGAGATGAAGAAAGGTGAGGGGAGAATAGTGAAAAGGGGGATCATATTGTGACAGGTCTCCAAAGCTTCCAGACTGGCATTAAAGAAGATGAATTAAAGACTAAGATCCATGTGGAAGAGCAACAGGGAAAACCTCGTTGGCTTAGAGTTGGCATCTAAAGTAAGACGAGAATTTGAAAGCACTTTGTGGAGACGAGGCATGCTGAGCAGTGGCTCAGAAGCTAACAGCTTGGCTGGGAGGAGGCAGCCTTTTGAGGTCCTTGGGAGGAGGCAGATGCCGACGGTACAGATGGCTGGGTCGGTGGCAACGTGAACAGCTGCACCTCACAGAAGACAAGGCCAAGGTCTTAAAGGACAGCTTTCCTACAGATGCTGCGGCCTGCCTCCAGCATCGCAGGACTGTGCAGGACTGGGAAGCTGCACGCACGCTGCCTGCAAAACTCACCCTTTCGAGCGTGACCATGTGAACCATAGCTGGAGAGCAAGCAAGCCTTCACCATCTCCACAAACATCAGTGTATCTCACGGCTTACAAACTAGCCCTTTTCTTTCCTTGAGAGGGATTCTCGTATCAGTCGGGCTGGCCTCAAACTCCCTGAGCAGCTGACGGTGTCCTGGCCCTCTTGCCTCCACATCCTGAGTGCAGGGATCACTCAACAGTGTGCTTAACAAGCATCAAAAAGAAGCATCCCAACACCAGTTTGCAAACCTAGCATTGCTACATTAGATGCTCAGAAACATGTTTATAAAGACAGAAGGAACAGAAATATCACTGCATCAATCCAAGGAAACATCAGGGGACAATAAACCCGAATGTACAAAGGAGCGTCTCAGACTTGGAACATCGCCTCTCAGACCAGCCAAATCTTGTTCTGAGCAGAGAAATTCTTCCCCTTCCCAGGCAGAGAAAGGACTCCATGTCTGTGGATCCTACAGCACTAAGACAGCATTCTAAGGAGAAACCAGCGTCCCTGAAACTTTACTGTTATCAGAGACCTCTTTTTGGCAACTAAAGGGCAAGTCCCCAAGACTTCCCTGCTTCACACCAGCAGAAGACAACCGTTCCATGGCTTGCCACACAAAGTGCAAGAGTAACTGTGTCCTGTGGTACATGACATCCTACGAGTCCGTCAGGGCACACAGGCCTCCAAGACGCCACTGGGAAAAGGAACCTGGATACCTTGGCTACCAGATGGGATGAGGCCTCAAACAGAGCAGAAAGAAGTCTGCCCTATGTAGGACCCAGGGAACCCCAGGGCCATCGTCTTTAGCATGAAGCCAATATAATTTAATTCAGAAGGACGGTGGTGAGCATGGGAGAAAGGGCTTTAAAAACATCTGAAGTGGGACTGGAAATACAGCTTGGTGGATAGACTGCTTGCTTGCCCTGCACCAAGCCCTGGGTTGTCCCCAGTACCTCACAAACTAGGCATGGTGGCACGTCCTAGTAATCAGAGCACGGGGAGGCAGAAGCAATAGGATCAAGGTCTTGGCTACAGAGGAAATGAAACACAGCCGTGGCGAAATAACTCCAATGGCTGAGGAGATGGCCTGTCATACATGGGCCTCCGGACGACACTTAAGATCCATCCCACTACAGCATGACATCAGAGATCGTTCTGAGCAATCAGAAGACCAAGATCATATTAAATGCAGGCTGGGGGCACAGCGTTCATCTGATATCAACTGTCACCAACATGTGTATCTATAATAAAATAAGCTTTAAAACCGGAAGAGAAAGAAAAGCCAAAAGCAGCCTCACTTTGCATGTGGTGTGACATCATGACACCCCGGGGCTCGTAGCTGGTTACAGGGAGTCCGCAGCCAACAAGAGTGGAGCAGAGCACACGACAAACTCGGCAGAGGGAAGAGCGGAGAGTGGACGCCCCAAAACTGTGGAACTCTTTTCTGCGTACATATAAAAAACTCCCGTGTGTTCAAAATGCAGCTTGCATCATCAATCTCAGGAGGGCTTGCGTACGTCTGTCTGTCCGTGTAAGCCTCTTTGGCAAGGACAAACGCAGAGCAGGTGAGGGTACCGGAAATGTTTACGGTATCACACCACTTGGCTCTTTCTTGTTATGAAAGACGGTGAGAAACAACCTAAAACCCTGGAACCATCCTAAAATGCTCCTGCCCTGTAGATTGTGAAATGGCTGCTAGGACTCAGCCAGGGACATCTCCACTTCCCTGTCCTTCCACCACTGGTCTGGGAAAGGAGGAAAAGTCAAGGTTTCTGGGCCACATCACAGAACACAAAGGAATGGCCACTGCCCACTTCAGTCCTATCTCTGCAAAGAGTGTCCCTTTATGTGACACTCAGGAAGGCAGGAATATCAGGAAGGTGGCCACCACCCATTATCTCCTGTGCTAATGGGGAATATTTTGGTCATGTTTGCATCAGAGCCCTGGGCCTGGCTCTGGCTGTCCAAACACATTCCTGAGAACCAGCTCCATGACCAACGGATGCTTCTAGACCCAGATCGTACAGCAAAGTCTCAGAAGAACTGTCTTCTAGCTGTCCCCAAACCATCCTCTCCCCCATTCATCCTCCCATACCCGGAGGCAGGAGAAAGAGTCTCAGGACAGAACGGCATCCTGGTCCCACCTCTAAGGGCCACAAACATGTGCTCGGATGCTTCCGTGAGACAGCTCAGAGAGCACCAGCTCAGCCCTGGGGAAGTTGTGTTGAGTAAGACACAACATAGGTGGGCTCCCTCAAGGAGAGAACCTACCTCTGGGGTAAGACAGGGCCTGGAACTCTGTTTGGAGGACATTTCAGCTGAAAATCAAACAGGACTGGACCAACTGCCCTCGCATAAAGGACCTGCCCTGGTCTAGCATAAAGGAAGTGACTTGGAGCTTTACACACACACACACACACACACACACACACACACACACACACAAACCCACCTTTTTTTAAAGTTAGATTCTACATGACACCCTTACAGAGCTAGGGCCAGGTTTAAAAGGAAAAGCCAATGGCTTTAACTGTGACCTGAGTTTACTGCACATGTGTACTATACACGCGTGTGTGTACTGAACTATACACGCGTGTGTGTACCGTACTATACTGTGTACAGTTCTCTCCTCCACACTGAAACATTCTCTAGCCCAGAGAGTGGGGAGCAAAGGCTCAAGAACCTCACAAGAAACCTAAAGACTCAGTAAGCTCGCTAAACTTACAAGACTCACAAGGCCAGGCCCCACCCCCAGGTCACGTGAGCAGTGAACAATCTCAGAGGGAAAAAAACTCTTTTATGGGGAGCCCTTGAAGCGGTCCAGAGAGGTCCAGTGATGCAGGCCTCGCCACAGCTGAGTGGGCTTGCCAACACCATAGCTGCCCGAAGTACCTATGCTCCTACACACAACCCCAGTTAGCTCGGGGGTTCACCAGGCTGGACTTAGACAGAATAGTTCCCTTACTACTGGTAGCTTATGTCTGTCGGTGAATAGATAGATGTCTCTCCAGGAAAAGTCACAAGACACACAGTCAATCACGTGAAAAGATGCTCACAAGTACTTTTAGAATGGGGAACCCTAAGAAGAGAAGAATCGCAGGTGATGTGGTTACGGACCTGAAGACACTCAAAGCATCTGTACTCACCAGGGGACCAGCAGCAGGGGAACCCTCAAAGTGCAGTGACGGCTTGACAGTATCTACAATCTCCTGGAAGACAGACTTCTGGACTCACCTATGAGAATTCTCCTAATTATATTCAATTGAGGTGGGAAGACCCATTCACTGTGGGTGGCATCGTTCCCTGGCTGGGACCCCAGCCTATGCAGTAGTGTGTTTTCCTTGCTCTCTGCCTCCTGGGCGTGGATGCAACAGCAGCCAGTCCCCTGCTCTCCGTTCCCAGCCTATTTTCCCCGCTAGGATGGACTGAAACCCTTCTTTGTGGAACTTGAAGTCAAAGTAAAGCCTTTCTCTCTTAAGTCACTTTCCTCAGAATGCTACCACAGCAGGGAGAAGTGATTAAGACAGATGGTGACTGGGACGCCCAGGGAACCGGGAGCCACGTCAAGAAGGCTCAGGAAGGCCGAGCTTAAGGAGAGGCAGTGCGGCTGACGGTAAACTCCAAAGGAAACTCATGAGGGCAGAGACACACGCACCTCTGCAGGTGGTGCATGGCTGCTCCCTCAACAAGGGTGAGGTCTGTGGAGTGTCACGGCCCAGGTTAGAATCAAACTTCACAGCACTCAAGAGGCTGAGCTAGGAAAGACCGCTGTGGAATTTGAGTCCAGCCTGGGCCACATTGAGTTCCAGGTCAACATGAGCTATAGATCAAGACTCTGTCTTTAAAAACACATAACTAAGGAGCTGGGGAATGCAGCCTAGCTGTGGACGTGCTTGTCATCCAAGGATAAAGGTTCTAGCTTGATCCCCAGAGCCCACATGTCAGCTCAGGGGTGGGGAGGAAGAACGAGACGGTTCTGTGGGACTCGCTGGCCAGCCAGACCAGCCTACTCAGTGAGTTCTAGGCTAGGGAGAGAAAACAAAACAAAACCAGGTAGATGGCTCCAAAGAACAACGCTGGCCATTGCCCTCCACATGAGCACTGCACACCTGCTGCCGCCACCTCCACTGCCACCACCACTGCGCCTGTTAAGGATCGATTTTAAGCCAAGCTTGTCTATTATTAAGATTGTTCATGTTTATAGAATGTTTTTACAGTAGTTTAAGCAGGGCAAAGGCTTTAGTTGAAACAACCAATGGTCAGCTTGAAACTGTTTCTTCCTGATAGGGCAGCGACCAACCAGCATTTTCAGCAAGGATGCATGCAGCAAGCGGCGCTCCAAGGCTAGCACATGCTGCAGTGCCTTCAGATGTGTGTGCATACATGCGTGTGCACGCTATGTGCCCTCCATGTGCAAGAGTCCGTGAGGCGAGAAGAGGGGGTCGGATGCCTAGATCAGCAACTGTAGATGGCGGGGAGTCATCATAAGGTGCTAGCAACCGAGCCTGAGTCCTTCCAGTGCTGTGGACCTCTGAGCCATCTCTCCAGCCCCTGCTCCTTTTTATCTCTCTCCCTTCCAGAGTCCCCATAAACAGTGCCATGCTGTGTCTGCGAGCAAGAGCAGCGCTTTTCTCACGTTTCCTACTGAGGAGGAAAAGATCCCTTTAAGTTGGTTTCCAACTACGCAGCTGTGTTCGCGTTTACTAACGGAGTCCGTGGCAATCATCCCACAGGTCTCTAAAGGACAGCACACTATTCATGGATACCACCTGGTTTCTTTGCAAGGCGTGAGTCATAAAAACCTCTGAGCTATGTAAATTCTATTTGCAAAAGAAGAAAAACAACCTTCACAGAATAAGCCGTGCAAGGTCAAACAGTCTTAGTCAAAGGAGGAAGGGCTAGCCATTATTCACTCTGAGTCGTAGGTCTCAATGAAGATTAGGTGTGTGTGTGGCATACTGCAGGGGTTAACCATTAACCAGCTGCCTAACAATGCCCCGCATGCCTACCCTGCCCTCCCAGCGCTCCACACTGCATAGCGGGAAGGCAAGAACGTGACCTGTGTAAGGCTGCAGATAAGAACCCCACCTCGGCGGGCGCCCTATCAGTCTATAAAGCTGCAGGTAAGGCGAATCCCACCTCAGCGCTCTACGAGTCAGGGGCGGCAGGGCAGCCAGTGCTAAACTTTAAGGAGTTTCATTCATCCTGATTCACCAGAGATTTAGTCTAGATTATTAAATCCTGAAAAGAAAAACTATGTGTACATTACCTTTGAACTTCAGATCTGTCTCCAGGTATAAAAGCACGCTCCTCCCGCAGTGGAGGTGTTGTTTGTTTATTTGTTTGCTGGGGACCAGATCCAGGGCCTGACACAGGACTAGGAAACCCTACACCGCTGCCTACACCCTCAGCTCCTCAGCAATATTGGAGAATTTTAGGGATCTTACTGCTTTTTACAAGGTTTCACCAATATTTGTTCACATAATACCAACAGGAAACAGTAATAAAACATATAAATAAAACTTTTGGAAATGTTTTCTTGCTGTTCCTATATGGCTGCAAGCCTGGTACACTAAAGTCAGTCCCCATGACGGCTCTGCTAGAGCTCCTAACTTTCTCCTGTCCTCAGAACCTCACCTCAAAAGGCTCTATCCGAGGTGATGGGAACATATCCTAGGACATGGAGCAGCCCCTCTGTCAAGCCGGATAAACAACTAGAGGCCTTCTGGACTGGGTGGATCTATGCCATGCCAGCATGCTCTAGGAACATGAGAGATTTCTCCAAGCACAGAGACCAAAGATGCGGGTTCCCAGCTTTGGCCTCACTTTGGATTAGTGATTCTTGAGTTGAGGTTTGTTGGGTGGGCTCTTCCGACTCTGAGAAGAAGAATCGCTTGGAGTGATTCCCTTCCCGCACAGAGGTAAGAGTACTATGTCTAGTTCACAAGCCTCGAAAACTCAGGCTGGGAGCTGTGACCTGTAAGAGTGGAGACAGGCAGATCTCTGGGCTTAGCAGCCAGTCAGCGTTGCCTAACCTACAAGCCTCAGGTATCGGCAAATGAGCTTGCCTCAGACCAAGGTGGGCAGAACCTGAGGTTGTCCTCTGGCCTCCATGTGCACTGCTCTGCACACATATGAACATGTATGGACATGCACATACATACACAAGGCAGAGATGGTATCATTAAAGAACAATGCGTGTGTAAGTACACACGTATGCATGTGTGGTATGCGTACACATGCATGCAGGCACGCATGTCCACGTTAGCAAGCACATTGTGCGGCAGTGCCTACCGGAGACAGAAGGTGTGGGATCATCAGGAACTGAGGTTACAAGTGGCTGAAACAGTATGGTGTGGGTTCTGAGAACCAAGCTCCAGCCCTCTGCGAAAGCAGCAAATGCCCTTAACCACCTCCAGGCCACAGAAGACAGTAAATTTTATGGGGTGTGTTTTTCTGAACTTCAACTTTTAAAACTCGTACAGAAAGACCATCTAAAAGCAAAAACACCCCCACCGGAGGCCTAGTCAACACCAAAACAAACTAAAGCAATTTAAGCTTTGAAGTGTATCTGACCTCCATACTTGGCTGAATCAGAGGCTAGTCTGGAACAGGAAGCAGCAAAGCAGAAAAGACTAAGGGGTAGTTGAAGGCAGCTGCTTTAAACTGATGCCCAGAGCACAGCCAGGAGCACTACTCAGAACACTGCATGAAGCAATGCCTGGAGCACAACTCAGAACATAGCCCAGAGCAGAGCCTGGAGCACAATCCAGAGCACTGCCTGGAGCATTGCCTGAAACAATGCCTGGAACACAGTCCAGAGCACAGCCTGGAGCACTACCCAGAACACTGCATGAAGCAATGCCTGGAGCACAGCTCAGAACATAGCCCAGAGCATAGACTGGAGTACTGCCTGGAGCACAGCCTGGAGCACAGCCCAGAGCACTTCCTAGAACACAGCCTGGAGCACAGCCCAGAGCACAAGAAATCAGGCATGATTCTGTTCACCACACACTTAAAGCCACCCCTGATCCAGATGATATGCAAATAGCTGCAAACCCAACGG
This sequence comes from Microtus pennsylvanicus, assembly GCF_037038515.1. Lineage (NCBI taxonomy): Eukaryota > Metazoa > Chordata > Mammalia > Rodentia > Cricetidae > Microtus > Microtus pennsylvanicus. The sequence goes on along the minus strand of NC_134588.1, from coordinate 107,919,542 downwards.
AATTAAAAGCCTCGCGACTTATTCCCTTGGCCCATTTCCACCTAAAAAGCTGAAGGCCTGGGACTCCAGGTCCAGGGGGTCTGATGCCCTCTTCTAGCTTCACTCTTATATAAATAGTAAATCTTACACTAAGATTTGAAGATCATCCCACCACTTAGACTATTCCACTAAAAAAAAAAAAATACTGATTCCTATTAGTTCTGTGAAACTAAATCTCAGCACTGAGCTGACTTTCGGCCTCGCGACAGTTAGCTTGGGCCCAAGTGACGTCCGGGTGGGGGTAGGAGTGCAGAGCCGGCACACGCTCTGCTTTGTGGAGGGGGGGGCGAGGGGGCCACAGATATCTGAGCGGTCAACCTGAACTCTCTGCTGTGCCACCAGGATCTGAGCATGAGAATCCCCCATCTGCCACCACTATCTTGACCTTAGCTAATGGCACTCTGCCTCAGTTTCCCCATTGGTGAACTGGGGGTGACAGCAGCAGTACTTATTTCACAGGTTTGTTATAACATGTTCAAAATATTTACAGCAGGCGAGAGCCGGGCTCCTTTGTCGCTGGCTGGCTTTGCTGCTCTTGTTATCACACTAACTTATCACCAGTATCATCTTCACAGTCACCCAGCCTTGGAAGTCTCCTCCTTGAGCCGTCTCCTCATCCCTCCTTGTTTGTCCTTCTCTTCCTTTAGCTCAGGGTGACTCAGAAAAGAGACCCTGGGGGCCCTGAGACTCCCAGGCTGAAAATTCCAGACTATCAAGAATAGTCCGTCTCAGATGGCTCAGTGGTTAAGAGCGCTGGCTGTTCTTCCAGAGGACCTGGATCCAATTCCCACCACCCCCATGGCAGGTCACAACTGTCTATAACTCCAGTTCCAAGGGATCAGGCATCCTCATACATGCAGGAAAAACACCGATTTACATAAAATAAAAATAAATGAAATTTAAAAAGAATAGTCAGTCTCCAGTCCCAGGGGGCAGAACTAGCCTGAGGTTGTCTGATCCAGATAACGCACCCCTTTTCAAAGGCACTAAACTGAAGGACTTTACACCCTCGAGCTCTTGGGGGTCTTAATTTTAAGGTACAGTATAAAGGAGCCCTGTAGGTCACAGGAACTACCCTGGGCCATTAACACACTGATGGATCATGTGAGACTTTCAAACTACCAAATGGTCTGAGTTGTCATCTTTGGTGTTTACAATTTGGTGGGTGCTTGATAAAATGTAGATTTGAAGACTGGCTATATTAATGGCATCTGATTCTGTGAATCTGAGGTCCCTCAAAAGAACTTTACATTTAATTTTAGTGGGGTGACTAGTGTTTTTGAGATAGGGTCTCATGAGGTGTAAGCTGGCCTTGAATTCTTGTCTCCTTCCAAGTGCTGAGGTTACAGATGTGAGGCACAAGTCCCAATTTTTGTAATGTTGAAGACAGAAGCCATAGCCTCACAAGAGCTGGCAAGCACCCCACCAACTGAACTGCACCCTAACCCATGGAGCCTTGACTATGATGCCTTTTTGGGGCAGGGCTGGGGTCTGACTCACGGTCCCCAAACAAACCTGAAAATAAGACCTATATGTACCAAGCCCTCCATCGCTAGGCCAAGCCTTTACCCCATAATTCATTTCTATAAAGCCACATAACTAAAGGCGCCGGGGACTTTGCTGTATTTGTCAGAACACAACTGAGGACAACACAGAATAAGACACAGGCACTGGGAGCCCTGAAACTGGCCTCACCCAACTCAGGTACCCGAGGAGTGTGCACAGGTGGTATGCTAAGTCACCCCGTCCCCAAAGTCTGGCTGGTTCCAGGTCTCTCCAGTCAGCAGGTCGCCCACCTCCTCCTGCATCTCCAGCAGTGAATAAAGAGGAAGCAACTTCTTCGCATTCTAATGTCCCAGGCTGGTCCCTCAAGGTCCCTCTGACCGCTCAAGCACCTCCTATAGTACAAGGCTGCTTCAGGAGTAAGGCGACAGTGAAGACTGTCCACACAAGTTACTGAAGTTTAAAACTGTGTTCAGTCCATCACTAACCTCATAAAAAGCCTTTTCCTCCTCCTCTCGTGAGAAATGGTGACATCTCACTATGGCTGGGAATGACATTTGCCAAAACTCAACTTTTCCTGGCTAAGCTGAGAAGGATGTGAAACCGGAGGCCTCCACCAAGAGCTCTGTGCGAAGTCTCTTAAAAAGGTTCTCCTGAGCCCCTTTCCAAAGCACAATGGTACAGCAGCCACCCGCCACACCCAGGTGTTCATGGGAAGCCCCCTGTCCCACACTGTGCACAGTGGGCAAGGCCCAGCACGGCAGTAAATCACTAGCTCCCTAATTTCTTCACCCCCCTTTTATAACCCAAGGCCAACCTGGAAAGGGCTTGCTGTACCAGGCTTTGGCTTTTGTCTCCGAGGCCTCCGGTTAAGAGGCTGGAAACAAAGGGGAACGCACCCAATCCCTTTAGACAGTCCTTTGCAAGGAAGGCAGTGGGCAGCAAAAATGCACTGTTTTCCCCATTGGAACACGGGTGAGGGTGGGTAGCAGGCTGCTGCCAGCTGCCAGACACTGCATTCCTGGGCCAGATGGTTGGTTAAGATAGGCCTGATTAGCAGTGGAGCAGAGCAAACCCAGTGCGGCTTGCTAACCTGCGTGTGAAGCTGCCTACTCCTGAGCGCTTGCCCAAGCGCACACCTCAGCACCAGGGCTGTGGGTATTTACTTTCCTTGGGAAAAGACTCAAGGGGATAGAAAAGTGACTGATGTTTGAAAACACTGGATTAACTCTGGTAAAAGAAAGGGAGGGGGGCAAAGAAAAAAACCTTGGGAAGACAGGAAGCATTGGATGGCTCATCTAGGAAAATCCTCATATTTCCAGAGTCTGACACGTTTCTTTTGTTGCCCTCAAATCCCAGCTGGAAGGGAATTCCCATCCTACCCCCATTCCACCCACACGAAGAACCAGACACATTAGCTTGTCCTTATCTTCTAGAACATGCCCCGAGCTTTAAGGCATGCCTTCTGCCTGTGTTTCTGGCTCCCGCAGCTTCCCCTTCCTGGAGACACCTTTCAAGTCCTCTCCAGAGACTCATCCTTTTGGCATGAGGGCCTGAGCTCAATTCGCAGCACCCACCAGAGCCTGGCAGCAAGCATCTACAATGGCAGAGTTGGGCAGGAACAGGCAAAGAAAGACAAGTGGCAAACTCCAGGGTCGTGAGAGACCTGGTCTCAAAAAATAAGTCTGAGGACAAAGAGCTCTAGCCTCCCCGTGCAGAGAAATGGGCTGATACTGTCTCTTCTCTCTTTTCCCTCCCCTCTTCTCTTTCCCCTCCCTCCTCCTCTCCTCTTTCTCTCCCCTCTTCCTCATCTTCTCTCTTAGTGTGTCTTTATAGCTAAAAATACAAGTTGGAAAGGCTCTTCCCAAGCAAGAAGTCACAGGGGTGGAACGTACCCCGGAGGTAGAACGCTTGCCTGGTATGCATGGGGACCAGCATGCTTTCCTCAGAACCAAACCATGGAAGTCCCTGTCGGGGGTTTGAGTGGGGGGAGGGGGAGTGTGAGAAGCATCGTTTTCTACGGATGACTCCAGTACAGGATGACTTCTGAAGACACGGTCCAGGCTGGGCTCGAACTCAGCAATCCTCCCACCTGAGTCCCAAGCGCTGGGAAGCCTGCCCTACCATACCGACCTTTTACATTTAAAAACATCTTAAAAAAAAAAGTAAAGTTCCATTCAGCTGAACCGAAACTAGAAAGGCGAAATGAAGAAATGACTGCATAAAGAATTCCCTTCAGACAGCAAAGGAAATGGCTAGGGTCTGCCTTGATTCTTTCACTCTTCAAACAAAACAAAACAAATAAAATTACCCCCAGAAGGAAGAAAGAGACCTGCGTGTGCAGTGCCTCATCTACTATCCCATTGCCCATCCCTCCCACCCCAAGGATCTGACTCTGCAGCCATAGCCCTCCATCTCCTCCCGGGCAGGCCTTCTTCCTCCCCCAGCCCCATTCCAGGCCTGCAGGGTGGTGTGTCACCTGATAACACACTGAGGTCTCCCGCGTTTACACAGACACATTCCAGACAGGGCTTGGAGGAAGAAATGCACAAGCCAGGGCGACCTCACCGCTCATGCCCAGGCACGCTCTGTATAACCACGCTGTTCCTCGTGCGCTCAGCTCATCATGCCTAGGGATCCGCTGGGCTCCAGAGGCCGTGGCTTGTACCAACTCTCCTAGTC